>NW_028318260.1:1221501-1526877 GCF_062004578.1 Staurois parvus | reverse complement strand
AGAATTTAGGAATTTAGGCGGAGAATGAGGAGTCAGTGCTTCTAGCAAACTCTGAAACTTCTTCTGTTCTGAAGTTGCTGAGTTAAATCAAACAAGCAGGCAAATTTGTTGGTGAAGCTGCCATTGATTCCCTGGGTTGCTCTGCCCAAGTCATGCTCTCTTCAGTCCTAGTAAGGAGGGCCTTGTGGCTTAGGCCTTGGACAGCAGACATCTCTTCCAAGTCAAACTGATGTTTTAATCTTTATGAAAGGACAGCTTTGTTTGGCAGTAAATTGGAATCTGCAATATCCAAGGTGAGTGGAGGCAAGTAAGGATTATTCCCAGAGGATGCTAAACCTAGGCAATGATTTACCCCAAAAGAAGACAGTTTAGGTCAAGAGATTCCAGATCTTATAGGCCTGGCAAAGACTACAGGAGAGGATGGAAGTCACCCCAGGCATCAGTGGTGTGGCTGGCCAAGTCAAAGCCAGCTCCTGCTCAATAGCAGAAGCCCTTTTGAGCGTTCCTCCCCCTAGACACGTCCAGTGGGTGCCAGCATGTTCAAATTCACATGGATCTGGGCGGAGCATATCAAAGACCCTTGGGTCTTGAAGGTGGTCCAATCGGATCTTTGTTGGGATTTCTCCTACCCTACTGTTACTCGTTTTACACTCACAAAGCTTCTTCAGTGTCAACAGAAACTGCAAATAGTGTTGGAATGCACCCAGTCAGTTTTGCATAAAGGAGCCATAGAGCTAGTCCCTATTTAAGAGAGGTATCAAGGTTTCTATTCTCCGATTTTCTTGGTAAAATCTTAGGAGATCTAAGACCAGTGCTGGATCTGAAGGAGCTGAACAAGAAATTCTGGGTTTAGAGTTTCCAAATAGAATAATTACAGTGTGTTACATAGGCCATCAGACAAGGGGAATGAATGTTGTCTCTAGATTTGAAGGACATGTACCTGCATGTTCCAGTGCATCAAAACTTCCACAAATACCTGCGGTTTGTGGTTATGAGGTACCATTTCCAGTTCGTCTGTTTACCGTTTAGCCTGTACGCCTGTACACGTCTCTAAGGACATTCTCTAAGGACATTCTCTAAGGTCCTGCTCAAAGCCATTGTCATTTTCTGCAGACAGGGCCTTCAAGTGCTCCATTACTTGGACGATGTCTTACTGGTAGATCGAAACCCTCAGATATTGTCAGGCCATTGAGAGATCCTACTTCAAACTCGCTTAAGATTTGGATGGGTCATTAATTGGCAAAAAGAGCCAGTAAGTGCCTACACAGAGAATGGTGTTCCTGGGAGCAATCCTGGATACCTGCAAGAATACAATAGAACCCTCTCCGGAGAAAGCCATGGGTATCATCTCCCACCTGAGGAAAGTGTTAACATTATCTTATCTTCCAGCCTCCCAATGCCAAATGCCAGTGGTAAAGTGGGCCCACTGGTGAAGGAGGACCTTTCAGGTAGAAATCCTGAGACAGTTGAATTAGGGTGTCCCCAGCAATAAAACAATCTCTCAAGTGGTGGCTCAATTGCCATCAGCTGGATCCAGATCTGCCATTGGTGGCCAGGTCAGATGCTTCAGCAGTGGGTTGGGGTGCTTTCCTCAATGGGCTGTTAGTCAAGGCGCGATGGAAAAACAGGTGGATGCAAGTCTCTAATATAATCGAGCTGGGAGCAACCTTTCAGGTCTTGAAAGCATTTCGGAAGCAAGTCCATGGATCAAATGTGATACTACACCTGGACAACAAAACAGCAGACGCATGTGTGCATAGCCATGGTGGAACATGGAGCTGCACTCTCTTGGTGCAGGACTCACCCTCTATGGGTTGAGCTCAGCGGAATCTGGCTTACCTATCAGCTGCTTATATTCCAGCCCCCAAAGCACTTCCTGGCGAGAGTGAAGTTTCTGGAAGCGGAGGCAATGGAAGCAATTAGCTCCGAATGGGTCTGCAAACTAGCCTATGTATTTCCTCCAGTATTCCTGATATTCAGACTGCTCAACAGGATACGTTGGCATCCAGGGATAGTGAGAGTGATCATCCCTCTTTGGCCTCGCAGGCCGTGGTTTCCATTACTGCAGTCTCTGGCAGTGGAACCCCAAAATTCTGCTTCCAAAGGTATTGAACCTACTCCAGTAAGACCAGGTAGGGCATGTGGATCCAGCCAAGCTCCATCTAGCAGCTTAGAGATTGAGAGGCAAAGATTAAGGAAAGCAGGATGCTCAGAGCAAGAGCATCTACTACAATTAATACTTATTTTAGAATACAGGAAAAATTTGCCACCTTTGCAGTCATCCAAGGCTTTGATCCCTTTTCACCACTCGAAGTACAAGTATTAAACTTCCTACAAGTAGGCCTAGACATGGGTTTACATATAAACACACTCAAGGTGTCAGCCCTGTCTGCATTACCCGGAGTAAAGTAGATTGAATGTCAGTTTCTCAGAGGATGCTCCAGCGTTCGTTCTCCAAACAGATCATTTGTCACTCCATGGGACCTGTAACTGGTGCTTGACATACTATTCTGTTTACACTTTCTGGTTGATCAGTCATCTTCATTATGGAATGTAACGATGAAGGCAGTATTCTTCAAGGCAAAAACATCTGAAAGAAGGATGTCAGATATTCAAGCCTTAGGCTATAAACATCCTTATAGCTGTCACTTCCCAGACAGGGTAGTGTTAAGGACTCTTCCTCATCATTGTCCTAAAGTAAACAAGCTGTTCCTCATGAAACAGGACATTGTCATCCCTGGTGGAGGTAAAAAAGAACTTACTGCATCTACCAGAATGCTGGCTTCGTGACTGCTCAAAACTATTTGGAGAGCTTATCTAATGAAAAGCTTATATCCACCCATGGATGTGAAGGCCCACACTGAGAAGTTTGGTTGCGTCGTAGGCAGAATTCAAAGGGGTATCCCCAGAAGTAATATGTAGAGCTGTGACCTGGTCTACGTTCAACACATCCTTGACCCATTATAAAGTGGATCTACAGTAGAGTTTGGTCATTCTGTGTTATCCAGATCAAGTGTTTAAATAAATACTTTAGCATTACCCTCACTTGTGGTTTTGTGGCGTGCTACATCCCATACGTGCATGCTGTCATGCTTGTATCAGGAAAACAGAAAATTGTATTCTTACTTGACTGCAATTTTCTTTTATTTATTGGGAAGGCTGATTATACACAAGTCAATTCATGAATCGACTTGTATACTACCAGCCTGCTGGAAAATTTATATCCCACGGTGCTGATCAGTGTATTCTGACAGTGGGGAAGTCTCTCCACTGTCAGAATACACTAACTCAACCAGAGGGATTCATCCACATTAAATGTGTAGATGGGGGAAATCAAGTAATTTATTTATTTTCGTTCAACCCACTGGATGAGCGAACAAAAAAAAAGACTCGTGTATGACCAGCCTTCCTTTGCATTCCTGATAAAACAAAATATACAGTAATAGTATTATTAAACAAAAATATACTTAATTGTCATTAAAAAGCATTTCTTAAACTCAAGTAAAGCCCGTTAACCTAAGACAAGGTTGTTCTTTTTTACTATAGAAATTGAGAATATTTACTTTAAAATGTGGATTTACTTCAATTATCCAATCATGAAAATAAATTGCCAGCAACTCAAAAATAATTTAAAAATGGCATGGGGTACCCCCTCCATCCATACCAAGCCCTTTGGATATGGTTTGGATTTTGAGGGGAACCCCTACGCCAACATTTAGAAAAAAAATGGCTTGGGGTCTCCACCAAGATCCATACCAGACCCTTATCTGAACATGCAGCCCGGCAGGTGAGGAAAGGGGGGGACAAGCGAGCACCCCCCTCTTGAACCATGCCAGGCTACATGCCCTCAACATGGGGAGGTGCTTTGGGGCAGGGGGCTCCTTATTGGAATCTGGAAGCCCACTTTAGCAAGGGGGCTCCCAGATCCTGGCCCCCCCCCATGTGAGTATGGGGTACATGGTACCACTACTCATTCACAAAAAAAAGAGTAGTGTGAAAAAAGACAGGAGACAGTCTTTGATAAGTCCTTTATTAAAAGAATAAAAATAAAACAATGTCCCCCAAGCGAGTCCCACCCCAATTCCTGACCTGCTGGGCTGCATACAATCCATTGCCATCCATTTTTCGTCCGTCCCGGGGGTTTTTGCGGACCAAAAATAGGCTTTTCCGTTAAAAAAACGGATGTTAACGGATGCGGACATTAACGGCTGTAAAAAGATCTGTTTACACCTGTAAATCCATAGAAATACTTGGGGGTCCGTTTTTCATCTGTAAACAGACAGATGAAAAAAGGGAATATGGAATGCCCGTGTGAAAGGAACCTTACTCTTAGCAACTCTAAGCAAAGAAGTAACACATATAGCATAAGTTCTATCAATGTTAGGAGGCCTGCTTTCAGAAATTAACCCAATGCCTCCGACCTGAGGTGATAGCAACCCCAGTGAGAAATAACAACTAGCAACAATGAGAGTAGCTCACTTTGGGCCCTGAGAGTCTGGTGGAAAGGTTTAAATCTGAGGTAAGAGAGCTGTTTGACCAGGGCAGTCAATGTCACTTTAAGTGCAGTGAGGACTCGTCTGTGCGCTCGCTGGGGCCCAGTAGATGCACAAATAAACAGGACAGTAGGTAATGTAGGTGATAGTTCATAACAGAATTGATACAAAGAGGAGGTAGAAGAAAGGACAAGGCCTTTCCCTTTAAATGACAACTGACTTGCATGCTGTCTCCTTTAATGTGATGGGAAAAGAGCAGCTTTTAGGCAAAGAAAGCGTAAAACTGGCAAATAGGCTTGTTGGTACAAGGGCAACTCTTGGTATGCAGTGACCAAAGGCAATGGTGACAGAAGTTCCTATAAGAAGATAGGCAAATGGTTCAGAGAGCACTGATGTCATCTGGCCTACAGAAGGCATGCACTATGGTCAGCTCTGATGAATTGACTGTACTGCAAATGTGTTCAAAAGTAGTGGCTATGGGAACTAAGCCGCAACACATGTTAACTGAATGCAATGTCCACAACTGTGTGGAGGTAAAATAGCAGGTATAAGGAGAATGTCAATGTTCTCATGCTTAACTGGTGTATAGGACTCTCTCATCTGATTAATGGTTTACAGCAGGTCCTGGCTGTCTCTCTCTCAGTGGATGGGGGCCCCCACAGGTTCTCTGGCCTCACGTACAATGTTCCATCCGGTCACTGTGTTCTGGGTCACCTGCTGGCAGACTGTCTCGCTGAACAAGGTGGCAAGGTCAGCGGTCGGCAGCTCCTCCTTGCTTCTCCTCTCTGCAATTCTGCGGCCTGGTCTGGTTCTCCGGCAGTTGGCACCACTCTCTCACTCGGCTTAACCTCTCCAGCTCTCTTCCCTCTCACTTCCTGTCCAGTCTCCCGGGCTTCTGTATATATCTTCCCCTGCCCACATGCCAGCACTTCTGGGAAAAGTAGTCCTCTGATACCCTGCTTCCCAACAAAGTCCTGTGATTCAGTATACAAGGTCCATGGGGTTTTAACATCCTGCAGCTGACATTACAGCAAGGGTGTTACACGCTTTTACTGCCATTAATAGTCTGCAGCTATAGCAACCTTCAGGCATTTCCCATTTGCTGTGCATGCTGGGAATTGTAATTTGCCAGTGACAGCACTGATCTGCACGTGACAGGCTGGTCTACAAATGTGTGTCAACAGCAGCCAGTGGAAAAGACACAAGTAGCCTGCTCTCTTCTCATTTGCTAAAAACATTGGATATATAGCAGCAGAGAGGATCTGTGGGTTGCTAAAACAGCAGGCTGAGCAGGGCAGGGAGAGAGATCAATCAGGGTATGTTGACATAAAGGTTGTAGGGTATAACATGGGTGTCATGTGGGCTGACATAAACTCTGTCTCACTGTCCATTATAAAACAAATCTGTGTTTTTTTCCCCCAAAAGATGTGAATAAAAGATGTGAATTAAAAAATGCTTTGAAGAGCTTTTATAAACAATATTTTATGGATATTTGGATCTTTCTTTTGCTATTTACATTTATTCACATTACTGCTAGTGTGTTGGAGTTCAAAGTCAGAAATTCAAGTTCCGGTGCATCACGTGGAGAGGCTAGAGGGGGAAGAAAGAGGAATCAGGAGTGAATTTAAAACTTGTGCTGCCCACCAGCCCCCCCACCTTGCGACCCACCCGCACACCTCGGCCCCTGCGACTCCCACTATCCCCTTCCCCCACGGAGAGAGACTCACCATCACAGCGGCTCTGTTCCCGGAGTTTCATGGCTGCTCCCATCGCTCCACTTTGCTGCCCAGGACAACCATCAGCTATATTTGGGGAGGGGTGGCGTTCTCTTCAATCTGCTCTGCTGCCCAGGAGAATCAGTGGCTGTCCTTGGGGAGGGGTGGCGCTCCCTTCACTCCACTCTGCTGCCCAGGAGAATCAGTGGCTGTCCTTGGGGAGGGGTGACGCTCCCTTCACTCCACTCTGCTGCCCAGGAGAATCAGCGGCTGTCCTTGGGGAGGGGTGGCGCTCCATTCACTCTTCTCTACTGCCCAGGAGAATCAGTGGCTGTCCTTGGGGACGGGTGGCGCTCCCTTCACTCTGCTCTGCTGCCCAGGAGAATCAATGGCTGTACTTGGGGAGGGGTGGCGCTCCCTTCACTCCATTCTGCTGCCCAGGAGAATCAGCATCTGTCCTTGGGGAGGTGTGGCGCTCCCTTCACTCTTTTCTGCTGCCCAGGAGAATCAGTGGCTGTCCTTGGGGAGGGGTGGTGCTCCCTTCACTCCGCTCTGCTGCCCAGAAGAATCAGTGGCTGTGTCTTGGACTAGGTCACTTACAGACCATTTACCGTGATCTACCAGTGAGCCAAATTAATATGAGAATACGTGCACGTGGAAGTAAGACACTGACACTTCGCAGTTTGCCAACTTCCTAAAATTCTGTTTTATTGAGGAACTAACAGTATCATTTATAGGGCATATGATGCAGGCAAAGCATATACATTGATTGGGTGAAAAGGCCACTGGTTTCTGCGTGTTCGTCCATCCGTGTTGATATCTTCCAATCATTGTCCCCAAAACGACTCATTCCCTTTTATGGGGGTTGTTTACATTAAAAGATACTTTTCTCCTAATGAGTCACCAAGGGTGAGACTCCGGATGAAGGCGCCATCTTAATTATCATCATTGTTCTGTCAACCTATATCTGATTGTTTACTTAAAAGAGTAAGGAATTTTTAAAGAGCAAGAAACAGAATGTAGCAAGACTATAAAATTGTCATTTTACTGATCATCTAATAAAACGTGGACTGTCAATCACAATCCACTACAATCCCCCCTTAAAATGGCTATTTTATTCCTGACTGTTCCTATGTCTTCTGATGTCCTAACTGCCTGGTGGCCCTCCCCTTGGAACTTTTTTAAGACGCATATAGAGCCCCTGAGTGGCTAATCCATCCCTAGAGTCTCGATACGTCCTGAGAAGGCCACAGTCAGGCACTGTCTTTCCCTACTTATAGTTGTCTGTTAGGGGGGGGAAATTTGCAGCATTCCCTTTTTTTTTTTATAAATCTGAAATACTGTATGATGATCAGGGGCCATGGTCTGTAAGGGAGTATAGGATTCCCTTTCTTCACGGGGGAGTTCAACATTGTTATAGTTCAGGAAAGTAGGGGAGATCTCATTCACAGCTTTCCCTATTAGCCTCTTAATGCAAGGGATCACACAGCAGGCGACTACTGCCATTAGAATGATAATACCCAGGATAACCACCCCTGCTTGGGCGAGGGCTTTCTGCCAGCCACTCAGCCATCCAAACCACTGATCCCAGGGATGTGTAACACCAGAGTTTTCCTTAAGTTCATTTGACAGGTCCTCCAACCTCTTGATGGCCAGTGTCACCTTCCCATTTGGGCCTGTGTTATCTGGGATATACGTACAGCAGGTCATGGTCTTTGGTATCATTTTACAGACCCCCCCTTTTTCAGCTAATAACATATCGAGTGTCATACGATTTTGAAAGACCATGTTAGAAGTAGCCTCCAACTGCTCTGCTATCCCCTTTAAGGCATCTCGTGTGTAGTTTACAAACCGTTGTTGATTATAGTAGATGTAGTTTATCCAAACTACATTCTTGTTCTCAGTGATGAAGAGGAATAGGGATTCAAATCCCACGGCCACCTGGTCTCTGGCCTTGAATTCATCAGGTACCCCCCTTGGGACTCCTATCGCATCTATATAGACATGGGGGTCAAAACTCCCTTGTGGGGCACTTCGTTTGTGCTTGGTTGCATGGGGGGGTTTGGGAGGCCCCTTAAGTAATGGATCTGAGAGGATGTGCAATGGCATTATGGCATGGAGGCGTGGGGATTGGGAGAAGGGAGAGAATGATTAAGGGGGGCCAACCACTCTTTTGAAAGGTATATATCTTTCAGTTGGAACTCACAATGGTGGATTGTGCCACCTCTGGGGTATAACACCCCTAGAAGGTAAGTTCCCTGATCTCCCGGACTCTCTATGGTCAGAGTAAGGGGGATAGCTACAGTGAATTGCTTGTTCATTTTTGTGGATCACCTATCTACCTTAGGGGTGGTAAGTGAGTGTCATTCGGGAAATTAGAGATTTTCCATACCGGTCTTTCCACTCTACTGCACTTTGTGGCTTATACCCCCAAACCGGTCTCGTGTTCCATCCTACTGAGCCCCCGTATCCGCACTCACCTCCCCAATAGTCATCTGTCACACATACATATATTGTGGAGGCAATGGGGACAGGTGTGTTCTTGCACAGGCTATGATTGAAGAAAAAATGTTGCTACTTGTGTGTTGGATAAATTATACCAAAACTGGGTGGAGTCACCCTTGTGAGTGATGGCCACCTGTTGGCCCCCTCCCATTCCCACCAAAAGAAGGATATGCAACACAATCATTGTGGTGTGGGTGACACGGACAGGGCCTCGTCCTCTGGAGCTGGAACCTTCTTGCAATGTGAGGCGTGTATCCAGGTGGACTTTCCCTCCAACTTCACTGAAGTGGCAGTCACCAGGAGCACCTGGAAAGGACCGTCATATCTGGGTTCCAATGTATGTTTTCGCAGAAACTTTTTGACCAAGACCCAGTCTCCAGGTTGTACAGTGTGTGTTCCTATGTCCGCCTCAGGATCTGGAATGGAGGAGAATACTTGCACATGGACATTAGTCAACACACGTGTCAAAGATATCACATACTTTGTCAATGAGTCAGACTGCAATTGTAATTGTTGAGGATAGTAGGTACCCAGTCTAGGGGCGGACCCAAACAAAATCTCATAGGGAGACAACCCATGACTTTCCCTTGGTGTGTATCTAACACTGAAAAGAGCAATAGGCAAGCTGTCCGGCCATCCCATGCCTACCTCTTGGGCTATTTTTAACATTCTTGACTTCAGGACCCCATTTAGGCGCTCTACCTTCCCACTACTCTGGGGATGATAGGGTGTGTGAAATGCATGTGTGACCCCCAGAGCCTCCCAGATCTCTTTTGTGACATTGGCAGTAAAAGCCGGTCCCTGATCGCTTTCAACCACCTCGGGCACTCCATATCTGCAGACTATCTCCGTGAGCAGCTTCTTGGCAGTGGTTCTTGCCGTCTGGTTGGTTACTGCGAACGCCTCTGGCCATCCTGAGAACATATCCACCACCACTAGGGCATATTCAAATCATCCACTTTTTGGCATCTGGATATGATCTATCTGGATCCTCTGAAATGGATATAGTGCCCTGGCCAGATGTTTGCTTGGAGGTTTCTCAGGTCTTCCAGAATTGCACTTGGCACATACAACACAAGACTTACAGAATCTGTCTGTGTAAACCGTAATTCCGGGTGCCACATAGTATTTACTGATCAAAGAGTTCATTAGCATCTTGGACAGGTGTAACGCTCCATGTGCCCACTGCACTGTGGCCGGATATAAGGATCTGGGAAGCAAAACCTTCTTCCCCACCACCCACAATCCTTTGTCCTCAACTGCTCCTTTCTGCATCCATTCCTTCCTTTCTTCTTCTGAAGCATTATCCTTGGTTGTCCTTGGGCTGATGAATTAGCACAGGCATCACCTCAGTGCACATCTCTTCATCCTCTTCCTGCTCCCTGACCGCAGCTTGCTTAGCAGCCATGTCTGCCAGATGATTTCCTTTTGCTTCCATAGTGGTCAATTTACCGTGGGCCTTCACCTTCAGTATGGCCACTTGGGCTGGTAGTAAGAGTGCTTCCATAAGGCGGTTGATCGCCTTTCCATGCTTTACAGGAGTCCCAGCTGCCGTGAGAAAGCCCCTCATTTTCCAGATTAGGCCAAAATCAAGTGCAACCCCCAGTGCATATCTGGAGTCCGTGTAAATGTTAGCTGTCTGTCCTTTTGTTAATTCACAGGCTTTGGTGAGGGCCCTTAGTTCAGCCTCTTGTGCAGACATAAAAGGTGGAAGAGGTCTAGCTTGCAGTACCATTGTGTCGGTAGTCACAGCATATCCAGTGTGGTAGGTGCCAGCATTATCTGCAAAGCGGGATCCATCCACAAAGAGTATTAGGTCAGGATTTGATAGGGGCGTATCATGGACTGTTGGTAGGCGTGTAGTTTCTGCCTGCATAAGTTCCAAACAGTCATGTACCACATCCTCTGGTGCCATGTCTTCGGTGTCTTCTTCTGCTTCGCCTACCCCCCCCCCCCCCTGGAAGAGGGAGAAGAGTTGCAGGGTTTATCTGGGTGCATCTGACCAGGGTGACATGATCAGGTAAAAGAAGGGAGCCTTGCAGTCGCAGATGCCTGGCGGCAGATAGATGTTTTGGTCGGGTTTGGTTCAGTATTGCGGTAATGTCATGGGGGGCCAGAAGTGTGAGTGGATGTCCTAAGACCAAATCTGCCGTTTTATCCAGAAGAAGATGAGCAGCAAAAACAGCCCTCAGACAGGAGGGACCACCTCGTGCAACCGGGTCTAGCCTGCAGGAGTAATAACCCAGAGGCCGGAGGCGACCCCCATGGCGTTGTGCCAGAACTCCTGTTGCATGACCCTGTCTCTCAGCCACAAAAAGTTTGAAGGGCTCATCATAATCTGGTAGACCTAATGCAGGTGCAGTGGAGATGGCTTTTTTCAGGCGATGGAAATCAAGTACAGCTTCTTCTGTCAGGGAAAAGGGTTCAGATTTCAGGGCATCATAAAGGGATTGCATCAAGATGGAGGCTTCTGGGATCCAGGAACGACAATAGGAAACCAACCCTAGAAAAGCATGCAGGGTTTTTTGCCCCTGAGGTATTGGGACATTCTGGATAGCCCGTACTCTATCCGGTGTGAGGTGACGAGTGGCTTGGGAAATGCAATGTCCCAAGAAAATGACAGAAGTTTGGCACCTCTGTAACTTGTCCTTAGAAACCTTGCAGCCCTGTTCAGCCAGGTGGTAGAGGAGGCTCAGAGAGGCGATTTTTCCTTCAGAATGGTTGGTGGCACATAGGAGCAAGTCATCCACATATTTGAGCACTATGACTTCCGGGTGTGACTGTTGCCAGGTGCTGAGGATAGTTGTCATGGCCTTTGTAAACTGGCTTGGCGAATTTTGGGCCCTTGGGGCATAACTCTCCAGGTATACTGTCGGCCAGCATGGGTAAAGGCGAAGAGATACATGCAGGAGGGGTCCAGCGGAACACTGAAGAAGGCATTTGCCAAGTCAATAACTGTGAACACTTGGGCTGTGGGAGGTACCCCTGCAAGCAGGGTGTGGGGGTTTGGTACAATGGGGGTTTCCAAAATAGTTGCCTCATTGACTGCTCTCAGATCTTGAACCATGCAATATTTGGTGGGCTCACCTTTTGGAGTTCTTTTCTTCACTGGGAAAAGGGGTGTATTGCATGGGGACACACAGGGAATTAATGCCCCGTTTTCCAGAAGTATATTGACTTGTTTGGAGATGGCGTCCATCTGGGCTTGCTTCAGAGGGTATTGAGGCTTCCGTGGCAATGGTGCTCCAGGCTTAAGCTGGACTAACACTGGAGCAACTTTCAGATGGCCAATGTCCTCAGGGCCGGTGGACCAAAGAGTGAGTGGCAGCTCCTGTAAGGCCTGTTCTACATGATCTGGTAAGGGGTGGCCTGAAACTTCCTGTAGAGACATCATCAGTGGTAATGAACATAGAGCCGAGGTGTCTTCCTCTCCCAAGGGGGTGGAGAGCTGAATGGTACCATCTGGTTGGTAGGATATAGTTGCTTGCAACCTGGACAACACATCAGCTCCCAGCAGATTCAACGGGCAAGTATTTGACACCACAAAACGAGACAGAAGATTGGGTAAGGTGCCAATATGTAGAGGTTTTGTAAGCCAACTGCGTTGTGGGCAGCCGTCTACTCCAACGCAGGAAACATCAATGTTTGAGAGGTATGTTTCATTGGGTAAATCTTCTCTCCGCAAAACGCTTCTGGCTGCACCTGTGTCCACTAAGAGTTGTGTAGGATGTCCCTCGATGGGGACAGTGACCTTTGCTAGGGGCCCACTAGCACAATATCCATGAGAAGAAACTGTCATAAGGGGAGTGGACACAGGTTTGCCCCTGTCCTATTGGAGAAGGATTAGATGTTCTTGGGTAGGACCTGTGCGTGGGGGTCCTGGAAGTGGTGGAGGTGGTGGCATTGCAGACTCTTCCCACCCTGAGTTGTAGTCATTGGGTCGTCGTGAATGTCTGGGAGCTCTGCATTCCCTTCTGAAATGTCCTGGTTTTCCACAGTTGAAGCAAATAAGTGGGTTTCTTCTGGAGACCTGCTCTCCAGCCGACAACATGAGTGGTGTCGACTTCCGGGCCAACTGGGCGGTCTCCAGACCCTTTGCCACTAATAGCAGTATATCCAGGTGGAGAGTACGGTACTCTGGACGGGCAGTGATCAAGCCCTTGCAAACAGACTCCTTTAGTCCTGATACAAATGCAGAGGCCAGCATTTGAGTATGTACCTTGTTATGGACACTGAATCCCAGGTCTGTAAACACCTGTGTTAGTCTGGTATGGAACTTTTCCACCGACTCAGTCTTGTCTTGGGTAATGTCCTGCAATGTGGTGGCCTGGTCCGCCAGTCTCTCTCTGGCCCACTGCTGCAACTGGTCACAGAAAGAAATTCCCGAGGCATAAGTGGTGTCCTCATTTGGCTTTACTCTGGTGAGATCCTTTTCCATTATAGGCCAATATGCATCCCCAGCCTTGATCTCACACAGACTGACCAAATCCCTCCAGGCTGTGGAATAGGTCTTGTGGATCTGGGCTATGCGCCGGTAAAAAGGCATCGGGTGTTTCTCCGGATCTGGACTGCGGCCCTCCGGGGGTGGGCGGTCCCGTTGGGGGGCAGATGGAGCCGGCATCATCTGCCTGTGTGACCTGGCGATCCGCCGTGGCCGCTGTCACTTCTTGAGCCCATCCTCTTCTGTCTGGCAGAGAGGTAGGGGTCACCACATCTGTGAAATTCCAGCCTGGCCATTCTGTGGGTGTCTTCAGTTCAACTTGGTCTGAAGCCTCTGTTCCTTTTGGTGGTGGTGGTACTACAGGCATTAGGGGCGTATGGAGGGCCGAAGGTGGTTGGGAGCCAGAGACAGTAAGCACTGGGCGAAGGCTGGGCAAGGGGGGGCAGCTGGCATGAGGTGTGTATGGTGTATCGGTGTACTAAACCCAGAGTCAACATGGCTTCCGGTGGCCTCACTGGGCGCTGCCATCTTTGATGAGGGCGGAAGGGGCGGGGCCGGGGGCGGAAATGGAGGTGACTGAGTTGGAAGCATCGGATGTTGCATAGTCAGCTTCCGGTCACATCCCTTGCAAATCTCCTCCCACCCCGGATTCTTAACTGAACACCCCTTACATATCCGGAGGTTCTGACTACACGGTATGCAAAAATCTGGACTCTCGGGGTGGGGCCTTCCTGTATTTCCACATGCCTCGCACCTCCAGGACGGGCCATCATCATAGGGGGGTGGCGCCTTGCCGGGCACGTCTCCTTTCCTGTAATATACATATACAACTCCCCCGTCCTGATTCAGTTTTTGCTCCACCCACCCCTCATGGTGTAGGGCGGGCCACATTAAACCAAGTTTCTGCTGTCTTTAACATGTTAAGCAAACGAACTGTTCTCTGGCTTTATAAGTTTCTGTCCCATTTTGTTTTACTTCCCTCCCGGGGACCCTAAAGTGGTCCCCAAAGCCGTCACTCTCTCTTGTTCTGAAAGTGTTGTGTCGTGAGACGGTTTAAACAGAACCCACGGACAGCACGCAGCACTTCCCCCCCTGCTTCTCCTCCAGTAACTTCCCTATTTTCCTGCTACACTGAGAATAATGTACATTAACCCTGTAAACCAATATATCAGGAGCTACGATTGTCACTGTACTACTTTCACCAATCCTCACTCTTTCGTGGTGTACACCAAACATTAATCCACATACACAGTGTGATCATGACATAGTATTTCAGACACGCCTGTCGGGAGTAAAATGTTTTTTTTTTTTTTTTTTAGTTTTCTTTTTCCCCCACAAGCCAATCCCTGGCTGTGGTTTTTTTCCCCCGTGTCGCCATTACTGCGACTACGAGATCCCCTCGTCAGTCACCATCACTGCTACTGCGAGTTCCCGGCACCCTCTCTCAAATCAGGGTGTATCCTGTCCACTCCTGACGAGGAATATTTTGCCGTAATTCTCCCCTCCCTCAGAGGCGCATCAACAACATCCCAACCAATCACACTGGTACACACAGACAACACAAAAGACAAGACATATCACACTGGTAGATGACGTTACACTGACAGGTGGGTTCAAAGGAGCCCCGGGCAAGTATACCTGTCACTTTGCTGATCAACGGACAGCCAGACGGGTGAGTAGTCCCGCTGGGCAATTCCAGACTACGCAGGTAAGGAATTATTAGACATAAAAATTCACTTACCGCTTTTGGAGGTGATCAGTCTCCGCGTCTGGAATGCTCCACGGTCCCCCTCATCCACTCTGGGTTGGCTGATCCCGTGTTCAGAACCCGGGCCCCACGTTGGGCGCCAAATGTCTTGGACTAGGTCACTTACAGACCATTTGCCGTGATCTACCAGTGAGCCAAATTAATATGAGAATACGTGCACGTGGAAGTAAGACACTGACACTTCGCAGTTTGCCAACTTCCTAAAATTCTGTTTTATTGAGGAACTAACAGTATCATTTATAGGGCATATGATGCAGGCAAAGCATATACATTGATTGGGTGAAAAGTCCACTGGTTTCTGCGTGTTCGTCCATCCGTGTTGATATCTTCCAATCATTGTCCCCAAAACGACTCATTCCCTTTTATGGGGGTTGTTTACATTAAAAGATACTTTTCTCCTAATGAGTCACCAAGGGTGAGACTCCGGATGAAGGCGCCATCTTAATTATCATCATTGTTCTGTCAACCTATATCTGATTGTTTACTTAAAAGAGTAAGGAATTTTTAAAGAGCAAGAAACAGAATGTAGCAAGACTATAAAATTGTCATTTTACTGATCATCTAATAAAACGTGGACTGTCAATCACAATCCACTACAGCTGTCCTTGGGGAGGGGTGGCGCTCCTTTCACTCCACTATGCTGCCCAGGAGAATCAGCGGCTGTCCTTGGGGAGGGGTGGCACTCCCTTCACTCTGCTCTGCTGCCCAGGAGAATCAGTAGATGTCCTTGGGGAGGAGTGGTGCTTCCTTCACTCCACTCTGCTGCCCAGGAGAATCAGCGACTGTCCTTGGGGAGGGGTGGCGCACCCTTCACTCCGCTCTGCTTCCCAGGACAACCATCATCTGTCCTTGGGGAGGGGTGGTGCTCCCTTCATTCCGCTCTGCTGCCCAGGAGAATCAGCAGCTGTCCTTGGGGAGGGGTGGCGCTCCCTTCACTCTGTTCTGCTGCCCAGGAGAATCAGCGGCTGTCCTTGGAGAGGGGTGGCGCTCCCTTCACTCCACTCTGCTGCCCAGGAGAATCAGTGGCTGTCCTTGGGGAGGCGCTCCGCTCTGCTGCTAATTCCTGGTGATAAGGAGAACCAGCGGCCTTTCTTCCGGGGGGAGGCCCCCTGAAAAATGCTGTCCAAGGCAAATACCTTGTTTGCCTCAAAGCAAATACACTTCTGAAAGGAAGCATTGTCATTCACACTGCTGCAGTCACCCCTGCTAGACAATCTGGAGAGTCACATGGGGAAGCTAGCTGGGGAAAGTAGAGGAAATTCATAGCTTCCCCACACTGAAAATGGAGCATGTGCAGATGGAGTGGCAACGCAGAAGACTGAGAATTGGCCAGCATAGAGTTGCCACTTTGAATAGGGCAGTAATATGCACTGACAGGATCACCTGGTATTTACTATCTAATATCTAATTTTAAAAGAAACCTTTAGCACCTTTAATAAGATATAATATGTTTGCAGCTAACAGTGAAATTTAAATTTTTGGGTTTAGTTACACTTTAATTCCTAGGGTTTTAGAAGTCAGGATATATAGGGCAGGGTTTTTTTCTACTTTTTTAAATCCATTATACCCTGTGTCAAATACTAAAGAAGCAGAACATCTAACATAGCATCAAAATCTCACTATATGCTAATGTGCCTTTATATCTTTATATAACATAAGATGTGCTTTGAATGTTCAGTCTTAGTGGTTCACAAAGACATTTAGTACAGTGTGTACCTTAGCTGCCTAATGCCTTGGGTAACTGTTGAAAATTCATATTGCTACATGCCTTCATGTCTAATGCATTGTTTTTTTTTCTTTGGAAATTTAGTTTTTTTCTAAAAATCCTAAAATTACATTATGAAAATATACTGTATATACCAGGTATGCAATATGATGAATATACTATAATATAATATACTATAATGAACAATAAAGTAATATTAATATTTTTATTATTGTTTAACCCACTCTGTATCATTTCTACAGCTTGTAATGTACAGGATATGTTCATTATGGTTACCCATGGATTTTATGTACACAAATGCTTTGTTGATGACAAACCCTTTTATTCGCAGAACAGTTAGTAGTGAAAATCTCAGTAGAGTTCTGCAGTACTTGATGCCAGATGCCAGTGAGGGTTTAGATAATGTCTGACTGAAAGAGCGCAACAGAAAAGGAACTGTTTGTCAAAAAGTGGTAAAAAGAAAGACCTATGCTCTGTGCAGATATGATTACAAGAACATGACACAGTGGGACTGACAAAGGCGACTGAAAGTCCTAGAGTAAATGTTAAAAGAACAAAATCCAAATCGGTAAAAGTGAAAAAGTCTTGGTATATTTTTATCATTTTCAAAAAAAATCCCTAAATCGCTCATTGTTTTATAAGAAGGGTTATGTAGACTGGTGTAAAAAATAATAATGGTTTCCTAAAATGAATTCCATGCCTTATTTTAGTTTTAGTTGACTGGCATCACTTGGCAATCAAAGAAAGATTAGATGATATTAATCATTTTATCTACCCAACTTCTCTTTTTTTTTTAACATGAAAATTTGGTCACCCCCTCTTCTCAATGTTTCAGAATGACCCTTTCCTGAAAATGGCCCACAGTCAAGTAATGCTGTATTTCTTTTATAGATTGAATACCCATGGTGGGCAATTATGTCCTTAAAGTGGTTGTAAACCTATGACATGAAACATGAACAAAGCATATCCATCTATAGTGTGTACTTGTCTCAGTCAAGAGCACTAAATATCATATCTGTCTGCTTCTCTGTTCCTCTATCAGCATGAATCACTTCTGAAAAGTTTTTCTGACACTAAGAGAAAAATGGTGACAGGGGAGGGAGCTCCAGCACACCCCTGGTGCGCGTAGGAAGTGCTCAAGAGCCGGGGCCTGCTGTCAGTGAGCACTGGGCTATATGAGGTGGGTGAGGCCAGGAGGTGAGATGCCAGCAGAGGGCCTGTGGAGGAGGAAGAAGAAGAGGACAAGCTCTTTTTTGCAGCTGCCGCTGGAGACCCTGGTGAAGATAGGACACAGGCTCAGCTTCCGCTTATGGAGTGATCCTGACACCATCTGGAGAAGCCGCTGCTGGATAGGTAAGAACTTGGAGGACTGGTGCTTCCCCACTGCTGTCCTGCTGCCCCATCACACTGCCCCCCACCTGTCCCACTGCCCCCTTCATGCTGCCCCCCCACCTGTCATGCTGCCCTCCAGTCATGCTGCCCCCTCCTTTCCTGTTCCAATGCCCCCATCCTGTCCTGCTACCCCCACCTGTTCCATTGCTCCTCTCCTGTCCCTCTGCCCCCTCCTGTCCCATGACCCCTCTTGTCAAGCTGCACCCCACCTTTCCCACTGCCCCATCTTGTCCCATGACCCTGTCACACTGCCCCCTTTCTGTCCTGCTGCTCCCCCTCATAAATCTGCCCTCCCATCACACTGCTCCCCTCCTGTCCTGAGGAGTTCAATCTTAAACAGGAAGGGGTAAGACAAATTTAGATGGGAGGGTGCCCGATTATAGTCTTGCCTAGGGCAGCAGAAAACCAAGATACACCACTGGGTGTGTGCCTTTCCTTCAATCAGCTCTCACTAAGTCTGAAGTGTGTAATTTCAGCTTTCTGCCACATGCTTTCAGACAGCTCAGACAAGCTTTATAAATTCTGGACATTGAACGAATGTAGAGGAGAGAAGGTCACAGATAGACAGGAACAGCATATGTAGAAGGATTTGTTTCATCTCTGTCTATCACCTGAGGCCAGTCACTTCACTGGGTATATGTAAGGGTTTACAACCACTTTAACTGTTTGTGTAGTTTTCCCTATTTTCCTAGCTTAATTTTCATTTTGACAAATGGGAAGTGTGGTGGATAAAAAGATTCAACTCATTCCACTCCCGATGGGTTAAACAGATATATATACGATTTACATTTTTATGACAAGGAGTATTTCTGTATCTTTTTTTAAGTGGTTGTAAAAGCTCATCCTTTAACCTGTAAACCTGTGTGCAGTGCCCCCAGCCCTCTCAATACTTACCTGAGCGCCATCGAGATCCAGTGATGTGCATGACATCCATGATGTGTCTTGGGTCTCTGCCTCCTCATTGGCTGAGACAGCAAGCCGGAGCCATTGGCTGTTAACCCCAGCAAGTCAGTCAATGAGGAGAGAGAGGGGGCGGGGCCAAGCCACAACTACGTGTGTGAATGGACACACGGAGCAGCTGGTGCTCCCATAGCAAGGGGGCACCGGGCAGAAAGGAGGAGCTAGGAGAGCCTGCGTGGAACCCAAGAAGAGGAGGACCCAGGCTGTTTAGTGCAAAACCGAAGCACTTAAGTATAGACATGTTTGTTATTTAAAAAAAAAGAAAAAGAACCTTTAGTATCGCTTTAAGCTCCTATGAACATTTTTTATCCTAGAAGATAATAATGTTATCCTTTATGTCCATGTACACTATTTTATGCTAGAAGCATTTTTCAAGCTTGACCATTTAGGAGCAAATAAAATTGTTTTTGTAGAGTTTTTGGGTGCGTTTTCCTGGCAGAAAAAAAACTGAAAGCTTCTAAAAGCTACTAAAATGCTCGTAACATCTTTTTTTGAGCATTTTTTTTTCCTTCATGCACTGTAAAAATGCTAATAAAATGCTAACACTCCTAAAGGCTCCAAAACACTTCTAAAGGCTACTAAAACGCTACTGCAAAGTCAGCAAAAAAAAGCATTTTTGAGCTTATAAAAACCAATAGTGTGCATAGAGCCTTAGGGAGTTTTTCAGCCTCTACAGATGATTCCTGAGATACGTTGTTCTTGATTCTGTGGTTATGATTGATGTGTGGCTACACTTATACAATATATCAGCAAAGTTGAAACATTTGGATACAATGAATTTGTGTTGTATACTGTGTCATATTTTTCTTACTATGTATATATAGACATTAGCTGTAGGGAGTGATAGTGCTGGGACATCCATTGTGCAATTAGATCTAACCACTTGCCCTCCAGAGGATTTACCCCCCTTCCTGACCAGGCCATGTTTTGTGATATGGCGCTGTGGTAATTTAACTTGCAATTGCGCAGTCATGCAACACTGCACCCAAATGAAAGTTATGTCCTTTTTTCCCCACATATGGAGCTTTCTTTCAGTGGTATTTGATTGCCTCTGTGTCTTTTATTTTTTGAGCTATCAACAAAAAAAGACCAACAATTTTGAAAAAAAACCCAATAGTTTTGACTTTTTGCTATAAAACATCCAGTAAAAACATTTATAAAATCAAATGTTATGATAAATGTATTCTGCTACATGTCTTTGCTAAAAAAAAAAAATCCCAATAAGTGTAAATTAATTGATTTATGTGAACGTTATAGCGCCTACAAATGGTGGCATATATACTGGAATTTAAAAAAAAAATTTTCATACTAGTAATGGCGGCATTCAGCGATTTATAGCAGGGCTGTGGGACTGCAGCACGCATTCTGACACTGGGGGGAACAGACTAACTGCCACTGACATCCCCAATGACACTAATGTAGTAATCAGTGCTAATAAAAAGCACTGACACTGTACTATTGACACCAGGCAGGAAGGGTTTAACATGTGGGGTGATCAAAGGGTTAACTGTGTGCTGTTTTACATACTGGGCTGTGTGTGATTTTCTGTGTAAGCATTCTGCTTTGTATTGCTCTGCTATGTAGAGCAATACAAAGCAGCGTGCCGGTGCTGAAAGGGGAGAGATCTGTATTGTTTACATACAGACCTCTCCTCTCTCACTGTTCTTTGCCAATTATTATTATTATTATTATTATTATACAGTATTTATAAAGCGCCAATAGTTCGCTCAGCGCTGTACATTACAAAGGGGGACAGAACATGTGACAGAACAATAACAATACAATGCAAAACATGAGGGGATTGAGGGCCCTGCTCTTTTGAGCTTACAATCTAGGAGGGAGGGGATGGTGGTACAGGAGGAGACAATTGCCGGGTGTCTGCGGGGAATCTCCAGCTGGGACCTGGTGATCGACAGCTGTAGCCACCAATGGCAGCGCAGGTAGGGCGGCATGTGCATACATGCATGCCCCCTACATAGAAATATATACTATAAGTCACTGATCGCCGTCATTACTAGTATAAAAAAAACAGTGTATATACCACCATTTGTAGATGCTATAACTTTCAAGTATACCATTAATTTTAGTTTTTTTTAGCAAAGACATGTAGCAGAATACATTTTGGCCTAAATTTATGACGAAGTTAGATTTTTAAAAATTTTTACTGGAAAAGTCAAACATTTTGTTTTTATTTCATAATTGACAGTCCTTTTTTGTTTATAGTACAAAAAAATGCAGAGGTGATGAAATACCACTGAAATAAAGCTCTATTTGTGGGAAAAAAAGGACATACATTTAATTTATGTACAGTATTGCATAACCGCACCATTGTCAGTCAAAGTAACGCAGCGCCATATCACAAAAAATGGCCTGCTCTAGAAGGGGGGGGGGGGGAATCTTCTGGAGGGCAAGTGGTTAACGGATGTCCCAACAGGCCTAAAATGTGTGCAATATGAATGATTTGGAATATGTTTTTTTACAGTCTTGCAAGCAGTCATGGACTGCATTTAAAAAAAATAAAAGGTTATTTTGACACAGATGTAACACTCCAAGTGCAGATAGTCTGCATTTGAGCCATTATTCCTGGACACTAAAATATCCCTGTCTATTTACACCCTACAGGCGTCTTTGCCTATGTACAAGAGCCCTGAGAATACACATGATTCTTGTATTTAGACAATATTTTCTTATCCTGGAAATATACTTTAAAGCTAATCTTGTTTATAGAAAATATTTAAATATCTGGATTTCCATAGCATGGTGATAGATTCCATTTCAACAAAATGTGGTTGACTAGTTATAATAGGATATGATACTACATTTTCTTAAAATGTGAGGTTTATTAACCTCCCTGGCAGTATGATTATTTCAGATTTTTGGTGCTGAAAGCGGTACCATTTTTTTGCATGGAAATATGTATTTTTTTTATTGTAGGCCTGTAATTTAGGAATAACTCCCTGAAATCTGTCCGAACAAGAGTCTAGTAAACATTCCGGATATGATAAAACTTGTTATATTTTAATAAATACTCATAAAAAATAATAATTTAATAATTATAAATTTAATTCAATAATATAATCAAACCAAAAACACTGAAATTTGAAATATAGCGCCAAGTTCGCACATCACTGAGCAAAGTCGCAAAATCGTTTTCAGTGTCTGATGACGAATTTCCCCACAAATCATTATCACTCAATTCTGCAAGTAGTTCTGATTTACTATCGCTGTTCTCTAACTGGTGTAAAACCGATTTTGACATAAAGGGACGCTTTTTGGACGCCGTGGACTTTTCTAAGTTTCCAGGCAGAAAGAACAGTCAAAATGCAGGCAGGGCACAGGACGAAGCAGTAGGGACAAAATGTATGTGAAATGCTTTGATACAGGAATGTTTTACTATGAAATAATCATTTTAAAAAAAATGTCATTTTTTTTTAATTTTCAAATTTGCCACCGGTTCCGGCGCCCGTACGTCCCGACGTCACAGGGACCGGAACACGGAAGCCAGATGCCGACATTGGCCAAAGGAGATGGCCGGAGACGCTGCAGGGGACACATCGCGGGAGCGAAGGACAAGGTAAGTGCTGTAGGGAATCCCTGTGCAACTCCGCATGGTAAGCCCGAGTGTAGCTCGGGGTTATTGCTTTTGGTACTGACACTTTACCCCGAGCTACACTCGGGAATACCGCCAGGGAGGTTAAACCCAAAAGAAAACATTTATTATATTTCAGCTTACCAATTCTTAGATGCAGTGGCTTTCTCTATTTTCATTTTTACTTTTTTTAGTTTCACCTGGTGATCTGGCCAGTAATTTTTTTTTCCTACAGAACAAGCTACCTTGCAGATGTAGCAGTCAGAGGTTTGAGATAATACATTTACCACTGGCAGAGGTGCTTACAAGGCATAGCTTTTATTTATTTATGTAAAACCTTTATGCCCCCCCCAAAAAAAAAACTGTTGCAGGAACTGCTTATAAAGTGTGAGCTGGAGTGTGGCTTCAGTTTATTAGTATATCTAAATCTGCTAGTACATCTAACACTCCACTCCTCATAGATTGACAATGTCACTATCCAAATGTGTTTCTGTTGTTCCTTTGTCCAACGTATAGGCAATCCAATATACGTAGTGTGTTACTGACCAGATCACCAGGGGAAAAAACCTAAAAAAAGAAAACTAATGCAGCCACCATATCTAAAGACTGGTAAACTTCAATGTTGGGTTTAATACTACTTTAAGAATAAGTCCCAAACTTTGGGTACCAGGCAACAGGCCTGTCCCTTAGTCTTCCAAGTAAGGGGCTATATAATGACAGGTGAGTGGGGCTCAGCTTTTATTTATTCATGTAAAATCTTTATTCCAAAAGGTAACTGCTTATAAAGTGTGAGCAGGAGTTTGGCTTCACTTTGTTAGTGTATCTAAATCTGCTAGTACGTCTAACACTCCCCTCCCAGCAGACTGACAATCCTGCTGTCCAAAGGTGTCTCTATTGCTCCTTCATCCAGAATGCAGACACCTTAAAATATAACTAAAGTCAAAACTTTTTTTTTCTTTAATTTTGGATACAGTGTGGAGGGATTAAAACCTCTGTAAGTTCTGATTGCTGTCTGTGCCCCCACTAAGGAGATTCACCCTCTCTATGTGTCCTATTTACTGTTCATTGAATCATTGAAAGTGAAAGTAAAAGAGTCACAAATTTTGGGTTGTTCCCAAAAAATGGGAAATGTTCCAAGGGGGACACTCATTATGGTGATCTGGGGGTCCCCAAGGAATTCCCCTAATTTGCAGGGATTTCCGCTCATCTCCTGTTTGGCTGGGGGACAGAAAGTAAAGGGAATACCAATTTGAAACAGATGGCAGAAAAAAAAATCTGATGGGGGTTATAACCCTCCCTTAGACTGGCCGTACACTATACAATTTTCTTTAGAAAATTGCTTTTAGATTTACCAAAAACCATTTAATATGAGGTCAAACCTAAACAACACTTTCCAATTAGGCAGGCCCTTGCACTACATAGTTTAAGATAAATCTAGGACTTCCGGTTCCGGCGCCGGATGCTGTAACACGCGGGACTCGCGGCTCCCGGGATCCCGGCTATACAAATCCCGCTAACTGCCTCCGGGTCCCCGCTCTTCAGCCCTCGGGTGTCCCTTACCTTCTGGCAGTGGCCCCGGCATGGAGCGGTACCTTCTGCCGGCGCAGTCCGGCCACGAGTCGGCGGCTAGAGCGGAGGGGTGCGGCTCTCCCCCTCCTGCAGCCAAGATGGCCGACGATGCCTGTCACACTATAGACACAGGCAAGGAGCGAGATCACACTCAGGGAGCAGTTATAATGGAATCTCCCTCCAACCTCCTCACTGCCTCTGCACTCCCTTTTGGCACTGACTGCCTTAATGAGCAGTATAATATGATAGCACAGGCAGTGTCTTCTATCTCGCTCCCTAATATCACTCAGGCTGTAGATAGAGCTGTCACAATGGGCATGGAACAGCTGAGAAAGGATCTATGCGATCATTCTAAACGATTGACTGAGGCTGAACAGCGTTTATCTGATTTAGAAGACGAAGTCCATTCAATGCAAGCGGGTACATCACAATCCAATAGTATACAGCAAAGTATTTTGGATAAAATCGAAGATTTGGAAAATCGATCACGTAGGAATAACCTACGCATTGTGGGTCTTCCTGAATTTTTTAATACTGGATCTCTCCCCGATTTATGCTCAACACGGATCCCGGCGGCATTAGGCCTATCCTCCTCCTGCCAGGTCGAGAGAGCTCACCGCCTGGGGCCTCCGTCTACCGAGCGCCGAACGCCACGCTCAGTGATTGTCCGCTATCTCAATTATGCTGACCGCGTAGCGATCCTCACCTCTTTCCGTAACTCACGCTCTTTGCAGATTGAGGGTCACAAATTACTGCTATTTGCGGACTACTCGCAGGAAGTGTCACGTAAACGGAAAGCATTCCAACAAGTATGTGCCACTCTTTATCAGAAAGGAATAAAGTTCACATTGGCGTATCCGGCCACGTTACGGTTCACTGCACCATCTGGGGTCTCTAAATCTTTTGTCCATCCTGAAGAAGCCCAGCAATATCTCCGAGATCACCTAGCCGAAGGGGATCCGGCATCACAGCAGGCGGGTAGAAATTTTGGGCCCAGAGATCAACGCAGTCCCCGCAAAGACCCACCTAAACGTCAACGCATCATTCCATCGTCCTCTAAAGCTCGTCCGCCTTGAAGGTCTAGGAGGCCATTGGTCTCTACATTGAAGCTTCAAGCTTTTCTCTTGATCCCATTGGCTCTGATGAAAGAGCTTTCTATTGGTATTCTTATTTTTGAATGGTATTTTTTTTTTTGCATACTGAAAGCTCACACGTTCTAAAGTCTGAGCCTGTTCGATTGTTCAGCGCTAGATGTTCTATGTATTATTTGTTTGGCACAAGGCCTTTGCATTGTCGCCTACTTCAATGTCATGTTTTATTTACATATATGCCTGAATTTTACTTCTTCCTTCCTGCATTTGCCTTGCTCCATACATCAGCGGTGCTGCGGGGGAGGGGTGCTGAGGCCGCTGTCGGGAGTTCATTTGAGGGACGCCCTCACGTATCCTTAGTAATTATAACTTGGTCCCAGGGGCAGGCTCCTCTCACTGCTACTCCCAGTCACGCTGATGTTGGTGGATACAGCATGCGGAATGACGTGAAGTCCTTTATACTGTTGTGGTATATTATATGTTTGGTATTTTTGTTGGGCTCTACTAGGGCCCCTCCTCTTGTCTTCGCTTTCTCTCCTCTTTTTTCTCTCCAATTTCACTTTTTCTTCTTTGGAGATCTCCGTCGTCTTCTGAGACCAGATTTACAACACCCACATCCGCCTAATGAAGCAGTGCTAATTGTTTCTACATCTCTAATTGGTAAGTCCCGTATCTTCTTATCACATACCTTATCCCAGCTAGAATGACACGTATTTTTTCCTGGAATGTTAAAGGCCTCAGATCCCCTCACAAACGCATGGCAGTACTAAGACATTTGCGGCGCTTACGTGCGGATATAGCTCTACTCCAAGAGACTCATCTTACACAGCCTGACTTTGTCCGTATGCGAAAACTCTGGGTGGGTCACGCCTTCGGCTCCTCCTCCCTTAATAATAAAGCAGGGGTACTTATTCTTATTCACAAGAGACTTAATCCTGAATTGGTCTCTGTGGACGCAGATGCCGAAGGCCGTTTCATAGCAGCACATGTCAAAATAGGACCCCAAGAGTTGGTCCTTGCCAATATATATGCTCCTAACTCCCCGACGAGGCAGGTTTTTCAGGGCCTGTCTTCACGGCTGGCACCCTATATCCACAAGCCGCTTGTCATGGGAGGTGATTTTAATTCTGTTATGCAGGAGCAGGAGGATAAATCGCAAAGTGTTGACCGAGACTCTCGCTCTACTCAGCCTCCCCGTCCAACGCCCACATTACTTGGTAATTTCGTTAAAGCTATGCAATTTACTGATATATGGCGCTTGACTCACCCAGATGGTAGAGATTATACTTTCTATTCTCCCGTTCACCACTCTTTATCTCGAATCGATTATATTTTTTGCAACCCCACAATGTTGCAACATGTTGTATCATCTACTATACATGACATAGCCATATCGGATCACTCTCCAATTTCTATCATGATAAACTTCTTAGATCCTACACCGCACCCTAGGATATGGCGTTTCCCCTCGTTTTTGGCAAATAATCAGGAGCTTTCCCGGCAGCTACAAGATACCTGGGCAGATTTCCAATCTACTAATGCGGCTCATGTTTCTAATCCAAATTTATTTTGGGATACGGGGAAGGCGGTATTACGCGGTAAAATTATTGCTTTTACATCCGCATATAAAAAAAGAATTCTGCACCATTTCACGGAGGCTAGTAACCTTCTTAGACTGACTCAGCGTAGGATGACGGACTCAAATACGCAGGACAATAGGACAGCTTGGGCGGACGCTAAGAACCAGTTCAACACTTGGGCGGCAGCACAGGAAACACTTCATCATTCATACCTTGACCTACAGTATCACAGGTTTGGTAACAAACCAGGCAAATTTTTGGCGCGCATGTGTAGGAAGCCTTTTACCCCCACGCAATTCACCTCTTTAAAGGATTCTCAGGGGATATTTAAACAATCTTCGGAAGAGATTATATCTATTCTGGAAAATTTTTACGCAAATTTATATGGGCCGGACCCTATAGACCAGGCACGGGCGCACTCCTTTCTTGACAGCGTACATCTACCACAAATTGATCCAATAGCACTGCAATCTTTAAATGCCCCGATATCGCAGGCGGATATTTGTCTAGCTATTAGTTCCTTAGCCAATGGTAAAGCTCCAGGCCCGGACTGGTACACTTCTGAATTTTATAAACTTATGGATAAAACCCTCTCTCCTACTCTACAGCTGGTATATCAGTCTATTCAGGAGAGCGGGATATATCTGCCATCAGCTTCGCAGGCCCACATTAAATTAATAGCAAAAAAAGGCAAGGACCCCTCGGACCCTGGTTCTTATCGACCGATTTCTCTCCTTAATCTAGATGCAAAGATTCTCTCCAAAATAGTAGCTAACCGTTTGGCCATCATTTTGCCCACCCTTATTCATCCTTCTCAAGCTGGCTTTATAAAGGGGCGCTCGGCCACCTCAAATATCCGCAAAGTGCTCACAGTTTTACATCAGGCTAAACATAACCCATTACAGGATCTAGCGATTGTTTCCCTCGACGCTGAAAAAGCGTTTGACAATGTAAGTTTTCAATGGCTTTATTCGGTCCTCACTAAATTTGGCTTTTCCGGACCATTCACGCGTTTAATTCAGGCTATGTATTCCGCCCCAACAGCTCAGGTAGTGGCGGCGGGGAAAATATCCAATCCCATTCCATTACATAAGGGTACAAGACAAGGCTGCCCATTGTCCCCCCTGCTTTTCAACTTAGCTTTAGAACCCTTAGCCCGCTTCCTGTTGTTTCAATCACGACTTCATGGCATTCAAATTGCCCAACAGGATCTTCGTCTAGCTTTATTTGCGGACGACATACTAATATTCACCTCCAACCCGACTCTAGACTTACCGTACATTCAATCCGTTTTCGCAGATTTTCGATGCTGCTCGGGCCTCCGTATTAATTTTGCGAAAAGTGAGGTTCTGCCGTTATATCACGCTCGACTCCCTGAGTGGGCTGGCGACTCACTCTTTAAAATTAATACGAACCATATCACTTATCTAGGTATTAAAATTGGGAAATTAGCCTCGTCCCTTTATTCTCTTAATTATTCACCAGTAATTCAAAAAATTTTAGGGGAATTGGAAATGTGGAAAGAACTGCCATTATCACTTATGGGTAGAGTCCACCTCTTCAAGATGACGAGTTTTCCGAAGCTTCTGTATCCTCTTCAAACTATTCCTCTCCTGCTCAAACATACGGATATAGTCAGGCTGAATAAAGCGATTTCTAGTTTCTTATGGAGGGGGCGCCGTCCGCGAATAGCTATACATAAGTTGTTTCTTCCTAGATGTGAGGGTGGTCTGGGCCTTCCCAACATTAGGCTTTACAATCTATCTTGTATTTTACGGGTGTGTGTAGATTGGATCTCCCGTTCGTCCGTGTTTTCTAATTACCGACTCGAATCTGCCATGGTGAGCCCATATGATCTGTCGGCCCTCCTACATTCTAATTCTGCCTCACTTCCTCCGCATCTTAAGCACAATCCACTCATACGGGACACCCTCTTCACATGGAGGGAGGTCAGACGTAGACTAGGAGTTTCTCCCTGGCTGTCTCGATATCTTCCTATTCATCACAATCCTTCCTTTTCTGTCTCTCAACAGTATGCAGCTTATGAAAAGTGGTATGACCAGGGTCTTAGATTTGTAAGTCAGTTGTATGACTCAGCAACAGGATCCCCCCTTCCGTTCCAACAAATTCTCAACGCGTTTGACTTACCTTCCCATCATTTTTTGTATATTTTGCAAGTTAGGAATTATGTGAATTCCATAGTACAAAACAAGTCTTCTCGCTTTTGTTCTACTATTATAGAAGTCCTTGTAAGGAATCAAAAATACAACATATCCAATATATATGGTCAACTATCTATGCACTATGCAAAACCACTGGATTCTTATACTTCCATCAAAACGTGGTTACGAGACTTTGACAATGCCTTCACCGCGGAGCAATTGCTCACAGGTTTTAATACTACCTGTGCGTTCAATACGAACTAATTTTGGAGGGAGCAGCAATTCAAAATTATGCACCATGCCTATATGCCTTGCCTGTACTCCTGAACAGACTCATTGATCTCTACATGCCCGCTCTGTGGTTCATATAAACCGTCACTTCATCACAGATTCTGGAACTGTCCACGGGTCTGTGTCTTCTGGAACCAACTTTTGAACTTTGTGCTTTTCGTCACTACTCTCCAGTTACCTAGGGACCCGCTGCTTCTTCTCTTTGGCAATCTGGAAATATCAGTGTCTGCTGCCTCACACTGCCATCTTGCTTTGTTCAGAGCAACCAAACCATGGCTATCCATTTGCTTGATGGCGGCGAGAAGGTCTATTTTGAAAAAATGGGTCTCCAACTGTCCACCTACCATCTCAGACGTCAAATTGGAACTCAACTTTCTACTTCGATTGGATCGGCTTGGTCTGCATATAGCTCCTTCTACAACAGGAGTGGAAAAGTTCAACCGCAAGTGGGGTCAATATGTTTCAAAAGTTCTCCCAAGTCCAGAGCCCCAGCACCCCTCTCATGGTTCTCTAAGCTAGATTTAAGCTAGTTTCCAGGGTATTCCTGATGCATGGTGTTTCTATTGCTCAAGGGGTCAAATGATTGCAACATTATAAATGCTGTGTACCTCTCAGAAATCTCTTTTGCTGTCACTTTGCTCCACTCCCACTTCGCCAATCTGGCTTATTAATCTCTCTCTCATTTTCCTGGCTGACCTATATGAAGTGGTCCCCTACTAGCACATCTATATACATACTGATGCGCTGCTTCTCACTATACTTTACTATCTCATTATACATTACTATCTTATTACTTTATCAGTCTATTACTTTTTTTATCCTAATCTCTTTATCCTGGCTTGTTTTCATGGTCCTCTGGCCTCAGACTTTTGGTACATAATTTCTTGTACTCCAGTTCTCCTTTTTTTTTCTTTCCCTTTTGGCATATTCTTTATATGCTGGCTTTTCCAACTCCCTGGTCTTATGTTCCTACTGCTATATCTCTATCCTATATTTTTTACTTTCTTTTTTCACTTTTTACTCTCATGCACGATGACCTCCCTATCGGTCGATATGACAAATGGTTAACATTGCTCACGTCGCTTATTCTTTTGCTTTACGTATGTTTATATATATATATGTGATTTTTCGAAATCCTGCATACTTTAACTTCAAGCCCTTGTACCCTGACATATTACATGTGCTATATTTTCCCATAGATACTCTTCTTTCCAAACTTCTCCATTCCCCCTCGGATTCTTTCGGGGCTTTTGTAATATGTTTATGAGTAAAATGTTATCCTGGAATTTATTCATCTGATTTGGCATGTTGCCACGCTATGAATACTGACAAACCTCATCGTTGGTTATTTTGTGTGTACAATAAAACCCAATAAAGCTTCTTTTAAAAAAAAAAGATAAATCTAAAGGAAATTGGGGAGAAATTGGACAGAAAATTGTATAGTAAATGGCCAGCCTTGGTCTATCCAAAAAGAAACAAAAATGCCTATAGTTCTACTTTAATACAGGAAGAGTGCTACTGGATAGATCACCAGGTGAAAACAGAGGGGAAAAGTCTAAAAACAAGAAAACGAATGCAGCTACCATATCTAATGATTGGTAAGCTGCAATATAATACATTCATGATTTTGGGTTTAATGCCTCTTTCAATTTGTGTTTAAATATTGGAAATCATTTGCTAATCGTTTGCTAAGTAATTTTTACTTTCAGTGTTAAGTAAAAAAACGAGTTTAGAGATGCCACATTGATTTAATACAATTGATGTGTTGAGTACTCTTTGTAATTTCTCCTTTGTTAACTGCAGTTCTGTGTAATAGAGCACACCATTGTATACTATTCAATAGAGCCATGCACTTTGATGTAATGAGTAATGCAGCATTTTTATTTCAACCTCATGGTTTGAGACCTGATAGATACTTTATTGGCTGTCACATCTGTATTGTTTCATGTCTAAAGAGATGGTTAGCATCTGCCCAAGATCAAACAGATCTTACTGTTTGAACACCCAAGGTAGGAATTAGATAGTGGTTTGTTGGTAGGAAATACCAATCGGCGTGATTTGTCACCGGCTGTGTACCTCGGACACGGCCGAAGACAGATCTGAGTACCGGCCCCGTTGCCAGTACCATGTGACCCGCTGTGACAGTTGTATACAATGGATGGCTTCCTTTCATGCCATTTATTGTATACTAGTGTGTCTAGCTGTGAATGGTCACAGCGATCACATGCACAAGCTGGGCCAATCACAGCTCAGCTGTGTCATGTAATTAGCCCTGGCCAAATCACAGCTAAGCACAAAAAAACCCTGAATGAATCAATGTCATTCAGGTAAATGCTTGCTCGCACGGGAACCTCGATTCCCAGTATGGTTGCAATTTCCAGTGCGGGCTGTGTGCCATTAGAATTAATGGCACCCGTCCGCAGGTCCGCATTCCTCTGTGCTGGTGGTGCGGCTGCACGGATTTTGTGCGGATCTGCAGCGGCACCACCCGCACCAATGTGAACCTAGCCTTACTCAGGGGCAAGAGAAAATCATTGCTATTAAAGTAAACCTGATTTGCCAGGCATTGAGAAAACACCAGGTTCACCTTAACCTCCCTGGCGGTATTCCCGAGTGTAGCTCCGGGTAAACTTTCAGTACCAAAAGCGGTAACCCCAAGCTACACTCGGGATTTCCCTGCTGCGTTGCTCCGGGATCCCTGTTTCACTTACCTTGTCCTGCGCTCCCGTGATGTCCCCCCTGCAGCATCCCCAGCCATCTCCTCCGGCCGATGCCAGCATCTGTCTTCCAGGTTCCGGTCCCTGCGAGCATCGGGACTAGAGATGAGCGAATCGAAGTAGGCGAAGTGGAATTCGAGTCGAATATTGGAAAATTATCCAAATCGCCGAATCCGAAAAATAGCCTACTTCGGACGCGCGAATCAAAATTTTTCCTAAAATGGCGGCGGACATGTGCGGCGACGGAGCGGGGATGTCTGGGAAGGCGCGCAGACAAGGCGCGCTGACCCATAATGCATTCCTTAATGACATGTGATCGCATTAGCCAATCAGCAGCCAGGCAGCCAGCACTGTGTAATGGTCGAGCTATAAATAGCGGCCATTTTAGAATTCTTCATTTGCCTCCAGTCATTCAAGAGAGGCAGACCGCTCTGTATTAGGGACAGAGTTAGGGCCACAGAAACGTTACTTGGGGACAGAGAAACGTTACTTAGGGACAGAGAAGCATTACTCAGGGACACAGAATTGTTAATGAGGGCCACAGAATCGTTACTTAGGGCCAAAGAAACGCTAGTTAGGGCCACAGAATTGTTACTCAGGGACAGACAGAATTGTTACTGAGTGTCAGAGAATTGTTACTTAGGGCCACAGAAACGTTAGTTAGGGCCACAGAATTGTTACTCAGGGACAGACACAGAATTGTTACTGAGGGCCACAAAACTGTTACTTAGGGCCACAGAAACGTTAGTTAGGGCCACAGAAACGTTAGTTAGGGCCACAGAATTGTTACTCAGGGACAGACACAGAATTGTTACTGAGGGCCACAGAACTGTTACTTAGGGCCACAGAAACGTTAGTTAGGGCCACAGAATTGTTACTCAGGGACAGACACAGAATTGTTACTGAGGGCCACAAAATTGTTACTTAGGGCCACAGAATTGTTACTCAGGGACAGACAGAATTGTTACTGAGTGCCAGAGAATTGTTACTTAGGGCCACAGAATTGTTACTCAGGGACAGACAGAATTGTTACTGAGTGCCAGAGAATTGTTACTTAGGGCCACAGAAACGTTAGTTAGGGCCACAGAATTGTTACTCAGGGACAGACACAGAATTGTTACTGAGGGCCACAGAATTGTTACTTAGGGCCACAGAAACGTTACTCAGGGACACAGAATTGTTACTGAGGGCCACAGAACTGTTACTTAGGGCCACAGAAACGTTAGTTAGGGCCACAGAATTGTTACTCAGGGACAGACACAGAATTGTTACTGAGGGCCACAGAATTGTTACTTAGGGCCACAGAAACGTTACTCAGGGACACAGAATTGTTACTGAGGGCCACAGAACCGTTACTTAGGGCCACAGAATTGTTACTCAGGGACAGACACAGAATTGTTAGTCAGGGACACAGAATTGTTACTGAGGGCCACAGAACCGTTACTTAGGGCCACAGAAACATTACTCAGGGACACAGAATTGTTACTGAGGGCCACATAACCATTACTTAGGGCCACATAATTGTTACTCAGGGACAGACACAGAATTGTTACTGAGGGACACAGAATTGTTACTGAGGGCCACAACCGTTACTTAGGGCCACAGAATTGTTACTCCGGGACACAGAATTGTTACTGAGGGCCACAGAACCGTTACTTAGGGCCACAGAATTGTTACTCAGGGACACAGAATTGTTACTGAGGGCCACAGAACCGTTACTTAGGGCCACAGAATTGTTACTCAGGGACAGACACAGAATTGTTACTGAGGGACACAGAATTGTTACTGAGGGCCACAGAAACGTTAATCAGGGACACAGAATTGTTACTGAGGGCCACAGAACCGTTACTTAGGGCCACAGAATTGTTACTCAGGGACACAGAATTGTTACTGAGGGCCACAGAACCGTTACTTAGGGCCACAGAATTGTTACTCAGGGACAGACACAGAATTGTTACTGAGGGACACAGAATTGTTACTGAGGGCCACAGAAACGTTAATCAGGGACACAGAATTGTTACTGAGGGCCACAGAACCGTTACTTAGGGCCACATAAAAGTTAATCAGGGACACAGAATTGTTACTGAGGGCCACAGAACCGTTACTTAGGGCCACAGAATTGTTACTCAGGGACAGACACAGAATTGTTACTGAGGGACACAGAATTGTTACTGAGGGCCACAGAACCGTTACTTAGGGCCACAGAAACGTTAATCAGGGACACAGAATTGTTACTGAGGGCCACAGAACCGTTACTTAGGGCCACATAAACGTTAATCAGGGACACAGAATTGTTACTGAGGGCCACAGAACCGTTACTTAGGGCCACAGAATTGTTACTCACGAACAGACACAGAATTGTTTCTTGAGGGACACAGAATTGTTACTGAGGGCCACAGAACCGTTACTTAGGGCCACAGAAACGTTAATCAGGGACACAGAATTGTTACTGAGGGCCACAGAACCGTTACTTAGGGCCACGTAAACGTTAATCAGGGACAGACACAGAATTGTTACTGAGGGACACAGAATTGTTACTGAGGGACACAGAATTGTTACTGAGGGCCACAGAACCGTTACTTAGGGCCACAGAATTGTTACTTAGGGACACAGAATTGTTACTGAGGGCCACAGAACCGTTACTTAGGGACACAGAATTGTTACTGAGGGCCACAGAACCGTTACTTAGGGCCACAGATTTGTTACATAGGGACACAGAATTGTTACTGAGGGCCACAGAACTGTTACTTAGGGCCACAGAATTGTTACTCGGACAGACACAGAATTGTTACTCAGGGATATAGAATTGTTACTGAGGGCCACAGAACCGTTACTTAGGGCCACAGAATTGTTACTCAGGGACACAGAATTGTTACTGAGGGCCACAGAACTGTTACTTAGGGCCACAGAATTGTTACTCAGGGACACAGAATTGTTACTGAGGGCCACAGAACTGTTACTTAGGGCCACAGAAAGGTTACTCAGGGACACAGAATTGTTACTGAGGGCCACAGAACTGTTACTTAGGGCCACAGAATTGTTACTCGGACAGACACAGAATTGTTACTCAGGGACACAGAATTGTTACTGAGGGCCACAGAACCGTTACTTAGGGCCACATAAACGTTAATCAGGGCCACAGAATTGTTACTGAGGGCCACAGAACCGTTACTTAGGGCCACGTAAACGTTAATCAGGGACAGACACAGAATTGTTACTGAGGGACACAGAATTGTTACTGAGGGACACAGAATTGTTACTGAGGGCCACAGAACCGTTACTTAGGGCCACAGAATTGTTACTTAGGGACACAGAATTGTTATTGAGGGCCACAGAACCGTTACTTAGGGCCACAGAATTGTTACTTAGGGACACAGAATTGTTACTGAGGGCCACAGAACCGTTACTTAGGGCCACAGATTTGTTACTTAGGGACACAGAATTGTTACTGAGGGCCACAGAACTGTTACTTAGGGCCACAGAATTGTTACTCGGACAGACACAGAATTGTTACTCAGGGATACAGAATTGTTACTGAGGGCCACAGAACCGTTACTTAGGGCCACAGAATTGTTACTCAGGGACACAGAATTGTTACTGAGGGCCACAGAACTGTTACTTAGGGCCACAGAATTGTTACTCAGGGACACAGAATTGTTACTGAGGGCCACAGAACTGTTACTTAGGGCCACAGAAAGGTTACTCAGGGACACAGAATTGTTACTGAGGGCCACAGAACTGTTACTTAGGGCCACAGAATTGTTACTCGGACAGACACAGAATTGTTACTCAGGGACACAGAATTGTTACTGAGGGCCACAGAACCGTTACTTAGGGCCACATAAATGTTAATCAGGGACACAGAATTGTTACTGAGGGCCACAGAACCGTTACTTAGGGCCACATAATTGTTACTCAGGGACAGACACAGAATTGTTACTGAGGGACACAGAATTGTTACTGAGGGCCACAGAACCGTTACTTAGGGCCACAGAATTGTTACTCAGGGATAGACACAGAATTGTTACTCAGGGACACAGAATTGTTACTCAGGGACACAGAATCGTTGAATTAAAGAGTATGTCAGACAACATGCAGAGGAGTGGCAGAGGAGGCAATGTTTTAGGAGCGAGCAGACGTGGCAGCAGAGGAAGGGGTCGAGGCAGCACTATTCGCAGCCAGAGGCCAGTGCTCCCGGTGTCATCCAGCGGTCGTGTCTCCACCGACAACCCTGCCGTCGTCGATTGGTTGGCTCGGTCGTCTTCCTCTTCCCAGGTCACCTCTGACACCTACAGCCAACGGTCGGTGGGTACGTCAGAAACAACCGTTAGTTGGCATGGCCCGGGACCAAGCCCACTGAAATCACGTGTCCTCTACCTGCCCCTGTCCTTTGGTGTTCCCTCACCAAGCGAAGTATCGCATGCTGTGGGCTCAGCCCCACTGTACAGTGAGGAAGAGCTAACAGAGGGCGGTCAGGAACGGGGGGAGACATCCGCCTTTTCAGCAGCCAGGCGAAGAAGTAGTGGCGAGGAGAGTGGCTCGGTAGCCGGTCTAGAAACAGGTCTGTCTCCTGACCCAGACGCAGCCGAGGGGGCTAGTAGTGAGGCGGAGACCCTACTTGATGATGAGGAGGTTGATCGCACTTGGCAGCCTCGTCGTCATCATGCAATTTCTTCCGCATCATCAGGAGAAGAGGGTGGCAGCTTGGCAGCGAGCAAAACAGTCGGTGGGTTGCCCAGGAGACAGCAGCAGGGTCGCAGCAGTGTCAGTGGAGCCAAACGGCCACGGAGTAGAGCACCAGCTCCACTGCAGCCTACCACCACGGCCAGTAGTGGTGCCGGTGTGCACGGAGGAAGCAGCAGTCAGCCAGTGAGGAGTATCGGGGGCAAAGTTTCCTACTCGGCGGTGTGGCAATTTTTTGTCAAGCCGCCCGAGGAAGTAAACGTAGCCGTATGTCGACTATGTGGCCAGAAAGTCAAGCGTGGCCAGGGGGCCCATGTTGGGACTACAGCGTTGCGGCAGCATATGCAGCGTCGACATTTGGTGGCCTGGGAAAACCGTGATAAAGATACGGCGGTTCTGCCCGCCCCAGCCCCCGCTCCATCACCCGCTCCGTTACTTGCTCCGTCACCTGACGTCAATCGCCCTCCATCAGCCAGTCAAGGCTCCAACACCTCTGCTGAGGGGAGTTGTCGCTCGTTGGCATCTTCCGCTCGTTCAGATGCTCCTTCTCCTGCTACTCCTCTTCACGGATTCCGTCAGCAGTCTTTCTTGGAATCCGTTTCCAAGAGACAACAGTTTGCGAGCACGCACCCGACGGTGCAAAAGCTGAACGTCCTCCTGTCCAAGTTGCTGGTGCTGCAGTCCCTCCCTTTCCAAGTGGTGGACTCAGCACCTTTCCGAGAAATGATGGCTTGTGCCGCGCCGCGGTGGAGAGTGCCAAGCCGTCATTTCTTCGCCAAAAAGGCAGTGCCAGCCCTGCATTCACATGTAGAAGAGATGGTGGGCCAGTCTTTGAGCATGTCGGTCTCTGCCAAAGTGCACGGCAGCGCCGACGTGTGGAGCTGTAACTACGGTCAGGGACAGTACATGTCATTTACGGCCCACTGGGTGAACGTGGTGCCGTCACAGCCGCACCAGCAACTTGGACAGGTCACGCCGCTTTTGCCTCCACGTTTGCACGTCCTTAGTCCGGCAAAGATGTCCGCCTCTACCACCTCTTCTTCCGCCGTGTCCTCAGCCGCCACCCCCGTGCCAAGTCCCATTACCCGACCGGCATATCACATGTGCAGGGCGCAACGGTGTCACGCTGTGCTGCACCTGGTATGCCTTGGCGAACGTAGTCACACAGGGGAGGAACTTCTCAGTGTAATGAACAGAGAAATCGACAGATGGCTGTCTCCGCGCAAACTCAAAATCGGAACCATGTTGACCGACAACGGAAAGAACATGTTGTCTGCTCTGCGTCAAGGAAGGTTGTGCCATGCGCCATGCATGGCTCACGTGTTCAATCTGGTTGTCAAGCGGTTCCTAAAATCCACCATCCCACTGCAAGACATCCTTAAAATGTCATGTAAACTTTGCATGCATTTCAGCCATTCCTACACCGCAAAGCACACCCTCCTTGAGCTGCAGCGGCAGAACGGAATTGCACAGCATCGCCTGATCTGCGACGTTGCAACAAGGTGGAATTCAACCCTACACATGTTAGACCGCCTTTACGAACAGCGAAAGGCCATCACCGATTTCCTGATGTTACAAGCGGATAAAGGTACTCCCCTGTGTAACTTTGATGTCAGCCATTGGCAGCTCATGCGTGACACCTGCCGCTTGCTCAGGCCCTTTGAGGAGGCCACGCTATTCGTGAGTCGGCAGGACTATGGGATGAACGACGTCATTCCTCTGTTGCACGTCCTGGAACAAATGCTGTTAACAATGGCTGGTCAGGGTGTGGTAGACGTGGCGCACAGATCTCAACGCCACATGACCCCTGTGGGGGCAGGACAGGAAGAAGAGGAGGAGGTAGAGGAGGACATTTGTGCTCAGGAATTATTGAGTGAAATGGGTGGTTTTTCCACTCAGCGGACAGGAGTGGAGGAGCAGGAGCATCTGGTAGAGGAGGAGGAGGAGGAGACAGAGGACCCAGACGCACCGTGGCAGTATGCTGTGGAGATGGAGGCAGGGAGTCCCTCGCATTCCTTGGCACAAATGGCCCATAGCATGCTCGGTTGCTTGCGTAGCGACAGCCGAATAATAACCATCAGACAGAGGGATGACTTTTGGCTGTCCACCTTGTTGGACCCTCGCTACCGTTCAAAAATGGTGGCCTTTTTCACACCTGCTGAGAGGGAGGCCAAAATAACGTACTATAAAAACCACCTATGTAGTCAGTTGGTCTCTGCCTTTCTGCGCCAACGTCCATCCTCAGACACTGTGGGCCCTGTGCGCTCGCGTTCCGCTGCCATGGCAGCAGGGGAGGGGTGGGGTGGTAGGAGCAGTGGCAGCTCCACCAGCAGCGGCTGCCTCAGTCTGCAGTCGATGATGAGTAGCTTTCTTCACCAGCGCAGTGAGGAAACTACTAACCAGCAGCAGCAGCAGCATCAGGTGGACCTGGAGCAGGACCTCAAACAACAGGCTTGGGCCTACTTGGACAGCACCCTGCCAACCGAGGTAGACAATCCCCTTGACTACTGGGCAACGAAACTTGACCTTTGGCCCCAACTAGCTGAATTTGCCCTTGAAAGGCTGTCATGCCCGGCCAGTAGCGTGGCATCGGAGCGCGTGTTTAGTGCGGCAGGAGGTATTGTAACTCCGCGGAGGACACGACTGTCCACCCAAAGTGTGGAGAGACTCACGTTTGTGAAAATGAATCAGGCGTGGATTAGTCTGGATTTCAAACCACCAGTTCCTGACACAAATGACTAAATCCGCCATGAATCATGCCTCAAACATGTGCCACTTTCAGGTCTCCTCACACACTGCCGGTGTGTTCCATTTTTTGTCATAGGGTGCTGGCAGATTACGGGCCTCCCATAGCTGCTGCCAGGCCCCTAATCTGCCATGGGCCCCTATATACCGCCTCCTCATGCTGCTGCCAAGTCCAGAGTCTGTCATGGGTCCCTGTACGGCCTCCCATTGCTGCTGTCTCCATCGCCACACTCTGCCATGTGCCACTTTCAGGTCTCCTCACACACTGCTGGTGTGTTGAATTTTTTGACATAGGGTGCTGGCAGATTACGGGCCTCCTATAGCTGCTGCCAGGCCCCTAATCTGCCATAGGCCCCTATATACCGCCTCCTCATGCTGCTGCCAGGTCCAGAGTCTCTCATGGGTCCCTGTACGGCCTCCCATTGCTGCTGTCTCCATCGCCACACTCTGCCATGTGCCACTTTCAGGTCTCCTCACACACTGCTGGTGTGTTGAATTTTTTGACATAGGGTGCTGGCAGATTACGGGCCTCCCATAGCTGCTGCCAGGCCCCTAATCTGCCATGGGCCCCTATATACCGCCTCCTCATGCTGCTGCCAAGTCCAGAGTCTGTCATGGGTCCCTGTACGGCCTCCCATTGCTGCTGTCTCCATCGCCACACTCTGCCATGTGCCACTTTCAGGTCTCCTCACACTGCTGGTGTGTTGAATTTTTTGACATAGGGTGCTGGCAGATTACGGGCCTCCTATAGCTGCTGCCAGGCCCCTAATCTGCCATAGGCCCCTATATACCGCCTCCTCATGCTGCTGCCAGGTCCAGAGTCTCTCATGGGTCCCTGTACGGCCTCCCATTGCTGCTGTCTCCATCGCCACACTCTGCCATGTGCCACTTTCAGGTCTCCTCACACACTGCTGGTGTGTTGAATTTTTTGACATAGGGTGCTGGCAGATTACGGGCCGCCTATAGCTGCTGCCAGGCCCCTAATCTGCCATAGGCCCCTATATACCGCCTCCTCATGCTGCTGCCAGGTCCAGAGTCTCTCATGGGTCCCTGTACGGCCTCCCATTGCTGCTGTCTCCATCGCCACACTCTGCCATGTGCCACTTTCAGGTCTCCTCACACACTGCTGGTGTGTTGAATTTTTTGACATAGGGTGCTGGCAGATTACGGGCCTCCTATAGCTGCTGCCAGGCCCCTAATCTGCCATAGGCCCCTATATACCGCCTCCTCATGCTGCTGCCAAGTCCAGAGTCTCTCATGGGTCCCTGTACGGCCTCCCATTGCTGCTGTCTCCATCCCCACACTCTGCCATGTGCCACTTTCAGGTCTCCTCACACACTGCTGGTGTGTTGAATTTTTTGACATAGGGTGCTGGCAGATTACGGGCCTCCCATAGCTGCTGCCAGGCCCCTAATCTGCCATAGGCCCCTATATACCGCCTCCTCATGCTGCTGCCAAGTCCAGAGTCTCTCATGGGTCCCTGTACGGCCTCCCATTGCTGCTGTCTCCATCGCCACACTCTGCCATGTGCCACTTTCAGGTCTCCTCACACACTGCTGGTGTGTTGAATTTTTTGACATAGGGTGCTGGCAGATTACGGGCCTCCCATAGCTGCTGCCAGGCCCCTAATCTGCCATAGGCCCCTATATACCGCCTCCTCATGCTGCTGCCAGGTCCAGAGTCTCTCATGGGTCCCTGTACGGCCTCCCATTGCTGCTGTCTCCATCGCCACACTCTGCCATGTGCCACTTTCAGGTCTCCTCACACTGCTGGTGTGTTGAATTTTTTGACATAGGGTGCTGGCAGATTACGGGCCTCCTATAGCTGCTGCCAGGCCCCTAATCTGCCATAGGCCCCTATATACCGCCTCCTCATGCTGCTGCCAGGTCCAGAGTCTCTCATGGGTCCCTGTACGGCCTCCCATTGCTGCTGTCTCCATCGCCACACTCTGCCATGTGCCACTTTCAGGTCTCCTCACACACTGCTGGTGTGTTGAATTTTTTGACATAGGGTGCTGGCAGATTACGGGCCTCCTATAGCTGCTGCCAGGCCCCTAATCTGCTATAGGCCCCTATATACCGCCTCCTCATGCTGCTGCCAGGTCCAGAGTCTCTCATGGGTCCCTGTACGGCCTCCCATTGCTGCTGTCTCCATCGCCACACTCTGCCATGTGCCACTTTCAGGTCTCCTCACACACTGCTGGTGTGTTGAATTTTTTGACATAGGGTGCTGGCAGATTACGGGCCTCCTATAGCTGCTGCCAGGCCCCTAATCTGCCATAGGCCCCTATATACCGCCTCCTCATGCTGCTGCCAGGTCCAGAGTCTCTCATGGGTCCCTGTACGGCCTCCCATTGCTGCTGTCTCCATCGCCACACTCTGCCATGTGCCACTTTCAGGTCTTCTCACACACTGCTGGTGTGTTGAATTTTTTGACATAGGGTGCTGGCAGATTACGGGCCTCCTATAGCTGCTGCCAGGCCCCTAATCTGCCATGGGCCCCTATATACCGCCTCCTCATGCTGCTGCCAAGTCCAGAGTCTGTCATGGGTCCCTGTACGGCCTCCCATTGCTGCTGTCTCCATCGCCACACTCTGCCATGTGCCACTTTCAGGTCTCCTCACACTGCTGGTGTGTTGAATTTTTTGACATAGGGTGCTGGCAGATTACGGGCCTCCTATAGCTGCTGCCAGGCCCCTAATCTGCCATAGGCCCCTATATACCGCCTCCTCATGCTGCTGCCAGGTCCAGAGTCTCTCATGGGTCCCTGTACGGCCTCCCATTGCTGCTGTCTCCATCGCCACACTCTGCCATGTGCCACTTTCAGGTCTCCTCACACTGCTGGTGTGTTCCATTTTTTGTCATAGGGTGCTGGCAGATTACGGGCCTCCCATAGCTGCTGCCAGGCCCCTAATCTGCCATGGGCCCCCGTACCGACTCCTCATGCTGCTGCCAGGCCCGTAATCTGTCATGGGCCCCTGTTGTCGCTTGTTGGCATATTCCGCTCGTTCAGATGCTCCTTCTCCTGCTACTCCTCTTCACAGATTCCGTCAGCAGTCTTTCTTGGAATCCGTTTCCAAGAGACAACAGTTTGCGAACACGCACCCGACGGTGCAGAAGCTGAACGTGCTCCTGTCCAAGTTGCTGCTGCCAGGCTCGTAATCTGTCATGCGCCCCTGTACTGCCTCCTCATGCTGCTGCCTGGTCCAGAGTGTGTCATGGGCCCCCGTACCGACTCCTCATGCTGCTGCCAGGCCCGTAATCTGTCATGGGCCCCTGTACCGCCTCCCCATGCTGCTACCAGGTCCAGAGTGTGTCATGGGTCCCTGTACGGCCTCCCATTGCTGCTGCCAGGCCCGTAATCTGCCATGGGCCCCCGTACCGACTCCTCATGCTGCTGCCAGGCTCGTAATCTGTCATGGGCCCCTGTATCGCCTCCTCATGCTGCTGCCAGGTCCAGAGTGTGTCATGGGTCCCTGTACGGCCTCCCATTGCTGCTGTCTCTATCGCCACACTCTGCCATGTGCCACTTTCAGGTCTCCTCACACTGCTGGTGGTTTCCATTTTTGTCATAGGGTGCTGTATGGCCTCCCATTGCTGCTGCCTCCACCGCCACACTGTGGCTCCACACTCTGGTTTTGGCCCCGTGACTGCCCAAATGAGTGAAGTGTGCGGTGATTCTAAGATCGACGGCACTCATCTGCATGTCATACTGACTGACAGTATTATTTCTCTTCCCCAGCAGACCCAAGGGCATTTAAATTAAAGGTACAGTGTTCTGCACTAATATTAAGTCTCTCTGAAGCCTAGAAACACCCTTTTTTAAGTTAAATTCACAGCGAATATATTCGACTCGAATCAAAATTTTTCCACGAATTCGCCGAATCAGTCGAATCGAATTTTTGAATACTTCGCTCATCTCTAATCGGGACGTATGGGGGACGGAGCCGGCGGGAAATTCAAAAGTTTTAAAAGTGACATTTACTCAATACACTAAAATCACATAGTAAAACATTACTGTATCAAACCATTTCACATACATTTTGTCCATACTGCTTTGTCCTGTGCCCTGCCTGCATTTTTACTGTTCTTTCTGCCTGGAAACTAAGAAACGTCCATGGCGTCCAAAAAGCGTCCCTGTAGGTCAAAAGCAGTTTTAGACCAGCTAGAGAACAGCGATAGTAAATTAGAACCACTCGCAGAATTGAGTGATAATGATTCGTGGGGAAATTCGTCAGCAGACACTGAAAACGATTCTGCGACTGAGCTCAGCGATGTGCGAACTTGGCGCTATATTTCAAATTTCAGTGTTTTTGGTTTGATTACATTATTGAATTAAATGTATTATGATTATATTATTATTTTTTATGATTATTTATTATATTATAATTTATGATTTCGTGTTTCAAATTTTATCATACCCGGGATGTTTACTATTTCAGATTTCAGTGAGTTATTCCTAAAAATTACAGGCCTACAATAAAAAAACGACATATTTCCATGCAAAAAAATGTACCGCTTTGAGCACAGAAATACTGACATAACCAGACCGCTAGGGAGGTTAAGACTGAATATATAGATTCCTGCAAAGGCTCCATTGTGACTGGTTATCTTGTGTATCATCAATACAGGATTCCAGTCACTTTTAAAAATGATTACGTTAAGATTATATGTAGATTTACTCAGATCAACTACATTGGTGTTACTACTAGGCAGTGCCTGGTTCCACTTCAATACACAAAATTCATTTTTTTGTTTGTGCAAAATGTTCCTGCAATAAACAGCCTCAAGAGCGGTTATTTTATCTGTGTACATCACGCACATGTCATGCTGTTTCTCTGGCTGAAGGACTATACAAATAACTAACACAGACAGAGAAAATTTGCTGGTAATATGGGTAGTGCAGAAAATGAAAACTTATTGGCATGGTGCATAAGCTGAAACCGAATTTGCAGATGCAGAACAGCTATTATTGGTATATTAAAAATTGAAGATAACACTGGTAAGCAACCTACAAACATGGAAATATCACAGCCAGCGGATTTTATAATAAAATCAGCAAGAACTGCTGGCACAATTGAAAAATAATACAGTGTTTGGCTTATGTAAAGAATCTGTGTCAGGAAGCAGAATAACACAAATAAAGTAACCTTAGGCCCTGAATAAGATTACCTCTATAAAAAATAAATCACAATCCATTCATTTTTGAAAAGTCATATTGAACTCTGCTATTCAAAATGCTTTTTTTCATTTTATATATTTAACTATTTCTAAGAATACTTCTATTTTACTTGCATATCATATTTGAAAATGTAGAATATATACCCTTAGACTGTGAAATGTCTGCGTATGGCCCAAATACTGTACACAATGAACCTATAACAGGTAGTGCATTCTACAAGGATGTGCTCTGATGGGTATAATAGTATTATTATGGAGCTGATTTGCTAAAAGACGTATGTTTTTCAATATTTTCACACAATATTTACACAACTTGCATGCAAGATATAAGCATTTTTCTAATTGAATCCAGTTAGAAAAATACATGAATCTTGTGTAAGAGTTACATGGATCTTGTGTGAAAGAAAAGTATAAATAGAACCCATGTATACTTCTAGGAAAAGTTTTATTTTTTATTTCTTTTTCTTTCCCTGTATTTCTGTGGTATTTAAAGTGGTCACATTAACCTCTTCTGCACCGCCCTATTGCAGAAATACTGCTATAGGGTGGTACAGCAGCGCAAAATCACGTGTATATATACAGGATTTTGCATTTCTGGGTGGGGGGGTGCTGCCATTCGTGGGCTTTGCTATCAATCACCGGGTCGCGGCCGGTGATTCCCCACCGCCACCCGGAAATCACCAAGTATCACTGACGGGGGAGAGACCTGTATGCAGGGGCGGACTGACCATTTGGAAACTCGGGCACTGCCCGAGGTCAGTAGGGGGCCCCATGAGATGCCCCTGGTACCTTTTTCATAGGCTTTTTTGAGTTTGGGCAAGGTCACAGGGGCCCCATGATCCCCTATTGCCCGGGGGCCCCATGAGTTGTCAGTCCGCCCCTGCCTGTATGTAAACAATATAGATCTCTCCCCTGTCAGCTCCTGCACATTGCTTTGTATTGCTCTGCATAGCAAAGCAATACAAATCAGTGTGCTAACAGCGTAAAGCTCACACACAGCACACAGTAAAACAGCACACAGTTAACCCTCTGATCGCCCCAGATGTTAACCCCTTGCCACCCAGTGTCATTAGTACAATGTCAGTGCTTTTTATTAGCACTGATCACTGTATTAGTGTTATTGTGATGTCAGTGGCAGTTAGTGAGTTCCCCCCCAGTGTCAGAATGCCCGCCGCAGTCCCGCTATAAGTCGCTGATCGCTGCCATTAATAGTGAAAAAAAAAATTCCAGTATATATACCGCCATTTGTAGATACTATACCTTTCACGGAAACCAATTAATTTACAACACGTATTGGCAATGACAAGTAGCAGAATACATTTTGGCCTAAATTTATGACGAAATTTGATTTTTTAAATTTTTTATTGGACATGTTTAATAGCAAAAATTCAAAAATATTGTTTTTATCTCAAAATTGTCGGTCTTTTTTTTTTTCATAGCACAAAAATAAAACATGTACAGGCGATCAAACACCACCAAAAGAAAGCCCTATTTGTGAGAAAAAATGGAAGTAAATTTCATTTAGGTGCAGCATTGCATGACAACACAATTGTCAGTTAAAGTAACGCAGCACCGTATCGCAAAAAATAGCTTGGTCAGGTAGCGAGGTAACTCCTCTGGAGGGTAAGTGGTTGAAGAGGTGAGGTGGTCTGTGCTAAACACAGCACTTAGTCAACCCTCATGTGAGGTTTGAGTAAGCACTGAATTTAGTGCAAAACACATCACATTTTTAATGTTCCTGTCATACCTGTGATGTCATTTTAATGGTTCTATAAAGATACTAAGGACTGCAGCAATATTCGTGATTTGTGCATATTACTCAGTGGTAAGAAAATCAGCCTCCCTAACTCTATTAATGTGCTGTGGGCATTGAGGTTGTATTTACTTAAATTCTGAAATTGGTACATCAATTCACAGTAAGTGCACAGGACATAAGAAATAGAGAAACAGAAACTTGGCAATAGAGAGGAGACTGCATTCCTAATTGTTTTCATGTTTTCTCTATTTGCAGCATCAGTACTCTGTATATCTGAGACTGTATAGCAAGTACAGTATATGAATCCCTTCAAATGAGCCACCAGACTTTCCACAATGTCCATGCTTACACCTGACTCCTCTGTACAATATTCCAGCAGACAAAGTTCCCCTCTGGTGCTCCAATCCAGGTTCTAGCTTCACTCCTCCTGGATATACTGTATCATCCGACCAGGCAGTGCAAACCTTTCTGTTTTCTCCTTGTGATTGTGACCCAGATCTACATGTGTGTATGACCTGTTTCATCTAAACTACCCTTCTGCCTAACCCTCCTGTGTTATCAGACTTTCTGTTACTACTTAGCCTGCTCTGACCTTCTACTCCTACTCATCAGTCTTCGCTGCCCTACTGACATCCAAGTACCAGCAAGCCTGCTAGCCTGCTCTGCCTACAGTCCTGCTTGTGGTATGTACTATTTATTACTGAATTATCTGCATACGTAGCACAGCTATATCACCTATACTCCTGCCCTGACAGATCACACATTTAACAGGGAAAGCAACCTAATGGGTTCCACACAAGCACAGATGTTTGCCCAAGTTCATCAAGTTCAGGAACTGATCACCCAGCTCACTAAGGTACAATCTCTTCTTACTACCACCACTGCCAATACTCTGGCACCTTAACCAAACATTCCTTTCACTGATAGATTTCTGACAACTGTAGGGGGTTCTGTAAACACAGAAGGTGCAAATCATCATTTTGTAATTCTAGGGTGACCGCCAGACCTGGGCCTTTAGCCTGGAAATAAACTATCCAGACTTACTAAGAGTACAGTAGATGCCTTCTTTGAAGCCCTGGGTTTGCTGTATTGAGACAGATCATGCTGCTGAATCAGCCCTGTGTAACTTGCATCAAAGGGCCAACTATGCTGATATATACTCTTCAGGGTTTCACAGGTGGACCTCGAAATCTGGATGGAATGATGTAGCACCCCTCAGTTAATTCTGAATTGGCCTTTCCAAGGCAATTAAAGATGCTTTGGACATTTATCCCTACCCATTATCACTGGAGAAAGCCTTGAAATTGGATTAATCTTAATTGACTGTCACCAGCGGGAAAAGAGACAGGAACTTGGCACAGTTGACGCATAACCTGTGCTTTCCTTGACATCAAATGCCAGTGCCATGTCGGAGGAAGAACCTATGCAGCTAGGTTCAATCCATTTATCTGTTCGGGAACTCTCATGCCATCGTGACATGGGATTTTGTTTTTATTATGGCCTCAAGGGTCGTATGAATTGCTCTTGACCAACATGTCCCAGGATCCTAGTTGATTGTGAAAAGGTCTTATTTCATCTCCTCAAACGGATAATTGCTTAAACATCCCTGCTGTTATTCAGTATGGAATTGGGTCTCCTGAGCTACTGGCCTTTGTGAATTTCAAATCACTGGAAAATGTATTGAAAAGCTCTGGTCACTCGCTTGTCTCTGAAAACACATGCTCTAGACTGCCCTGTCCATCTGATTTCTGTGGATAATCAGCCCCTCTCACAAAACCAAGTGCTAAGGGCCACTAACCTTTTCCAGCTACAAGTGGGACCTTTGCATAGGGAGAAGATTTCTTGTCTTGTCATTAATTCCCCACCCGCACCTTTGATTCTAGGCCTTGATCTCCTGTCTTGACAATGAGAAGTCAGAAAACAACTGTACACATATCCTCTCCAGGCAAAGCCTGAGAGGCAATAGAGATTCCAGAAAATCCCCCCATATATTTATACCATTTCCCGACATGCACCATTGACAGTAAAACTTATAATGGCTGGCCAGGGAGAAATAAATATTCATAACTCAGGCTATTGCCAGGGAAACTCCTCATCCGCAAGCAGAACCAAACAATAGCCTGAATTTAGTAGAAGAACTACAGAAAGAAAACAATAAACTCAAGCCTAGGCTGCCTACAGCATAGCAATGCTAAATTTAAAATATAGGGGCAACCCTGCTCAGGTCAGGGTCCCTACATATTTATTTTTTAACTCTATAACATATTTCTGAGGTCCCAAACCAGCATGTCTCTCATTAAAATCAATGTCATAATAATCCCGGGACCTCTAACATTGATTACATGGTTATATTTTTGGCTTCAACAGTGGTTTATTGACCGTTTGTGTTTTTATGCTTCTGGTTATTTGCTTGATCCTATTGTACATTATCCTGCTTTCTACATAGCATGTTGGATAAGACAATGGTCTTGTAAGTGAAGCCAACCATCAGTGTGGGAGACTTTGATCTGAGGTTCAGATTTTAGTTGCATACCCAAAGCAATTTTAGACAGTAGACTAAAGAGGCTCTTCAAGACAAAATAGTAATAAATGCTACCACTTACACCTAGTCTTAGGTTGCACTTTTAGTTTCAGATATTCAAAATGGATGACATGTTTTCTTTAATAATTAAGTAATTTATTCGTATAATATAAACTGCCACTGTGCCAAGCCAACCATGCTGATTTTATTACACCAAAAATAGATGTGCCATTTTATGGATGCTCTGTCTAGCCTCACTGGCCTTGGAGGGACTATGAGGTTTATTTACTAAAGGCAAATAAGCTGTTTATTTTGCAAGGTAACTTTTGCCTTCTGTTGATGTCTAACATCCAACCATGTGCAAGCAATAATTATTTATTATTTATTTATTACAGGTACTTATATAGCACCATCAATTTACACAGCACTTTACATATATATTGTACATTCACATCAGTCCTTGCTCTCAAGGAGCTTATAGTCTAAGGTCCCTAATGCACATTTATACATACACATACTAGGGCCAATTTATGAGCCAATTAACCTACCAGCATGTCTTTCAAGTGTGAAAGGAAACCAGGAGTACCTGGAGGAAACCCACCATGCCACAGGGAGAACATGCAAACTGTGTACAGGTTGTTCCAAGGTTGGGATTTTAACTGGCGACCATAGTACTGTTAAGTGAAAGTGCTAACAAATTATTTTTATTTTATTTATTTTCCTTGCACATGATTGAGTATTCTTTGTAAAGTGAAATTTCACATTTGCAAAGCTCTGGGGAGAATTCTCTTGCATAGTGAACAGTACCTTTTCCTTTCGTAAATCAACCCCTGTGTTATTTACTTATAGCAGGAACATCATTAGTGCTTTAAGTGGATAGGAAGAGCATGAGATTTTTCTAGGTACCAGAATCACTATTGGTAAAGTAATTCTTTTTCATGGTTTAAATGCAATACATATAATTCTGGATTAAGTGAAGCAGATATTCATAACCATTTTCATGCTAATTTGTCATAGAAACATCAACTGACTTGCTCTAATTATCTTATATAAATTTTGCTGCTAAGATAAATTCACGTGAATTATCTTTACTAAACGTACTCTGCCAGAACTAATCTTGATTTATGGGATAGGCATATTTTAAATAATGGAGACCATTAAATATCCTGTATATTTACAGAATTGTTGACACTGTTTTTCTGGGTCAAAAACTCAAGAACAAAGTAGTTCTTTCATGTTCCAGAATCCAGCTTCTCTGAAATGTAAATGTTTATGAAAATGTTAAGTATGCGAATATGAGATAAGTTTTCTTTTGCTCGTCAAAAGGCAGTTCTGCAAAAAAAAAAAGACAGTTGTGTGAGATTTATGTCATGCCCAGTTAAGATCAGCGACAACAATACATTGTGTTTAGAGTATTACGGTCGTACCTTTTCCTATTGAGCACTGCAGAGGCAAAATGATTTACCGTACTTTTACCTTGCTAATCTAATGCTGTGCTAAATAGCATCAATGTCTTTCTGTATACTATAAACTATAAAGGAGGGAATTTATTAAAACTGGAAACGTTAGTGCATGGCAGCCAGCAGCTATTGTATCTTCAGCTTGTTCAGTTGAGCTTTGAAAAATAAAAGCTGATTGGTTGCCATGAACAGCTGCTCCAGATTCCGTCTGCTTAGTATTATGTTAAAGTCAAGTCCAGGACAAGGGTGTAGGGGATGCAGAAGTGGCACCTGCCCTGGGCACAGTGCTGGGGCCACAATTGATTCAGCAGGGAGAATTCGACTCTCTCCTCCTTCCATGAGAAATGTAATGTGGGCAGGCTGAGAACACAGACAAGAGCATGGGCGCCTAGAGATTGCCCTTCTTCCTACCTTCCCTTGTCATGTGATATATCACACGACAGGATAGGGAAAGAAGAGGCCGCTGCCTTCATTGTCGGGCAGGTGCTGCACTGAGGACGTCTGAAATGTAAGTACACAGAGGGTGGGGGGGGGCAATTTAGCCGCAGAGCACCCCTCTCTCTCTTAGGACTTCTTTAGGCTTGCAGTTGGGAGGCATGTTTATAATGCCCCCCAACCAATCACCTCTAAGCTGCAATGGCAGCTGACCAGTGTGTTCACATGCCATGGTTGTGTTCATTTGTTTTGCGGCAACTACACAAATTATCACTACTGTTCAGCAGTCATTTAGGTCAGAGGTTAATTCTGAATATGCTCAACATTTTAACAATAAGATGTTGAAGGAAGGCCAAATTTTTAATTTGTATATCTTAACAGCAAGAGGTCCCTTAAAGTGTTACTAAACCCACAACAGTAAAATCAGTCGGTATATAACTGTATAACCAGTGACCCTAGCACTGCCAGGTCAAAGTGCTAACTATTTAGCCACTGTGCTGCCCACATTAGCTCAATACTGGATAGAAACTTAGAGAAACACTCGCGGGAGTGCAGGACAAGGTAAGTGATCGAGGAATCGCGGAGCAGCGCCGCATTGTAAGCCCGAGTGTAGCTCGGGGTTACCGCTTGTGGTACTGAAACTTTACCCCGAGCTACACTCGGGAATACCGTCAGGGAGGTTAATTCATTCATTCAATTCAATTGATTCATTCAGTTTTTTTTTGTTGTGATTAGCTGTCATTGGCCACGGCTAATCACATGACACAGACAGGGGGGACTGACAACTCATGGGGCCCCCGGGCAATAGGGGATCATGGGGCCGCTGTGTCCTTGCCCAAACTCAAAAAAGCCTATGAAAAAGGTACCAGGGGCATCTCATGGGGCCCCCTACTGACCCCGGGCCCTTGGGCAGTGCCCGAGTTTCCAAATGGTCAGTCCGCCCCTGGACACAGGTGGGCTGTGATTGGCCCAGCCTGTGCATGTGATCTCTGTGATCATTCACAGGTAGGCACAGTTGTATACAATGGATGGCATGAAAGGAAGTCATCCATTGTATAAAACTGTCATGTGACCTGCTGTGATTGGTCACAGCAGGTCACATGGTACTGGCAATGGGGCGGTACACAGATCTGTCATTGGCTGTGCCCTAGGTACATGGCCGGTGACAGATCTCGCCACAGTGCGGCCCTGCTGGCGCGATCCATATGACGCCCTCCCGGAGGGACGAAGTGTTTGCCCAGCCGTCATTTGACCATAGGCTGGGTGGCAAGTGGTTAAAGGGTGCCTTGACTGAAAAAAGTTTGAGAAACACTGACCTATATTACCCTTGCTTGTTATAATAATTCTCTCTGTAGTTAATTATGTATAAGGCTCATTTCACAGTACTGCAGTGTGTCTTTGATGCGATTTACAGTGTGATTATGTGGTGCAGCTTTGCATATTCTTTGGGGCCGCACTGTAAATTGTACCAGAGTAGCTCATGAGCCTTTTCCAAAATTGCATCGTTCTGAATTGTATTGATTAGAATGGGAACCATTGAAAACTATGTGAATTCCTTTGTCATGTGATTCTGTGCAAATCAAGTCACATCAGAAGTTGCACTAGTGTGAAACAGACTTAAAGGGCAGAGCACTGTCCAAAAGTATATTTCTAACCTTTTATTATAGTAAAATTTGTTGGTATAAATATAAAAGATTTTCTATAAATCGTTTTCATTATTTTTTAACAGCTTTGGAAAGAATGACATGCTTTTCTGGCTTTTTAAATAACACCAGCTTACCAAGGGGTCTGTCAAATAACTAAAGGAAAAAACTCAGACAGATGAAAAAGCAGCATATGCTTCGGTGGATTTAAGCAGCAGACAAGTCAACATGTCAGTTTCCACTCACTTGATTTTATCTGATAGAAAATGGCTGTCTTTTTACAATCCCACACTATTTCCTTCCTCTGGTACTTTACCAATGTTTACATCTGCTTCACTTGCATACACCTGCCTGTGTCCGGAGGGATTCTAATATACTTTTGCATGCATCCCCTTTCCTTTCACATTTTAAGATCAAAAAATGAGGTCAAGGAGAACTATGCTCAGCATACATATAAGGAATTATTACAGTACAGGTCAGCCTTACTTTTAACAGGCAGCTTTGCCAAAGATGTGCTTGTGCTTCAAAGAGCTAGCTCCTGTTGGGTGATTTGTTATGACTCATGCCTGCTGGCTGATTTTGTCACTTACATTTTCTTTGGATAAAGGTACCAAATGCGTACATTGAGACACTAAAAGTCTTAGCGATGCACACTGTTTTCTGTTTAGAAAGAAAGTGGCAATTTTATTGGCCAATTTGTCCTAGACGAGTTCTAGAATTTACTATTGAACTAAGACCTAATTGTAAGTCATCATCTTTGGCAATTAACAAATCTATACTTGACGAGGGTGCTTTTCCCTACGCACCATCTAGCCAACTGATCAATCTAAAATATATAACCTTTATTAAAATATATAAAAAATGTATGTTCAGCAGTAATTAACGCCTATTGGAGTGGAATGTACTGGCACAATATAACGGGACACCTTTGCAATTATTTACCTTACATCCAAATAGTTAATAACACCAGACCAAATCAAATACCATACCGTTTTAGATGAAGTGACGGCATACAAAGAGGCACTGTAGTTTGATCATAAACCTATCAGCTTGAATATATAATCTCTGTTAACCTCCCTAGCGGTCTGATTATGTCCATATTTTTGTGCTCAAAGCGGTAAATTTTTAGCATGGAAATATGTATTTTTTTATTGTAGGTCTTTAATTTTTAGGAATAACTCACTGAAATCTGTCCGAACAAGAGTCTAGTAAACATCCCGGGTATGATAAAATTTGAAACACGAAATCATAAATTATAATTTAATAAATTATCATAAAAATAATATAATAATAAATTTAATTCAATAATATAATCAAACCAAAAACACTGAAATTTGAAATAGAGCGCCAAGTTCGCACATCACTGAGCAAAGTCACAAAATTGTTTTCAGTGTCTGATGACGAATTTCCCCACGAATCATTATCTCTCAATTCTGCAAATGGTTCTAATTTACTATCGCTGTTCTCTAGCCGGTCTAAAACCGCTTTTGACCTAAAGGGACGCTTTTTGGACGCCATGGACGTTTCTCAATTTCCAGGCAGAAAGAACAGTATAAATGCAGGCAGGGCACAGGACAAAGCACTCGGGACAAAATGTATGTGAAATGGTTTGATACAGTAATGTTTTACTACGTGATTTTAGTGTATTTAGTGAATGTCACTTTTTGAAAGACAGGAAGACAGATGCCGGCATCCGCCGGATTACATTGCCGGGGACACTGCAGGAGGGACATCGCGGGAGCGCAGGACAAGGTAAGTGAAGAACAGATGCCGGAGTAGCACCACATGGTATTCCTGAGTGTAGCTCGGGGTTACCACTTTTGGTACTGAAACTTTACCCCGAGCTACACTCGGGAATACCGCCAGGGAGGCTACGAAAATGGAGTTACCCCATGGACAAAACTAATTGGATAGTATAATCTATCTTGCTACAGATATGTAATATGGGTACACTCATCCACGGGCTTAAATGTCAGCCTCTCATGGTAAGTCCCATACATCACCATATCCGGTCACAAATACCTCACTGTCGTGAATTCTAGAATTTAACAGATAATCTTGCACATCCCTCTTTAATACCACTTAAGCTGGCCATACACGTGTAGATTTTCGGACGAGAATATTTGTACAAAAAGTCGTAAGAAAATTCTTTGAACATTCGGTGAATGGATGAATGTCGTTCAAAAATGGTCTTTTTGCTTTTAACTTTCGAGTTTAAAAAAAATGTAATTTCTGGATGATAACCACATTCACTGGCCGAAAATTTGTTTGATCAAAAAAAGTTTTCCTTCCTGCCACTTGAAATATTTCCGTCACTGCTGTCAAAAACAAACATTGATTTGACCCCACTAACAATTAGAAATCAAACGAATATCCTTGAAATGAAAATTCTTGAACGAAAATCTATGCGTGTATGGCCAGCTTTTGTGTTGTAGGCCATGAGTGAGTAGACCTGGATCATATTTTCATAAATGCTTTTTAACCTCCCTGGCGGTCTGATTATTTCAGATTTTTGGTGCTGAAAGCGGTACCATTTTTTTGCATGGAAATATGTATTTTTTTAATTGTAGGCCTGTAATTTTTAGGAAAAACTCACTGAAATCTGTCCGAACAAGAGTCTAGTAAACATCCCGGGTATGATAAAATTTGAAACACAAAATCATAAATTATAATTTAATAAATAATCATAAAAATAATATAAAAATAATAAAAAAATTAATTCAATAATATAATCAAACCAAAAACACTGAAATTTGAAATTTCAATTTTCATTGCTGAGCTCAGTCGCAAAATCGTTTTCAGTGTCTGATGATGAATTTCCCCCACGAATCATTATCACTCAATTCTGCAAGTGGTTCTGATTTACTATCGCTGTTCTCTAGCTGATCTAAACCGCTTTTGACCTAAAGGGACACTTTTTGGATGCATGGACGTTTCTCAGTTTCCAGGCAGAAAGAACAGACAAAATGCAGGCAGGGCACAGGACAAAGCACTCGGGACAAAATGTATGTGAAATTGGTTGAGACAGCAATGTTTTACTATGTACAGGACTGCGGTGGGGATTCTGACACTGGGGGGAACTGACTTGGTGTTACTGACATCCCCAGGGACACCAATACAGTAATCAGTGCTAATAAAAAGCACTGACACTGTACTAATGGTACTGGGCAGGAAGGGGTTAACATGTGGGGCAATCAAAGGGTTAACGGGGTGCTGTTTTACTGTGTGCTGTGTGTGTGCTTTACTGTGTAAGCATACTGCTTTGTATGGCTCTGTTATGCAGAGCCATACAAAGCAGTGTGCAGGAGCTGACAGGGGAGAGATCTGTGTTGCTTATACACAGGTCTCTCCCCCGTCGGTAATACTCGGAGATTGCTGGGTGCCGGCGGGGAATGCCGTGTGCCCCCTACCCAGAACTGCAAAATTACGTATAAATGCTGTACGTGATTTTGCGTGCCGGTGCCTCCCTGTAGCAATATTTCTGCTATAGGGCGGCGTGGAAATGGTTAAAATCATAGTACAAGTCTGTCATGATCCAGTCAGGTCAGAGTTAATTCTGAATATGCACAACATTTTAACAATACCATGTCAAAGGAAGGCCACGTTTCATTTGTATATCTTCACAGGAAGAAGTCCCTTAATGTGTTATTAAACCCACAACAGTGAAATCAGTCTATATATGTAGGAAAGCATGCTTGATCAACTCACTGTGGAACCTAAGGGGTTAATCCTCTGCATTGTGTAGAAAGGCTGTTTGATCCTGACTTCTCTGATCCTCCCCTTCTTCCAGTGTCCCACTCTTATTTCCTGATAAGACATATCGTGTAGAGACACTCTGCACATGCTCAGTTTGGATGTATTGCTAGAGAGGTTTTTTTTCTTGACATAGTGCATGTGATTAGCACAGGGCCAATCAGCACTGTCCAGACAGGAGCTCTGCATCCTCCTATAACCAAATTAAAACTCCTACAATCTTTAACATGTGCTATGCTGGACACTGATAGAAGTCACAAGACTGCTCTAACTGCTGATGAGAAAAGGTATTTAGCAGTTTATATTTACTAAAATAATTGCATTTCCATGTTCTGTTTACTGTGGGAGATCAGATATAGTGAATTGAGGAACCTGGGTTTAGTAACACTTTAAATTATATGTTAACCCAACATTTCAAATTCCTGATATGTGCCTGTCTGTACGATGTGCTTGTAGGAAAAAGTATCCTCTTCTCTTTCTATTATTTCCTTTGTGTGAAATCCCTGGTGTTCCTACTGCTTTTCTATTCAAAACTGACCACGCTAGGCATGAGAGCACAGCGTGATCAGTTTCTGGCTGTTCTGGGTACTGAGCCTGCTCTTTTCCAATGATCAGATGTTTGCTGACATCCCCCCACCCCCTGCACAGCCGTTCACTAGGAAAATCAGTGTGCTGCTGTTTCTCCTCCCTCGCTCTCTGAGCTCCTTATGCAGCTGAGAACAGAGGGAATGTGATCATTTATTAAAAAAAGGGGAAAAATGTATTTATAATGTTTTTATATGTATACACAAATGTTTTGCCTTTCATTTTTATTTTAAACCGAATGGATTGTTTTACAAGGTGAATCATCAGTGTGTGCATTTGAAATCTACAGAGTTTTGAAAAGTTTAAAGACCCATAACTCCCATACTATACAGTGCACAATTATAAAACTTTCTGCAAGAAACTGGTTGTGCAGCAATGAGATGTTGGACACCAAACAAATGTGCTAGCTTTATGGTAGAATATGGAAGAATATTAACCGCTTCCCTGCTGCCTTATAGTAGAATTACTGCTACAGGGCGGCAGGGCTGCACAAAATCATGTATGTATATATATATATATATATATATGTGTATATATATGTGATTTGCATTTCCGAGTAGGGGGCGCAGGCGTACGCTGCCTTACTCATGCAGCCAGAGATTCCCCACCAGCACCAAGCGATCGCCAAGTAACACCAACAGGGGAGAGATCTGTGTAAACAACACAGGTCTCTCTCCTGCCAGCGAGAACATGCTGCTGTGTATTTCTCTGCACAGCAGAGAAATACACAGCAGCATGTTTCACTAGTAAAACACACACAGCACATGATGTAAAACAGCACACAGTTAACCCTTTGATCGCCCCAGATGTTAACCCCTTCTTGCCCAGTGTCATTAGTACAGTGTCAGTGCTTTTCAACTAATCATCGATCATTGTATTAGTGTCACTGGAATGTCAGTGGCATTTAGTTAGTTCCAACCCAGTATCAGAATGCTCGCCGCAGTCCCGCTATAATCGCTGATCGCCGCCATTACTAATATAATACAAATAAAAATACCAGTATATATACCGCCACATGTAGACACTATAACTTTCACATAAACCAATTAATTTACATGTATTAGGATTTTTTTTTAGCAAAGACATGTAGCAAAATATATTTTGTTCTAAATTTATGACGAAATTTGATTTTTTACATTTTTTTACTGGATGTTTTATAGCAAAAAGTCAAAAATATTGTTTGTTTTTTTTTTAAAAATTGTTGGTCCTTTTTTGTTTATAGCGAAAAAATGCAAAATGCACAGGTGATCAAATACTACCGAAAGAAAGCTCTATTTGTGTAGAAAAAAAGGCATAAATGTAATTTATGTACAGTGCATGACCGCGCAATTATCAGTAAAAGTAATGCAGTGCCATATCGCAAAAAATGGCCTGGTCAGAAAGGATGGTAAATCCTCTGGAGTGGAAGTGGTTAATAAAAAAGGACCTTTAAAATTTGGTGCTGATTCTGCTAGATATAAAGCATCAGTGCTTGATTTCTACATACAGCAGAATGACAATCAAGGCCATTACTCCTACTTTGGATTTAAACTCATAACCCAGCATGGTTATCTGTTTTTGAAGGTTACCCAAATCCTACCCTTGCTAATTCAGTAAGAAGCAGTGGCAAGCCCCTTTCGTTCAAATAAACAGGTCAGGAGGGTGGTAAGGGTCCTTTCATGCAACCATTCTGAACAGGTTAACCTGTCAGTTTTTCTGGTGGTCCTTATCGGACGGTTTGTTCATCTCTATGGACCGGTGGGTGTAAATTAACTTGTGTCTGTTTACATCCACCTACCTCCCATCTGATCCAGTCCGCTAAAAATAAAGAGAAGGGGATCCATTCTTCTCTGTTTTGGTGGATCGGTTCAGAGGACAGTAAGTTTACACCTGGCCGCCCATAGAGGCTCTTTCCGTGTCTGCTCTGCATGAACTCAGTGGGCATGGACCTGTCATCTGCCCGCTCTGCTCTAATCGACGGGATCAGCGGACAGATCCAGTTGCATTGCTTTGAGCAAATCAGATTCTGCCCCGTGTAAAGGGGGCCTATTTCATCTCCAAGCTATAAAGTTGAGATCCACAATCAAATCTGAGTCATATTTGAGGGGTCCCATCTATGTTGCGGGATATGGTCTACATATTCTATCCAGGGGTGGACTGACAACTCATGGGGCCCCCCGGGCAATAGGGGGTCATGGGGCCCCTGTGTCCTTGCCCACACTCAAAGCACACCCAAAAAAGCCTATAAAAAAGGTACCAGGGGCATTTCATGGGGCCCCCTACTGACCCCGGGCCCTCGTGCAGTGCCTGAGTGCTCGAATGGTCAGTCCGCCCCTGATTCTATCCAGCCCGGGAACCAGGAGAAATGCTTTTTCTGTAAGTTTTTTTTTCCTTTTATTTTTGTTCTGTTTGCTTATGTAGTACTTTTTTAACTCCTGGATTTTGCAACGTTTGTAACTTTCTATGCATTGAGGGAGCGGGATATTAAATATGTAATTACTGTAATAATGTTTTTTTGATTGCTCTAAAGAACGCATAACTCTGAAGAGACTGAGTAGGTGTTTGCATTTACTCTATGCATATTATTGCCTGGTTTAGCCAACCTGTAATTGCTAGTGAAACCAGTATGTCGTCTGTAAAAGCCTATATGCCATTCCACTTGAATGCAAAGTGTGCTGACTGGAGGTGTAAGCAGAAAGGCTTCTTTCAAGCCTGTAAGTTGTGGCGGCAGATTGAATATTAGTGCATAAGGGTCCATTCACACTGGCCTGCACAGTATAATACAGGGTTTTAATGTGCAGGTACCTGTTAGTGGAAGGTCAGGAAATGGGCGGTACAATGTGCCTTTAAGTGTTGATATTATTATTATTATTATACAGGATTTTTATAGCGCCAACAGTCTGTGCAGCACTTTGTATATCATTGTCTTTTTCTTTCTTCCAGCTTTATTGAAATTTAAAAATTACATTTCATTAATTTATATGCATAACAGCTTGGATGTGAAAATACTGTGGTATTTTGGTGAAATTTATTACTTAAAAAGAGTCATTTTTTTCATTTGTTCTGCTTCACTGGCAGGATATTCATAATAAATGGGCTACCCAGGGCCAGTACTACAACTAGGCAAACTAGGCAGCCACCTAGGGTGCAGCCACAGCCAGGGCCACTGATAGGGCAGTACAGCTAGCCTTGCTGTAACATTAATTATATTTTCCCTGAGCCCCATCAGTTCACCAGAGGGGCCCAAGAGGCAAGAAGCAGAGAGGGACTCTCTTTTTAATTTTGGGCAGAGGTGGCTAAAGCAATGCTGATCAGTGGCAGACAGAAGCTACTGCTCACAGCCTTTCACTGGCGGAGTGATTATCAGAGGGCGGAAGGCAAGGCTGTAGCCCAGCGGTGGGAGGTGATTCAACAGAGAGGTGGCCAAGGGCACAGGCAACAATGGTAACCTAGTGCACAGGCAAGCTCACAACTTCTGTTTTCTGAGGTACCGACAGAGATACAGCCATACACTGTAAAGAGACAGACATACAGCACCTTCTGTACTGTGTGATCATCATCATGATAATGATGTTGATCACATAAGCACAGTGAAATGCTTCCTGTTAGTTCTTATTTACACTTGTATTTGAGGGACATTAAAAATGTGTGGCTGAGCCACATTTTTGCTGTCCCCCAATCACTCCCCATTATGCTGCAAAGGCACTGCCACTGTAGTATGGCAATAGCAGCAGCGTGTTGAGTAAAATCCCTTGCTGCCATACACCTGTTTACTGATCTCCCCTTCCTGTGAATGACCCGGTAGCAACATGTAAAACGTCACTTCTGTGTCCTGGTGTCACTATTCTCAGACAGGATTGGATGCTGTTAGCTGGAGAAGAAGCTGTCTCCTGCAAACTTCTGCCACTTTGTGAAGAAGAGGTATCCAGCCAATGAGGTGCTGCGCAAGCCGTACTGCAATATCACTTCCTCCCAGCTCCCTTGTCAGTCTCCACATGCTAATGCTGACAAGGAGTTTTATATTGTTGTTAAGTTTTATTTGAAGTTTTATTTTTGGGGGGGAATGGTACAAGTAGCTGGTCTTGCCTAAGGCGCAAAAAAGTCCCACACCGGCCCTGGAGCTACCTTCACAAAGTAATGCATGTTAACACACTACAACAGTCAACTAAAATGTGAATTGACCCTAAAATAGAACCATAGTCAAACTGCAAAAAATCATTGCAGAATAATCTCAATGAACTGAAGTAAACAGCATACATTCCTTTTAAATCAAATTTTCTATCCCATTAAAAATATCTGGTGATCCTGCTGATGCATGGGACTTCCTTCAACAGGGTGGCAATACTGAAAGAGAAAAATGGGGTGACCATCTGGTGGTAGAAGGTCATACTCCAACCCATACCATAGTGTCACGTCCCTATTAATAGATAATGAAAACAAACATTTCTAATGGACTTTCTAGGCACAAAAATTTGGTACACAAAAGATAAAATCAATTTTGCTTTATTAACATATCACTTTAAAACATATCTTGTATGTAATTTAAAAAAAAATCCCATTGCACACTTGAAATACAGCTGATCCCCCATAACCAACCAACCATAAACGACTGATTCCAAAAAGAAGTTGAGTGGCGATAGTACAAACAGTAGACTTCTTTTAGAAGGTGTGGAGTATTTAACCGCTTCCATACCGGGCAGTTTTACCTCCTTCCTGCCCAGGCCATTTTTCAGGTTTCAGCGCTCTCACACTTTGAATGACAATTGCGCGGTCATACAACATTGTACCCAAACAAAGATTTTATCAATTTCTTCACACAACTAGAGCTTTCTTTTGATGGTATTTAATCAACACTGGGGTTTTTATTTTTTGCTAAATTAACAAAAAAAGACAGAAAATTTTGAAAAAAAACAACAACGCGTTTTTCTTTGTTTCTGTTATAAAAGTTTGCAAATAAATAATTGTTCTTCATAAATTTAGGCCAAGATGTATTCTGCTACATTTCTTTGGTGACAATAATCCAAATTAGGATGTATTATTTAGTTTGTAGGAAAGTTATAGAGTTCACAAACTATGGGATATATCTGAAAATTGTTCAATCCTGAAGTACTGACAGCCAATCTAATTTCTTGAGGTCCAAGAATGTCAGAACAGTACAAATATCCCCCAAATGACCACTTTTTGCAAAGTAGACAGTCCAACGTATTTCATAAGAGGCATGGAGAGGTTTCTGAAGTTGTAATTTTTTTGTCATCATTTTTTGGAAAATTAAAAAATTAAAAAAATAATTTTTACAATTTTTTTTTTTACATACTGTCACCAGTGCAGTACAGCATCATCATATAACTGGCATGGTGGTAATCAGGGACACTGACTGGTGACAGTATTTTTTTTTTACACAATTTGCCTATAGCAAAGAATTACTTTGCTATAAGCAAGCATTCACCTGAATGACATCGTGTCATTCAGGGTTTTTTTTTTCTGTGCTTAGCTGTGATTTGGCCACAGCTAATCACATGACACAGATGGGCTGTGATTGGCCCAGCTTGTACATGTGATCGCTGTGACCATTCACAGCTAGACACACTTGTATTCAATGGATGGCATGAAAGGAAGCCATCCATTGTATACAACTGTCATGTGACCTGCTGTGATTGGTTACAGCAGGTCACATGGTACTGGCAACAGGGCCGGTACACAGATCTGTCATCGGCTGTGTCCGAGGTACACGGCCGGTGACAGATTGCGTCGCAAAGCGGCTCTGCAGGCAGGTGCACTGCGCATTCCTGAAAGGACACCATATGGCGTTCACCTGGAGGGACGAGCTGTTCGCCTGGCCGCCATCTGGCTATAGGCCAGGAGGCAACTGGTTAAGCTGTGTGACAGACGCCCAACATGTTTTGCAACTGGAGTCGCTTCTTCAGGGACTAGCAATGCATACAGTTAACCAGTGTGCATTGTGTGGGAAAGGATTCCCCAGCGCAACCAGAAACAGAGCCCCCCCAAGCCAACATTGAAGGGCGGAACCCTCAGTCAGATGTGGGGGCTTGTCATCCAGACGATAGAGAATCCCCATGAGACTCCCAAACGCTCAGCGGGTAAAATATATATTATAAATGCCAGTTGACGATTTACAACATCAGTGTGATATTCCAAAACTGGCCAGATTGATGATGTAACGCAAAGTAGGCCTCTATGCTTGAAACGATGTATCAACCGTGTAAACCAAGAAGGCCAGTATATACACGATTCCTCACTATGGAGTAAAGGGCAGAAAACTCTAACTTAACCCCCAGTAGGTAACTTCCAATATGGAGTAAAGAAGCCGAACAGCCTGTAGCCACAAGAAAACGCTGTCTGTGGGATCACCTCTGTATTGCAGGAGTCTCAAGAGGGTGGCAATACTGATTTCTGTACAGTGAAATAATTGCAGCATTGTCATTCTTTTGAGTTCCATGCCATCACATAGGTAGAGGGGGAGTATTCTTAACCACTTGCCCTCCAAAACATTTACCCCCCTTCCTGACCAGGCCATTTTTTGATATTCGGCGTTATGCTATTTCAGTTGGTAATTGTGTGGTCATGCAATGCTGTACCCAAACAAAATTTGTGTCATTTTATTTCCCACAAATACTGTAGATTTTTCTTTTGGTGGCATTTGATCACCTCTGGGTTTTTTATTTTTTGCACTATAAACAAAAAAAGATTGAAAATTTTGAAAGAAAAAGATATTTTTTAATTTCTGTTATAAAAAATATCCAATAAACTCAAATGTCATCATAAATTTACGGCAAAATGTATTTTGCTACATGTCTTTGGTAAAAAAATACCCCAATACGTGTATATTAATTGGTTTACGTGAAAGTTCTGGTGTCTACAAACTATGGCATAGATACTGGAATTTACACCATTTTTTGCTATACGGCGCTGCGCTAGTTCAACTGACAATTGCGCGGTCATGTAATGCTGTACATAAATGAAATTTATGTCATTTTTTTCCTACAAATACATCTTTCTTTTGGTAGTATTTGATCACCTCTGTGTTTTTATTTTTTGCGCTATAAATAAAAAAACCTGAAGATTAAAATGAAAAAAAAAAAATTCTCAAAAAGAGAAGAAATCTCTGCTAGAAAAAGTGTATGATATGCCCACCATTAGAATATACCGATGTACATCCACCCACTTCTAATGTTGGGCATACATTTTTACTATTATTATTAGACAGTGTTTATATAGCGCCAAAAGGTTTGCTCAGCACTGTACATTAAAGTGGGGGGACAGTACATGAGACAATACAGTACATGAGGGGTTCGAGGGCCCAGCTCTTTCGAGCTTACAATCTAGGAGGGAGGGGGTAGAGGTACAGGTGGAAGTGACTGAGGGGGATGGAGTGGTAGGAGGAGTGGAGGAGAACGGCTGTTAGGTGAGGGTGGGGTAGGCTTGCCTGAAGAGATGGGTTTTCAGCGTACGCCTGAAGGTGAGGAGGGTAGGTGACAGTTTGATGGATTGGGGTAGGGAGTTCCAGGGGATGGGGGAAGTTCTGGAGAAGTCCTGCAGTCGGGCGTGGGAGGAGGAGACCAGGGAGCTAGAGAGTAGGAGGCCTTGTGAGGAGCGAAGGGCACGGGTAGGGTGGTATTTGGGTATCAGGTCAGTGAGGTAGTTTGGGGCAGCGTTATGAATGGCTTTGTATGTCAGAGTTAGTAATTTGAATTTAATGTGTTGGGCAATCGGGAGCCAGTGAAGGGTTTGGCAGAGGGGGGTGGCAGAAGTGGAGCAGTTGGTGAGGTGGATGAGTCTAGCCGCTGAGTTCAGGATAGACTGGAGCGGGGATAGCGTATGTTGGGGTAGGCCAGTGAGAAGGGAGTTGCAGTAGTCTAGGCGTGAGATAATAAGGGAGTGTACGTGTTAGGGATCCGGGTAAGACCAGAAATGTGTGGACTGACACAGGGAAGTAACAGGCTTCAGGAATGATGTAATAACAATACAATTTATTCTTAGCCACCCAAATATACAAAACGCACAGTAAACAAAACCAACCTTCCACTAATATCAGTATGTGCGGGAACACAGGCGTAGTCTGGGCTGGAGAGGTGGAATGGTCAGGCAGGCCTTATGGTTCTGTCAGCGGCCAACTGGTGGTAGCCTCTAGCGACCCACAGGCCAAAGTCCCTCAGGGCACGGAGTCTAAGTCTCAGTCTGCTGGTTCACCAGAGCCCCTGATGGTAGGGATGGACTTGAAGCAGCCTGAGACCAGGACGCGACCCCCGAGGAACACCAGCTATTGTAGAGGCAGGTGTCAATGGCGTAGAGCAGGTAAGAGCCAGATGTGAAGAGGTATGCGTGGACAGACAGGCCGGGTCGGTAACAGCGGAGCAGACAGTACAAAGCGGCAGGCAAAGAATAACAGGTCACAGGCCGGGTTCGATAACAGGAGGTCAGGCAATGGGAGCAGGCAGAGAATGGTCAGGACAAGCCAGGGGTCAGAGCAGGAGAGGACAGCAGTATCAGGATCAGGCTGGGTCGGCAACAAGGCAATCAGGAGTACAGGACAATCAGGACCAAGATACAGGGGCTCATGGGAGAACACCAAGGCACCGATTGCAGGCCTGGTGCTGCTTAAATATACCTCCTGCAATCAGCCTCAGGTGATGGCTTGATTGCAGGAGTGAGATCCTGGCTGCTGAAAGCACCCGCTGGCAAGCACTGATACTGCAGCCACACAGCAGGTGAGCCCATTCCTGACACACCCGCTGGCAAGCACCGGTACTGCAGCCCACACGGCAGGTGAGCCCATTCCTGACAGTACGAGTTGTTTAGTGGTGTCTGGGGTGAGGAACATACGTATCTTGAAGATGTTGCAGAGGTGGAGCCTGCATGAATTTGATAGTGATTGGACATGATGTTGGAAGGAAAGGTTTGAGTCCAGGGTGACACCTAGGACTTTGGCGTATGGGGTGGGATTGATGGTGGCGTTGTTAGTCGTGATGGAGAGGATGGGGGGGGGGGTGCGAGCTTTGGGGGAAAACTAGGAGCTCGGTTTTTAAAAGGTTTATCTTGAGGAAATGGAGCGACATCCAGTGTGATATGTCGTTTAGGAGGTGGGTGATGCGGGCGGAGAGTGAGGGGGTGAGGTGAGGGGTGGAGAGGTAAATTTGTGTGTCATCAGCATAGGGGAGATAGTTGAAGCCGTGAGAGTGTATCAGTTTGCCAAGGGAGGAGGTGTAGATGGAGAAGAGAAGGGGTCCGAGGACAGAGCCTTGGGGGACCCCAACATAGAGGGGGAGAGAGGGGGAGGTTGCAGCGTTATAGGTGACACTGAAGAAGCGTTGGGATAGGTAAGAGGAGAGCCAGGAGAGAGCAGAGTCCCTGATGCCAAGGGAGTGTAGTTTAGTAAGGAGGAGGGGGTGGTCGACTGTGTCGAAGGCCGCGGAGAGGTCGAGGAGTAGGAGGACTGAGTAGTGGCCATTAGCTTTGGCGGTTAGCAGGTCGTTAGTGATTTTAAGTAGGGCGGTTTTGGTGGAGTGTAGGGGACGGAAGCCAGACTGTAGATCTGGAGGTTGTTGTCAGTGAGGTGGGCGGTTAGGCGATTGTAGACTAAGCGCTCAAGGAGCTTGGAAGTGAGTGGCAGCAGGGAGGTGAGTCTAAGGTTGTTCAGGTCAGTGGGGTCCAGGGAGGGTTTTTTGAGTATGGGGGTGATTTGCGCATGCTTTAGGGGGGAGAGGAATGCGCCAGTAGAGAGGGAGAGATTGAAGATGTGGGTGAGGGAGCGAATGATGGAGGAGGGGGTGACCAGAGGAGTTGTGAGGGGATAGGGTCCAGGGGGCAAGAGGTGAGGCGGGCTTCAGTGAAGACCTTAGTGACCTCCTCAGTGGTAGCAGGGCTGAAGGAGCGGAGTGTTGGGGAGGTTATAGTGTGCGGGACGTTAGGTGTGGTGCGGTTGCGAGGTCAGAGGAGGAGAGAGTTGAGGGGGTGATGGAGAGAGGGAGGCTAGGTGGAGAGGTAGATTGTGAATTGACAATGTCCTTACGGATTGCGTCAATATTGTTTTGGAAATGATACATGATATGTAATGGCTGAACGAAAAGAACCAAATTCCTCTATTCACATCGATCGATGTGGATAAAGAAATATCTGCCAAAACAAGTTTTAAAAAATATATGCTGAAGCATATGAGCGATCCACCCACTGACCACCCCAGGCCCCCATGCTTGGGCATTTATGTTCTTTTTTAAACTGCGAATAAGAAATCTCATCCAGCAGCGCTGCATGCACTGGCATATACTCTGAGAGCACACCCTGTTGCTATCAGAATAAACAGATCGGTGCTGCAGCTGAATGGTTTTCCTGCAAAGAAAACAACAATGGTTAATAATAAAACAGTGTCAATAGAACAGTAGTAACTCAATAAAACAACTGTTTTTATTGAAATCTGTGCTAAAAAATATGAAAAAATATATGATGACGCATAGGAGTGATCCACCCACTGGCCACCCCAGAACCCCATGCTTGGCCATATATGTTCTTTTTTTAAACAGCGAATAAGAAATCTCATCCAACAGCGCTGCACGCACTGACGTATATTCTTAAAGCACACCCTGTTGCTGTCAGAATAAACAAATTGGCGCTGCAGCTGAATGGTGTTCCTGCAAAGAAAGCAACAATAGTAACAATAAAACAGTAACAAGAGAACAACAATTCAAGAAAAAACCTTTTTATTGAAATCTATGGTAAAAAAAATTATAAAATATATATCCTGAAGAATAGAATCCTCCCACTGGCTACCCCAGGTCCCCATGCTTGGCCATATATGTTCTTATTTAACTGAGGATGAACAATCTTATCCAGCAGCGCTGCACACACTGACATATATTGTGAGAGCACACTCTGTTGCTATCAGAATAAACAGATTGGTGCTGCAGCTGAATGTCATTCCTGCAAAGAAAACAACAAACGTTAATAATAAAACAGTAACAATAAAACAGTTTTTAATTTTTTTAAACTTTTTTTTAACTGTAAACTCCAGATGTTAGGGTCTCTCAAAATGTGATAACCAGTTTCCTGACTACCTAATATATTTTGAGACCCTGCGTATATATATATGCCCTGAACTGTGCTGTGCTGTACCTTATATTAATACTCCACTAGTGTGTGGTAGCGATAGAAGCAGCCCTTGAGACACAGACCAGATTAGCCAGAACAGGAGGGACAAACAAAGTGGGTGTCATGCCTAATTCCGTGTCTGTTGCAGACACGACATCTTTTTTTGGGTGATTTTTGGGTTGGGGTACCAGGAATGGTATCAAGAAAATCCCTCTCATGCAGCCGGCCCACTACATCTGGGTTGGGGCCACAGCACCTTCTGGATACAAAAGGGATGTGATGATCTCTTCCTGGAATTTTAGGAAGGATCCACTTTGTCCAGTTGCTTTGTAAGCACAAAAGCGTTGTACGGAGCTGATTGAAATAAATATACAGACACTTTTTTGTACCAGCATCTGGCTTTTCAGGAAGCTAAGTATGGCTTCATCACCTGGTTGTTGAAGTCCACCCCTACCATGTTAAAGCTATAGTCGTGGAAATAGAGGGGCTTCTCAACAACACCAGCTGCCATGGAAATTTGGATGGTCATGTCTGCATGAATGGAAGACAGGACGTAAACATCCTGTTTGTCCTTCCACTTCACTGCGAGCAATTCATCATTTCAATTTACAATATTAGCGATTAGGTTGCACAGTGCTACATGCGCCTATTCCAAGACTGTACAAATGTTTAAATAGTGGCACGCTTGTTTAAGTGGTACCCCATATGGAAAAATGGTAACACCAAGTCCCAAATTGTCTTGCTACTGCTCCCCATGTAGTCTGAACATCCAGGGGGCTCTTTTTCCTTGTAAATCTGAAAATTACACATACAGCCTGTTGCTTGCTGGGGAGAAATTGTTTGAATGCAAGGTGGCTAGAAAAATTAATGAGGGTCTCATCAGCACAGATGTTTTGGTGGGGAGTATACACATCTGCAACATTCTGGTTAAGGTGATTTACAAGGGGCCGAATTTTGTGGAGCCTGTCATATTCAGGGTCACCCACCCTGAAGATGACAGAGTGTATTGTCATTGAAATGCATAAATCACATTATATTATCATATCTATGCTTGGCCATGGCAGCAGAGAACATGGGCATATGATGAATCATTCTGTGGACCAATTGAACCCCAACTCATTCTTTTTAGTAATGCCCATGTTGACAGTTAGGCCCAATAAAACTATCAATTTGGATACCGTAATAGGTTTCCATGCAAATGGTCTGGCAAAGTTTGAATTTGGGTTGGCAGTTATAAATTGTTGTGCATATAAATTGCTTTGATCCACACTCAATCCATATAGATCTTCCATGAAAATCAGCTCCAAAAAATAAAGGGGAGGAGTTAAATTTGCTGTTTCCACCTGAATTCTGGGTTGGGCAGTGAATGGTAGAAGTACGGGTGCTGCAGAATGTGTGGGCTGCCAATCAGGATTTGCAGTCACACCCGGAAGGATACTAGGGGCTCTACAGGCCTGTGTGCGAATTCTTGGTGGCTGCAGGACACTACTTGTGCATGCCACTGCACTAGCTTGTACTGCACTTATGGGACTTGCCATGTCACCAAGTGATACTGCAGTGCTGGTATGTAAAAGACCAGGATGTACTAGGCTGTACTACCAAAAGGTAGAGTGGCACTGGTACTGGCACTTTGTTGCATATAAGAATTATTATGCAATTGTAACACCTCAGCAACCTTGGAACGGGGTCAGGTACCCCTGACCTTAGCAGGGTCCTCTACTCCATCGTATGAGCTATCTGTCAGGGTGCCTCTGCTCTCTACTATCTATTCTAAGCCTGATTCTGTCAGTGAGACTTCCCCTTTGCTTTCATCTGACATACTCAGAATCTTGTAGGCCTCTTCACTAGAATACCTTTCATTGGACATTTTGGCCACTAAATTTATAGGTACCTAGTGCGACTCACGGGATAAAGAGTACCTGGCTGTTAGGGAGTGCTTGAACCGCTACAAAAAAAATTACCTGCTAGTGCTAGCAGAGATCAGGTCTGATCTTGCAAACCCTGCAGTTTTGTCTGCAATGTATCAAGTGACAGTGAACTACTGACACTGCACATCCTGGGGTAGAAGAGGGGGGGGGATTAGGCATAGGGGCTAAACACAGGTGCTGGCAGGTATTGGGGCTGATCCTGCTAACGCTGCATTTTTGGGGACACTATACTATTGTGAACGGTGGTATAGTTCTGATGTGACCGAAGATATTGATCCGTTCAGACACTATACAATGGAGGTTTATTGTGTATGTGAGCATATTCCTGGCAATCAAAGGGTTAAATGGGATGACTGATGTAGTGGCGGGCAATCTGACACTATCAGGGAGGGACGCTAACTGACGCTAACGCTATCTGAAGTTGGCCGTGACACTAATATAGTGATCAGTAAAAAAAATCTGTACACTGTACTAATGACACTGGTGACAGGGCAGTGAAGGGGTTAACTGGGGGGCAATCATGGGGTTTAATGTGACCTAGAAGTGCTTTTACTGTCTCAGTGTTCTGCTTTTTTCTCTCTCTGGTATGGAATGTGTTCCAGGGAGAGAAGATTGCATAATTTCCTGTGCCTGTGTAATGTAAACACAGGTACAGGCTGAGCTCTGATTCGGTAAAGCCGATCAGCAGATCAAAGTCAAACATCATTGACCTGAATCTGGTGAGTAATCAGTGCTGTACCGAATCACAGCACCGCCAGGTTACTGGAAGAGTGCACTTGGGCCCCTCTTGTGAACACCATGGAAGCGCAGATCAGGTTTATATATGTGATTTTGCGCAAGGCGTCCACGCTGTAGCAGTAAAACTGCTATAGGGTGGAGAGCAAACAGTTAACATAATTACTGCTGAATCCTTCTCCTTAATGCCAATCAGCTCTCACAATGTCCATCCTCCCTTGGGCACTATTACTGTTAAAATTCCTTAACCTCCCTAGCGGTATTCCCGAGTGTAGCTCAGGGTAAAATGTCAGTACCAAAAGCGGTAACCCCGAGCTACACTCGGGCTTACCATGCGGCGCTGCATAGGGATTCCCTACAGCACTTACCTTGTCCTGCGCTCCCGCGATGTGTCCCCTGCAGCGTCCCCGGCCATCTCCTCCGGCCGATGCCGGCATCCGGCTTCTGTGTTCCGATCCCTGTGACGTCAGGACGTACGGGCGACGGCGGGAAATTCGAACATTTTAAAAAATGGCATTTTTTTCAAAACAAATTTTACATAGTAAAACATTGCTGTTTCAACCCATTTCACATACATTTTGTCCCGAGTGCTTTGTCCTGTGCCCTGCCTGCATTTTGTCTGTTCTTTCTGCCTGGAAACTGAGAAAAGTCCATGGCTTCCAAAAAGCATCCCTTTTGGTCAAAAGTGGTTTTAGACAAGCTAGAGAACAGCGATAGTAAATCCGAACCACTTGCAGAATTGACTGATAATGATTCGTGGGGAAATTCATCATCAGACACTGAAAATGATTTTGTGACTTTGCTCAGTGATGTGCGAACTTGGCACTCTATTTTAAATTTCAGTGTTTTTGGTTAGATTATATTATTGAATTAAATGTATTATTATTATATTATTATTTTTTTTGATTATTTATTAAATTATAATTTATGATTTTGTGTTTCAAATTTTATCATACCCTGGATGTTTAGTAGACTCTTGTTCGGACAGATTTCTGTTAGTTATTCCTAAAAATTACAGCCTACAATAAAAAAACTACATATTTCCATGCAAAATAATGGTACCGCTTTCAGCACCAAAAATCTAAAATAATCATACCGCTAGGGAGGTTAATGACAATCAACTCTGGCAATGCCCATTTCCTCCTTCGGGCATTGCAATTAACAACATAGGACTGTCCACAAGTAGAAGCAATACGAGCAGAAATTCCTACTGTAGGCATATGGGTTTGCTGAAAATAATAGCATGTTTACACTGTAGATCACAATACAAGAGCAGTTACAAACCAGTAGCTGAAAAGTCAGAAAAGTGACTCATCCCCTCTTCCTCCTTGCTTTTTTCTGGCTCTGTATAAAGTTTGTACTAACCTCTTCCTGTCTGGCCCATGTATTTAAATGGCCAGACGGGAGCAGTGCAGGGGAGGGTGGCCGTTTATAAATGTCCTCCCTGCTTCCTGCTTGTGCGCGCTCCCTGGGAGCGCGCAGCTCCACGAACCGGTGCCTGCTGTGTCCGGAGGACACAGCGGAACACCGATTGTTGTACGGGACCTCTGTGTGAAGTCCCGATCATGTGATCACTGATTGGCCAATCAATGATCACATGAAGAGTAGTAAGCAAGATGTCACTTCTGACATCATTGCTTACTACATGTGAAATCTGTGAATGATCACAGAGATCACATGGTACAAGGCTATTCACAACAGCCTTGTACCATATGACAAGCTGTGACCAATCACAGCTCACAGTATTTCTCAATGGTTGCAAGAAATGATTGCTTTTACAGCTTTTATGGGTGTAAAAGCAATCAGTGTAAAAAAAAAAAAATAAATAAAAAATCTTCATCACCCCCCACAAGTAGTACAGTGTCACCCTGGTGACACTGTACTGCTAGGGTGACGGTATGTAAAAAAAAAAAAAAAAAAAACAAAGAATATAAAAAAAAATTTATAAGAAAAACACTTTTTTTCAAAAATTGTGGACTTTTTCATTTATATAGCAAAACAAATAAAAATTTGTTGAATAAATACCACCAAAATAAAGTTTTATCTGTCTCAATTGTTTTTTTTTTTAATTCATATGGGTACAGTGTTGCATGACCGCGCAATTGTCATTCAAAGTGTGATAGCACTGAAATCTGAAAATTGGCCTGGACAGGAAGGGGGTAAAAGTGTCCGGACTTGAAGTGGCTTAAAGAGACTGTCACAAATGGTAAATCTAGTGCTAGGATGTGAAACCCTCTCAGTCTTAGTTATTGTATTATTTGTATTATATATTATGTATATTATATTATATAATACTGGAAACTCTTCTACCATATGCTGCACATTCCAAAGTGCAGACTATGCTGTACATTATATACATCAAACTGCTGTATACTATCAAATACAGGGAGAAGCTATTGCTACTCTCTCTTTAGAAAGCTCAGGATACCTTACAAATCTTGTGGTATGGGTAAAATCTGTAGGAAACGTTTATCTGTAAAATAACATTCTATATACAATAAAAATAAAACATCAGTTGAAAATATGTATATATAACAAATAAAATATAAGGCGATCCTAGACCATTCTGACGTTCCTAGAATTAGATTCTGCTACTCTCGCTTACTCTTGCTTGTACACCACAGTAAATTTAACAAATAATATTATCTACACATACATTTATACATAAATGCTTGTAAGCAACTCTAAGCATTTTTATATCCACTCATAATTATCATTCGAGTCTGCAAAAGACTGAGATTTTGGAGAAAAAGCACTGCTGAAGCTTCTAAAATATTTTATTGCTGCTTTTCCAATTCAGTCTACTTACTTTACAGTTCACTGCATTTGTATTCACAATTTACGGTCACAGAGAAACTCAATTGTTTTAGGTTAACCCACTACTCAGAAATTGCAATAGTTCTGGATAAAATAAGCACTTTTCTTAACTGTGAAATTCATTCAAGCGGATTTTTTTTTAAATTCAGAAATTCAGTAATCCCATGGATACATGTAATTCAGGTGAACACATTTGCCCAAAATAGAACATCTAAAATAAACCCTACATACGTAAGTGTATGCTAAACAAAATCCCTGGACAGATTTCACACATCCAGGAACACCAATCTACTTACCAAAGTCTGTTTAAAGTGTATTGCCACCTTCTGGGCAGAAAATATGTTTAGAACCACCACTGGGATATGAATTAATACCATATACATGCTTTTAACTTTTCTGGAGTGTTTTTATGCTTCAACATGTCACATTACTTACCTCAATTTAAAACTGAAGTTCAGTTACATTTTTTTAAATCAGCACAAGGTACTTACGTTGATGTTGGGATGTTTGCTGTTTTTTTTTCATTTAAATCTTAGGGTGTTACTAAACCCACAACAGTAAAATCAGTCTGTATATGCAGTAAAGCATGCTTGTTATACTCACTGTGGAACCTAAGGGGTTAATCCTCTGCATTGTGTAGAAAGGTTGTTTGATCCTGACTTCTCTGATCCTCCCCTTCTTCCAGTGTCCCCCTCTTATCTCCTGATAAGACATTGCAGGGAGGAGCCCTTGCAGGGAAGAGCCTACGTGCTGATGTCATGCCGCCTTGTTCATACGATGGTCCGGCGGCCATCTTTGTAAGTGGATTTGCTCTGTTTTTATGCTCCATGTGGTTGCTCTTTTATGCTTTAATAAAATTTACTACACCATAAGCGGTTCTCTTTGGGCTCCTTTTGTGAGCTTTTCCCTTCATAGTTGGGCCATTTTGCTTCTGAAGATTGAACCACCTTCTGGGAGAACTAGCTGTTTCTACTGAATTGAAGCAGTGCATACCATATACCTTTGCTTGGCGGTGGATAAGGCTTACCTGCTGCTCATTCTTTTTATATTTCTGGTGAGTGCATTAGGAGGAAGAATTGTTACGTCACCCACCACCTGATGTCACGTTTATTTACAATTTCTGGACACTATATATAAGAGATTGATTGCTAATATTGCATTGATAATTATGCACTGATCATTTGCTCATGCAAGTCACCTTTTTTTCATGTTATATATTATTTTCACATCACTCATGTTATTCACTGTAGCGCTGCACTCTCTTTCTATTATATGGTTATGAGGATAAAGTGGGTTGTCCTTTTTGTGCTAGCAGCTGATGCATTTTCTCCCCGGGCGCTCACTATATTCTGTTGGGAATGCAACAGCATGTACTATATAGTATTGTGTGTTAATATCACTTGACCAGTAGATGGCACTGTACACTAAAGGTTACTAGTTGTGCATATGTGTTAAACTTGTTGGTTCTCTCTTTCTCTCTCTTCCTCTCTTCAAGAAGATGTCTGCTGAAATGTGCTCTGTATGTTTGCAACTTAAGCCACACAAGTAAAACATAGCTCTGCCTCATCACTACCAGTGTCTTCTCTAACACATAACCAACATATTCTTCTTTTTACAAGCTTTTACCAGTGCTCTGCTGAACACTGATAGAAGTCACAAGACTGCTCTAACTGATGATGAGAAAAGGTATTTAGCAGTTTATATTTACTAAAATAATTGTATTTCCATGTTCTGTGTACTGTGGGAGACCGGATATAGTGATTGCAGGTTCTGGGTCTAGTAACACTTTAAGTCCTCTAACCCCTCCCTACATATTCCAGCAGCAGTAATCATCCAGTGCTGTGGGAGCTGACATAGGCACTCATCAAAAATACTAACTTTGCCTGCCCTTTCTGCCCTCTCTTGCATTCATTAAAGTACTATAGCTTTCCAAAATGAAAAGTCCTCTATGAATGGAGGAGATGGACATTTCATTAATCTGCCCCTCCTCCATTCATAAAGCGCTTTTTAATAAGAAAAAAGTAGGATCTCTGCAGGACCCGCAGCCCAGCCATCCCTGCACATCTGAGGGTGAGTCTGACACTGAAACCGATGTCCCTACACAAGCCCTGACGCCTGACCTTACACCCCCTGACCTATTATCACGCTTTGAAAAAATGCTACACAAAGCTCTGAAGCAAACCTCAGACCGCAGCACAGCCACGCTATCTAGGGAAATCCGTGAACTAGGACAACGCACAGCGGACCTAGAACTGAGGGTAGATGGACTTGACGCCTCGCTTCAGATACACACGGATGACCTTGATCTTCTGCGTGACGAAAACGCAACACTATTAACACGACTGGAGGACTTTGAAAACCGAGCACGGCGCTCAAACTTACATATCCGTGGCCTCCGTAGATCTAGACATAAATATTACACTAAGGCGAATAAATCCAATACATTCCTTGCCCTCTCACTACGTAGGCTCGACCAGCTCACTAAACCTATCCGGATTCGCACCTCCTCTGGCAACCTTACTAGTAACCCAGAACATATTCTACAGACCTTCCATAAACACTTGTCACAGCTCTACTCTTCTTCCACACTCTTTGACCCCGCACAAGCTGATATCCTTCTCACTTCCATTTCCTTCCCGAAACTCTCAGAGTGCCAGTTGGCGGCGCTTGAGCGACCCATCTCCCCTGCCGAAACCCTAAACGCTATTAAAAATCTAAAATTACGGAAACGCCCAGGACCGGATGGCTTCTCGGCTACCTATTATAGGAAATTTGCTCATCTCCTCACACCCATCCTTACTAATGCTTTTAACGCTTTACTATCTGGCCAAACCTTCAACCACGAAACAGTGCAAGCAAACATTTCAATGATCCCAAAGCCGAATTCTGATGACACGCAGTGGTCCAATTATAGGCCAATCTCTCTCCTCAAAATTGATATCAAACTGTTAGCAAAAATCCTCTCTTCACGTCTTAACTTGTGTATTGGTTCTCTAATTCATAACAACCAAGTGGGCTTTATCCCAACTAGACAAGCAGGAGATAACATCAGGCGTGCATCCCTTTTAGCAAACTTAGCCAGGTCTCGTAATATTCCTGCCTGTTTCCTTTCCCTAGATATCCGGAAAGCATTTGATACCGTCTCATGGCCATACCTCGACTATATTTTGCATCGTTGGGGTTTTGGCGCACACTTCTTAACCTGGATCTTCTCGTTGTATCGAGAGCCTTCAGCCAGAATTAGGTATCTGGGGCACAGGTCAGCTCAGTTCCCGATTTCTAGAGGCACGAGACAGGGCTGTCCTCTGTCCCCCCTGCTCTTTGCCCTGGCTATAGAGCCCCTAGCCCTTTTAATCAGAGCTAACCCGGATGTTAAGGGACTCGAAATAGGGGGCACACATCATAAATTATGTCTCTTTGCAGATGACGTCTTGCTCTTTCTCACATCTCCATTGACTTCCTCTCCTTCCTTACTCCGGCTTCAAGAGAAGTTTGGCGAGCTCTCGGACCTAATAATAAACCCTAATAAATCAACAGCACTCAACATTTCTCTCCCCCCTATAGAATTGGCGCACTTGAAGCAAATTTTACCATTCCCTTGGTCACAGTGCCATATCCCTTTTTTGGGAATCAAACTGACTCCTAAGCTATCAGACCTTTACGCAGCTAATTATCTTCCAATGCTAAATCACCTTTCTGCCCTGCTGACCAAATGGTCTTCCCTTCCCCTTGCATGGCTAGGCAGAATAGCAGTTATTAAGATGTCGATCCTCCCAAAAATTCTATATCTGTTTAGAGTCCTCCCAGTCCCAGTCCCCCCTCATTACCTCCGCACACTACAACGTTGCATCTTTTCCTATGTTTGGGGCAATATTCGCCCTCGTATACCTCGCTCCACCCTCTATCGCCCTAAGCTCAGTGGTGGTCTAGGCCTACCCGATATTAGCAAATATTATCTAGCAGCGCATTTAGCCCAGTTACCTAAATATCATGCAACTTTTGAAATCCCTCAATGGGTTGTGCTTGAATCGATTGAATGTGACCCCTTATCCACAGCTAACTTGCTTTGGTTGAGACCAATAGACCGCCGCACTATATCCAACCCCATCACGTCTCACTTCCTATCCTTATGGGACAAATTGAAAACCCGCTATCTCCTCCAATCTCCACATAATCCTATGCTCTCGTTCCTGCGAAACCCAGCTTTTCCCCCGGCCTGGCAGACACCCCTTTTATTCAAAGCCTGGTCCTCTGCTAATCTATTCCGTACACATCATTTCCTACAGAGGAATACGTTTAAATCCTTTGCCTCACTGCGGGAAAAGCATGGCCTCCCAGCCTCCGAGATATTTCGGTACTTGCAGCTACAACACTTTTACACCCCCTACACCACAATAATCAATCGACCAGACGCCATGTCTCTCTTTGAACGAGCGTGCTGCAAAGACCCTCATAGACGTGGGCTTATCTCCTGCTTATATTCACTCTTTACTACCTCGATTACCACGTCCCCCCCTCTGTACACCCACAAGTGGGAAGTGGATTTGGGTAAGGAATTCGATCCGTCTGAATGGGACCGTATTTGGGCCAACACAAAATCATCCTCACAGAACATCATAGCATTGGAAACGAATTATAAAGTCTTAACCCGCTGGTACTTGGTCCTGGCGAGAATCGCAAAATTCACCCCTAATTACTCGCCCAACTGTTTTAGAGGCTGTACAGACCCAGGAACACATTACCATATGTGGTGGGACTGCCCAATAGCCCGAATCTTTTGGGATGAAATTTTCGCCATGTTATCTACACTTAGCACTATTACCCTACAACCCGACCCAACGACCGCCCTACTCAATCAATGCCCCCCTGGCATCTCCAATTCGCAATTTAAGCTCATCATGCAAGTAACGACAGCGGCTAAACAGGTTATAGCGAAATCCTGGAAATCCCCCACCCTAAGTGTCGCGGCCGTCAAAACCAGAATAATGCAAGCCATGATACATGCAAAGGTGGAAGCCACAATTCTCGACACGATTCCTAAATTCTTGCGCATATGGAGCCCCTGGGTAGAGCGCTTCCTCCCGCCTAATTTTGACAAATCACTCCTTCTCCCCTGATTTGTGTACTGTGCGTTAAAGATATTGTCATCGGCCCATTGTACGCAATACGTAGGGGTTGTTGTACACTTGCTGAGCGCTCATGGAGTCATTGTTGCTGTTCCTCTTCCCCTCCCCCCCCTCCCACCCCTGTTTGACCCCCCTTCATACTTCCCCCTATTTCTTTAATGCATTTGGGAGACATCACTTTGACTGGCCGGAACAATAATGTCTTTTGTTGTCAACTTTTACCTACCTGTTTCCGCTAGTAATGTATAGACAATTTTATTATGACCCTCATTCATATTGGGTTTTTTTTATGTCCTATTGCCATTTCAATGTCCAGTGTACATTAGCAATGTCTCTTTGTTTGTCCCATTCTGATTTATTGTTAATAAAATTGTTTGAACAAGAAAAAAGTAGGATAGTTTCTATGAATAGAATAGGGGGGGTGGAAAGAGTGGGCATAATCAGTATGAGTGACTATGACAGGTCTAGTGGCTCATATTACCCCCCACAGCACCAGAAGACCACAGCTGTGGGAGTATTGGGGGTCTGAAAATGTAAAGAAAGAGAGCAGCCACCATCACAAGGGACATCTGTCATTCAATGCAAGTACCATTCCTTGTGCTCATGCATAAAAAAATAACTAAGCTTATGCTTTTAAAAAGTGAATAATTATTAGAGTTTAGAAACAGTTTTGGCCTCCTCATTTTCCTGGAGACAATTTTGCTTAATTACTAACTATTAAGTTGAGAGTTGAGAATCTTCATGCAATAAATTGTGTAAATGTTCGAGGAGTGTGGTTGATTTGCCACACTAATTGACAAACTATGTGCACAGTGATTTATAGCTAAGGCTTCATACACAGCATAACCAGTTAGTACCAAAAGATAGGGTTTGCTTTACTAAAGGCAAATAGACTCTTCACTTTGCAAGGGATGTTACACTTTGCAAGATAATTCTCTCCAGAGCTTAGTGAATGAGGTGAAGCTCTGCTGACGTCCGTCATCCAATTGTGTGCTCTTAAAATAAATTATGTTTATTTATTTTCCTTTTAAGTGACTGGGTATTCTTTGCAAAGCAAATCTTCACCATATTCACTAAGCTTTGTAACGTGCAATTTCTCTTGCAAAGTAAACAATTTATTTACCTTCCAACCTCTATGTGATGAAAAATACTGGCTTGATGATTTGATCCTCTGAAGATACCCTACCCTCAGACCTCCCAATTTATTCTGAGCAGTGTCAGAATCCCATAGTAAAATAATGTTTGATTTATTTCCAGAGCAGATGCAAGGTTCTTTACTAGGCATTGCGTAAATCCTTAGATGCTTCTGGGATATTGTTAACAGAGCTGGAATTTTCCAAATAGAAAACCTGTGTGTATGCTGTGTAGATCAAAGAATAATGATTTTTTGCTTTTTCTGTTCTTGATTTCTGGGGGGATGAAAAATTTGAGTGTTGTATGCAAATAGTGACTTTCAGTTAGACATTGTAGCATGCTGCATTGTGGGCAACAACTTCCAATTTAGACAAGTTCTTGTCAGTTTTTTCCCAATGGTGTGCGCATTTCACTATTTTGTTTATGAACATAAATATTTGATGAAGCCATTGTAAAATGTGATATATATTGGAGTTTTCTTTGTTTGCTTTGGATTATGCACAATGTAAATATGATTTAGAGCTCATTTATACCATAATACATGTTACATTTGTCATGACACGCATTACCGTAACACACTTTAGATGTGTATGGAGATGAGTTGCCATTCAGAGTTAATTGCATCCCATCACAAATTTACAGTGCACATATACTTGCTCTGAGCATTGTGCTGACAAAAATCATGCAAGACCAGGAGCGGACTGACTATTTGGAAACTTGGGCACTGCCCGAGGGCCCTGGGTCAGTAGGGGGCCCCACGAGATGCCCCTGGCACCTTTTTCATAGGCTTTTTTGGGCAAGGACACAGGGGCCCCATGATCCCCTATTGCCCGGGGGCCCCATGAGTTGTCAGTCCGCCCCTGTGCAAGACCTATGTTTTTTTCTTCCTTGCAATGTAGTGTGTGTTGTATTTTTCCATAATTACTGTTGATGGACATATCATGACTCAACTGGAAGTACATGATATTTCAGACTGTGTTTGATTGACCAGTCACTTTGACCTACATTGTAAGGCAAGGGTGTCAAACTGGTGGCCCTCAAGAGCTGTTGCGAAACTACAAGTCCCATCATGCCTCTGCCTTTGGGAGTCATGCTTGTAACTGTCAATCTTGCAATAGCTCATGGAACTTTGGCAACAGCTGGAGGTCCGTCAGTTTGCCACCCATGTTGTAAGGCCTCTTGGACATGGTACTGAAGTTTGAGCATCTACTTTTTTACCGTAATTTCAGGCGCCTGTTTTGTCTGTATTCACGCGTATTTATTAATAGGGACAATTAATATTTATGCTTATTGTGCATATTTGCACATATTCATTTGTGCACAGGCGGCAAATTACTGACCAAAAATGCAGATTTACCTTTTTTTTTTCACTGAGGAATATGTGGCACTTATTTACGCTCCTGTGTGCAAAGGCACATTGTAAATAATGGGCTACATTTTACCTCAGTTAAAAAGAACACTATACTGAGCCAATAAAGCTAAAAGGTCTCTACAATTGTTTTAACCACTTAAGCTTCAGAAGGTTTTACCTCCTTCATAATCAGGCCATTTTTTTCCTATTTAGCACTCTGCTGCTTTAACTGTTAATTGAGCGGTCGTGCAATGCGTTTCCCAGACAAAATTTATATCATTTTTCACACAAATAGAGCTTTATTTTGGTGGTATTTGATCACCATTGGGTTTTATATTATTTTGTGATATAAACAAAAATAAAGCCGGAAAAGTTTGAAAAAATATCCTCAATATTTTTTACTTTCTGCTAATAAAACATACAAAAAAAAATCCAATTTCTTAATAAATTGTGGCCAAAATGCATTCTGGTACATGTCTTTGGTACAAAAATACTATAAGTGTATATTAGGGCAGCACACTGGCTAAATGGTTAGCCCTTCTGTCTCGCTGTACTAGTGTCGTTGGTTCAAATCCCAACCACAGTACCACCTGTCTGGAGTCTGCATGCTCTCCCTGTGTCTGCATGGATTTCCCCCCACACTCCAAAGACATGCTGATAGGTTAACTGGATTCTGTCTAAATTGGCCGTATTATGTATATGAATGTAAGTTAGGGACTTTAGATTGCACACACCTTGAGGGTTAGGGGCTGATGTGAATGTACAATATATATATATATATATATATATATATATATATTGGTTTGCATGAAAGTTATAGCATCTTCAAACTATGGGATATGTATTGGAATTTTAATGAATTTTTTTTTCATACTGCTAATGGTGGTGATCAGAGGCTTATCATGGGACTGCTATAGTGTGGAAGGCAATCTGACACTAACTGACTCTGAGGAGAACTGACTAACTGCCACTGACATCTCCAGTGACACTAATACAACGATCGATGATTATACTATACACTGTCACAGTACTAATTACACTGGCTAGGAAGCGGTTAACATCTCGGGCAATCAAGGGGTTAAATGTGTGCCTAATAATGTGTAATGCATGTAGTATGTGCTGCTTTTACTAAAAGATCTATTTGTTTCTCATCCCTGCTGTTCCTTACTTAACAGTTTGGCTAAAAGTGAGGTGAGCACATAAATTATCTATACACATCAAGATCAGAATCACGGAGTAGACTATAATTTATAAATTGTTAGAATTTAATTTTATATTGTATATTGATTATTTATCATATTGGTGTATATATATGAAGATATATTTTGAGCACTATTATCTTTTTAGCACAGATTGAAATATTAATTTTGGCAAAGGCATATTATTTATTTTGTAGATTTACGCAGGTATTTTAATCACATATATAATCGTGTTAAAAATTAAATTTATGTTTTATTATGATTAGTTAATATTGGTGGAGCACGACACTTATAAAATTATTTATTAACCTCCTTAGCGGTAATCCCGAGTGTAGCTTGGGGTAAAATTTCTATACCAAGAGCGGTAACCCCGAGCTACACTCGGGCTTACCATGCGGCGTTTCTCTGGGGGTCCCTGCAGCACTTACCTTGTCCTTCGCTCCCACGATGTGTCCCCTGCAGCGTCCCCGGCCATCTCCTCCGGCCGATGCCGGCATCCGGCTTCTGTGTTCCGGTCCCTGTGACGTCGGGACGTACAGGCGCCGGAACCGGCGGGAAATTTGAAATTTTTTAAAAATGTCATTTTTGCTGTCATTGCTGTTTCAATGCATTTCACATATATTTTGTCCCTACTGCTTTGTCCTGTGCTCTGCCTGCATTTTGAATGTTCTTTCTGCCTGGAAACTTAGAAAAGTCCATGGCGTCCAAAAAGCGTCCCTTTACGTCAAAAGCGGTTTTAGAACAGCGATAGTAAATCAGAACCACTTGCAGAATTGAGTGATAATGATTCGTGGGGAAATTCGTCATCAGACACTGAAAACGATTTTGCGACTTTGCTCAGTGATGTGCAAATTTGCCTCTGTATTTCAAATTTCAGTGTTTTTGGTTTGATTATATTATTGAATTAAATTTATTATTATTATATTATTATTTTTTATGATTATTTATTAAATTATAATTTATGATTTCGTGTTTCAAATTTTATCATATCCGGAATGTTTAATAGACTCTTGTTCGGACAGATTTCAGTGAGTTATTCCTAAAAATTACAGCCTACAATAAAAAACTACATATTTCCATGCAAAAAAATGGCACCGCTTTCAGCACAAAAAATCGGAAAGAATCATACCGCCGAGGAGGTTAATCACTCTTGCACAGTTTTATGGGTATGTGTTTAAAGTGATGGTGAACCCCAACAATAGGAATTAGTACCAATTATTCACATTCAATTAATATATGTTATTTAATACGACACAGTAGCTCACAAGTACACACACTTATCATATCCATTAGTAGGATCTTATGACAACAAGAGTGGTTCCAATGTTTACATCTGTAAGTAGATGGTGCCATCTGGAGGAGTCAAGAGAACTATACCCCTTAAAGGAAAAGGAGCATAGGAACCTATTTTAATATATGTCAAAAGTGGAGGTGAAAGCATATGGTGGAAAGTGAAGAGCACATATAACTCACCAGTGAAGTTTGCATGACCACAGGATAGACTTGTGAAGATTTGGAACTATATACAGTACTTTACTTTGCATGTGTTCACAGGGTGGAAGTTTGAGGAGGATTGGCAATATGTGTAGGTTTGAGGTAAAAAAAAATCTAAAATAAAGTGTATACAGTTTCAGGTTTCAAAATAATATTGTGGGAATTTTTTTGTAATGTGTATAGGTTAATTAGGGATACACATAAGGATCTGTGCTGTACTTTGGTGGTACTTGGGAGCAGGCAGCCCAGGAAGATATTTGTCACTTCAAGGCAGCTTGACTTCAAGGCAGACTAGGAAAAATAGTGTTCCCCACTGGGAGTTCAACTAATGGCAAATGGTAGACACCCAGAATTGAGAACAGGCCGCCTAGGAAGAATATTGGTATCCGGTGACAGTTTTACTTATGGTAAGCGGTAAATATTAGGATTTGGGATCAAGCACCTGAGGAAGGATATTGGCTTGAGGAAGGATATTGGCTTTTGTTATAATTTACTCTTTCTTGATTTTCAAAATGCTTACAAATGACAGAATTGCATACAATCGCAAAATAACAATCACAAAGCAATAAAAGAACAGGGAGGTGGGCTCATCGATGAGAGGCATATAGGTATATACAATGTCCATACATAACAGTGAATTATCATAAACCTTTTCTATAACCTTCATTAACCTCACGTCCTACCCCACAATCTCAATACTAACATAATGTCCATAATAAAGTCCCAAATTCAAAATTGCAAAAATCCAAAAATTATAGTCCACACTCTCCAATCTTACAACACTAGCGATGTAAATATAATATACAAAATACAGATTTATTTGCCACTTACATTTTAAAAAATACCGTCCATCCTCCTTTTAAAATGTAAGTGGCAAATAAATCTGTGTTTTATATACATCACTCCACTGAGTTTGCTCTTGCCCTGTGAGGAACGGGGATCCCAATGCCCATTGCTGCATGAGGAACGGGGGATTCCACTGTGTACTCCCATTAGAGGAAAGCTATCTGCATACTCCCATTAAAGGAAAAACCATCTGGCATATGGGGATTTTACAACGCTTGTGAAAGCTGAAAGAGGGTAATTGTATATTATCCTAAACGCAGAGTGGTGGCACTTATCAGATCCTGCACAATTTTTCACTGATCACTAATTGTGTATTTGTGGCATTTCACGTATTGAAGTGGTTGTTTCACAAGATCACTAGTGGAGTTGTGTGTGGATTTTCACTTCACGTGTTGATGCTAATTTATTATATTATATTTACATCACTAGTGTTGTTGCATGATATCACTCATATTATAGTGTGAAAGATAATGCACTATATTTAGTTTATTTTTTTGAGGTACTTTGGATTGAAGTGAAGAATTGGACATTTTCACAGTTGGAAGATTGGAGAGTGTGGACTATAATTTTTGGATTTTTGCAATTTTGAATTTGGGACTTTATTATGGACATTATGTTAATATTGAGATTGTGGGGTAGGACGTGAGGTTAATGAAGATTATAGAAAAGGTTTATGATATTTGCACTTTCAAAGGTGAAAGTTTTACTTTTCTTTGGGGAGTTTTAGAGTTTTTGATTTAATTGTTATAACAGTGAATTAGCCATCATTTTCAAACAATTGAGTAGGCAAATCGGAAATGGAAAGATCCCACTGCCTCAAAGATGGGGACAGAGTTAGCATGCAATTCATCAATTCAGATCGTGTAGGAGGCGTAGTAGAAAGCCAATGCATGGGAATGGTTCTCCTGGCCACTGTTAAAACATGGGAGGATAATTTTCTGGCAAAATTGGAGAGGCCTGAAAAAGGTAGGCCCAATAAAAAGTGGATGGGCTCATATAGGAGCCTGTAATTGTAGCACCAAAAGGTTAAGGACCTATCTCCAAAAGGGTTCAATGTGCTGGCAAGTCCAGAAAATGTGGAGAGAGTGCCAGTTTCCTCGCCACATTGCCATCAGACAGAAGAAACACTCGGATTGCGAGCATGGAGAACTTCAGGAGTCTTATACCAAAACATCAGTATTGTATAAGTGTTTTCTTTATATACTACACATATAGAAGATCTGGAGGCAGCCTCCCAAATCCTACTCCATTGATCCAAGGCAATATCACAGGATATTGGCTTTTAGTGGCAGCTTGACTCAATGTGAGGGCAGCTTCTTCTTTACCCTAGTGGACTTGGGTACTGTTCTACTATAAGAATAAGCAGAGGTTACCCTTTGTGAAAACTGCATGTCAAAATCATTAGTTGAATAAGAGGTAGCTAAAGTTGTATGAGGATCTAAACTTTTCTTTTAAAAGTAGATCTTGACCCCACACTTTCTGCCTTTTTGAGTGTCATTATTGGACATTTTAACTGCCGACAGACCTCATTGACCAATTTTACTGACAAGTTGGAAAACTTGTGTGATGGGATAGACTGGTTTCTACATTAAAATGCAGATTTGAAGATAACTTCCTCTTATATCTCTGGATCTTCTGATTTGGTCTGATTTTGTCATGCATCTACATTTTTCCATCACATACTCAGTTTGCCCAGGTTTGTGATAGGTGTATTTTAAAAACCGATTTAGAACTACAAATTAGCTTGAAGCAGGCTTCAGCTTTTAATAATGATATCTGAATGCACACCTTTGCTGTTTAGAATGGATAGGTTACTGTAACACAGCAGTGGAAACAAATTACTTTCATGTGTTTACTGTCAATGCACATAATGAATATTATTAATATTAGCCAAGTTTCTAATAATAAGCTATCATTCAAAGAATATTAATGTGGACTATAGGATGTCATTGATCTTTCCTACATTAGTGAGATATGACAGATGAATTCTTAATAGGGCTTGCAGATGATGTACAGAAGGTTTAATTTACATGAGAGAGACTAGCAGATGTTCATTTCTGGACAAATTACTAATCTGTTTTATTGTAACCATCAAAATATGCCATTATAATGATAACAAAGCCTAAGAGACATACAGTTAATTAGAAGGGCATCTTTTTGATCCCTATCCTTTACTGGAACTGTTCTAAGTCAGTCCTTAATTATTAAAGTTAATAGCGACGTGTTATACAGGGCCTACCAGGCTGAATTAGCACATGAAAAACTATCACTTAGCTTATGTTTCTGATGTATTTGAGTCTATTTGTACCACGTGTTTACATACAGACCCAGATGGTTGCCACAATTTTTCCATGCATGATACACAGATTTCTATTGAAATGAATCAGCCCCATTGGAAAGTGCAATAAAATGACCAATCATTTTCTTTTGGCATTGACATTTCTGCACTGTAAAATGCCAGACACTAATGAATGTAGTAATGTATGCAATAAACAAATGTGCATCTGACTCAACAAAGAATGGCTTTTTATAATTATTATAATAAATTACCTATCTCAGAAATGTTTTCTTCCTCCACTCATTCATTTACATTATACAAAAGAGGTTTTATAGAAATCAAAGCATACATCTGTGATATCAAGAATTTTCCAATGAACCATACAAAGTTAGAGTTTATAGTATCTTTACTGTGTATCAGCAGCTGAATTGGAGAGATCATTAAACATTCAGACAGATTTAGACTTTTTGATTTTTTTTTTTTTCAAAATCAGTATTTTGTTCATTAAGAACAGTTAGTTAGTCAGTTTCTTTGAACTTTGTGTTTCCCACTCTGTTATCAATTATTTTTCAGTTTCTGCTGTCTTCAGCAATGTTTAACTTATTTCTGCTGGGGATTAATGAATCTACTCATTAAACTAAAGAGAGCTTAAATTCCCTACTTTTATGATTGAAATTCAGTAATAATTTTATTAATGTTTTTCCATTTTAAATACAGTTTGCAGTTTGATGAATTTGACTGTTGTCCACCAACACATTTCTCTTTATTTTTTCCACAAGGTTTTGTACAAAAAAAAATTGATAAACAAGAAATGCTAAAATTAAACAACAGCTGTTTTACAGTTTTTTTTTTTACAGATGCCCCACTTCACAGGCAGGCTTAAAGCATTCCCAGGCATGTTTCTTTGTGCTCTTGCATAACACGTGCAGAAAAACACATCTCTGCACCGTAGTGTGAACAAGGTCTTAATTTTTCTCTTTAAACATTATTAAAATTGCTGCTCCCCACCAAGCAATAATTGAAAAAATAATTTGTATTGGTACATGTCCCCCTTGGCAGCTCTCAGACCACCCTTTTCAATGACATTTGTTTGTCAATCCCTTGCCTATTTGCATTGAAAATGGCAAGAATTGACTTGTCTTGGATTTGATTTGAAATTAATTTTTCCATTAATTTAATCTGGGTTTGCATTAACATTCAAAACTTGCGAGCTGTTCAGTGAACATCTTGTGAACCAAGCCCAGGTACGTGAGGTATCCTGGCATCCCAAAATTGGGCTTTGGGGTGAGGTCCCCAAACCATTTAAACTGTAGTTCACTGTATTTCAGACTGTTTAGGGGCTAGACTGTGGCCAGTAGGAGTAGCAAAAAATTAGCTAATGTCAGAGATCAGTGGAAGTAAAATACTCCTACATCATGGGTCAGTGGAGGTACAAAATGCTGTTATATTAGTGGTTAGTGGAAGTAAAAATGCCTCCAATCAGTAGTAGTTCTAAATGTGGCAGTGTACATGGGAGTATAAAACATACCCCAGTGTCAGTGGTCAAATGGAGTAATAAATCACCCTGTGTCATTAGGAGAGAAAATGCCCTTGCATCAGTGGCCAGTCGGAGTAATTTTGCCCCATCATTGGTGCTACTAGGATTAAAAAAGCTCCCCAGTATTGGTGTTGGAGGGAATAGGTAAATACCCCCTAGCCCTGGTGTTAGTGGGATTAATAAAAGACCAACTACAGTAGTTACAAGCTCCATGCCCCATAGCACCCTTTTCTGCGATATCATGACTGATACTATAGAGACACTCTCAGGCAAGAGATCACAGTCTAAAAGTGCCTGTAAAAGATAGCTGGGTGCTAGAACATTTTGTATTCCAATGCCTGGTACCTGTTGTCACTCATAGCAGCTCCCTAATGTAGGGCCTACTCCAAGCAGGGACCAGTTTATGGCATTCATCAGATGCCATTTTAAGTACCTAATCATATTTGAGTATGTTTTTAAAGATATACGTATGGAGGATAGTCCTGCTTAGTAGTCCTACTTTGAATGTGCTTCTTTGGCTCACATATGAATATAATATAGCAATAACCATAATATCGTAAATCAGAAAGAAAAAAACACTTTAGTGACCATGTCCCCTTTAGAGACCATTCAGGGCTCTTTCACACTGGCATACTACAGCAAATGCTTGTGCAAGAGCATTGTTTACCTGCACAGGGATCTCTATTTTAATTATTTGAGGTTTTAACTGTATATGTTCTATGTAGCTTAGCTGTATATAAAGATAGCTGATGTGTCACCAACCAGTCTCATGCAAGGCTTACCAGAAAGACATGACCTCCTGTAAAGAGTGGTCAAACTTGCTTGTGTTATAACAACCGAGAAGGCTAGCGGGCACAATCCTCCTCTGAATCCCCCAAGAGAGATAGGTAGAAGGTCCTCCTACAACAATCCCCTACTGGGGTAACTTTATCCACTCCACTCCACTCCACTTTGGGACCTATATAAGGAGTGTGGTGGGGGCGTGTGTATGTACCCCTGATGACGTCATTTGTGATGAAACGCTTAGGGCAGAGGCTACCACACATGCTTGACTGGCCAGTGGCCATTTTGGATGTTGGAAAGAATTGATCTTTTTGTTTGTGCACGTTTGTTCATGTCTACTACCATGTGAGTGCAATTCTATATAAATAAAGGATCTTTTATTAAGGATTGTACACTATGTAGAGCAATGTATTCCTTTTGCATGTTTAATGCTTTGAGTCTTGGCCCTACACCTATCTGAAGTGGATAAAGTTACCCCAATAGGGGATTGTTGTAGGAGGACCTTCTACCTATCTCTCTTGGGGGATTCAGAGGAGGATTGCGCCCGCTAGCCTTCCCTGTCATTATAACACAAGCAAGTCTGACCGCTCTTTACAGCGGGTCATATCTTTCTGGTAAGCCTTGCATGAGAGTGGTTGGTGACACATCAGCTATCTTTGGAAATTTCTCTGTTTCATCACAGCCTTTGGGGACTATTTTCTTCTGATTTGTTCTTCATTTTGGACATTTTGTATAACCACTATTTATGTATTTCAGATTTATTAAGTACTGCACTTTATGCACAGTATTTTTGTATTGCCTAGAATCAGGATATTAGTGTTCAGCTGCTACACTTTGCCCTTTACATTTTTAGCTCAGATTTTTATTTAAGCTTAGCTGTGTAGCTTTACTTTTTTATCTCTACGTACTGTACATAAAGTGGATTAATGGGGCCAACCACAGTAATATTACTCCAAAATATGAAATTAAACTTTGTGTGATGCAATATGTCAGTCCAGGATAAGAAAAAAACAGTACTGTATTAATATTTTATCCATCAATGTTTCTGTTCAAGCATTTCCATCAAAAAACGAGTACTTGTCATAAAAAAAGTGATGTGGCAGCAAGACAAAATGGGAATGACTTATAAATTGTCAAGCTATTCCTCGGGTCACAGATTAGAACGTTTCCTTAAGCACTGATACTACTCTTTTTTTAAAAAGGTGTCAACAAAGATGTCAATGGACTTTGTAAGCAATGCAGAATCAGGATCTCTATGCTCATAAAATTTTATTTTACCATTGGTGAAAAATTTAGTTCCTTCTGGAATATTCACAAGTTTATCAGAAAATAATTTTTTTAAGCAATATTCAATCTGATAATTTAGGCTTCATTTATATGGGTGTATATAAATCTGGAGTGCAAAATTTGGATCTTGCCATCAGAGGATGATGCATGAAAAAACATGCTTAAAGAAGAACTGGCTGTGTGTGCCTAAACTGCATGGGTTACCTGCTTGTTTTTGTCTAGTAGATATATACAGTAATCACCTAATCCTCCTCCCCTCCATGCAGTCTTGCGAATGGACTATTCCTGATGTTATCATGCCCATAGACTGGCTCTGGACTTGAGGATGGTAGGAACCAGGGACGGACTGGCCATTTGAGCACTCGGGCACTGCCCGAGGGCCCGGGGTCAGTAGGGGGCCCCATGAAATGCCCCTGGCACTTTTTATAGGCTTTTTTGGGTGTGCTTTGATTGTGGGCAAGGACACAGGGGCCCCATGATCCCCTATTGCCTGGGGGCCCCAAGAGTTGTCAGTCCGCCCCTGGTAGTAACAGTCCACTGATTGATGTTTTTCAGGGGATTGAAGGATCTGGTAAGTATAGCCTTTCGTGTGCCCTTAGACAAAACAAGCAGTTAACCCATGCAGCAATTAGTTGAGTACAATTCTTGTTTTTCTTCTAGCTCTGTTTGTTGGGTGGGTGCAGCAGGGTGCAGTGGGCAGTAAGTGAGTCTCCGTATGCAAAAGGCGATGTATTGTAAAAGTAATTCAGCAGTACAAACAGTCCTGGTGGGGAGGCTCACCTGACCAGGAACACTCACAGGATTGCAGTGTAGCAACAATGGTAATAAGTCTCAATGATGCCTACAGTGTCTGCCATGAGGAGCAAAATACAGCCTGGTCAGTCCAACCCAAAGGGGAAGCTTCCTGGGAAGGTAGAAGTAGTTCCTGCTATTTCCCTACCCCTCAGGAACCTCTGCCTACCACTAGCACTGTCCCTGACAGACAGGGGTCCTTTTCCTAGCCTAGTTACTCACATAAAGCGTACCGAAACTAAAAGGAAGAGTCTTAAATAGTCTCTGCTTGACCCAAGATGGCCACATGGGTCACATGGAACCAGATCATCATCCCATGTGACCAAGGAAGCCATAGAGATATTCTGTTTTCCTCCAGTTTCTCTCCCTTCTGCATTGCCTCTGCAGTTCAGCACCACCTGCAGTGGAGAATGCAGACTGCACCATCAAGATTGTTCCGCAAAATATATGTAGACCTTTGCAGCAACCAGCAAAAATTGTATAATTTTACTTGAATTTCCATCTCCACCTTTGATGCCCTTCTAGATATCCTGCTACCATGACTAACCCATTTAAAAGAATTCTAAACACAAAACATTTTTTTACCTTATTGCATTCTCTCTATTAAGGTAAAAAAAAACTTCTGTATGCAGCTGCTCCCCCTAAATACTTACCTGAGCCTGATCTTGATCCAGCACTGTACCCAAGAGCAGCAGCTCTCTCTCTCATCACTGTGCAGAGAGGCAGCAGCAGTAGCCTTTGGCTCCTGCTACTCTTAATCACAGCCAGTCAGCAGAGAGCGAGGGGCAGGGCAGAGCCACGCTCTGTGTGTCAATTGAGCCTACATGAGAACCCCCATAGCAAGTGGCTTGCTATGGTGAGCACTAGGCAGGGGGGGAGACGTCAGGAGCACCAGCTGAGGACCTAAGAAGAGGAGGATCAGGGCTGCTCTGTGGAAACCCATTGCACAGAGCAGGTAAGTATAACATGTTACATATATATAGTTTTAGGTTTACAATCACTTTAAATACTAACATGCAAAGGAATGCGTCTGCATAGGAGCGGCTCCTGGTCACACTGGTTTATTTTCATCAGTCATCGGTATGTACTCATCCACTTTATAACTGTTTAGTATATTATTTGCTCCATAATTTCTATGGTATTGTGTAGTATAGTATTTAGTGATTGTAGTGCATTTAAATAAATAAGAAGTACCTCTCTCTTATGGGATACCCTTCATAACAGCAGTAAGTCTTCTTGTTATTGAGCAGGGGTGACAGCAGTCCTAAGGTACCTGCAGAACAGTGGAAGAAAAGAACAAACACAGGAACATCACTAAGTCTAGCTAACTGACTATGTAGGCATTTCAGCAAATGTCCCATTTTTTCCGAGTGCTCTTTCGTAAGAACTTGAGGAGGAGCCCTTCCTAATGAAGTAACTTTGCCAGGTGCTATCCCAGCTCCACCCTCCCCCCCCCCCCGAAAGCAGTACACCGGGGCAGAAAGGAACAGAAGTCCGGCCTAGTACAAAGAAAACAAGAGTCACAAGATCTGCTGGGCTGGGATCCTGAGTCAGCCATGTCTCAGCAGTACGTCCAGGAGCTAGGCAATCTGACCATAGTGCCAACAGGCTTCCAGGCAGCTATGGAATAACTAAGGTTAGGCTGTGTGGCCTTTAGAACCACCACCCTGCCTCTGTAGATGGCCTGGCCCCTGCTCCACTCCTGTTTAATGTTCTGGCACCTGATCCAGGCTTCCTCAGCATAAGGCCTTTAGGGTCTGGGGGCATGCATATAGTCCTAGACTAGGTCACCCTCCCACTGTGTCAGGGATCACAGCGGCTCCTCTTCCGGTGCACGCGCACTAGCGGCGGCTCACGCCGGGACACAAGCACCAGGTCCCGGTGGGCCCCAGCTGACAGGACACCGCGCATGCACAGTAGGGGCCGCGGGCGCGCCTCGGGAGGCCAATGACAGCCCGGGGGCGCGTCCTGGATGGCCAATGACAGTGCAGAGCGCAATATTTAAAGATGCCCTGCACTGTCACAGATTGCCGCAAGGTCTATCTGTGATCCTGAGTTCCTGTACCTGCATATTGACCCTGATTGCCCTGACTACGCTGCCTTCTCCTGTGTTTTGACCCAGATTGTCATGACTACGCTGCCTTCTCCTGTGTTTGACCCGGATTGTCCTGACTACTCTGCCTTCTCCTCTCCTGATCCCCGGCTTGTTTGACCTATCTGCGGACTGACTTATCCTGCTGACCCTGCGTGTGACCTGATTATTTGCTTGCCGATTCTGTACCTCGCTTACCCCACGGGACCACTGCTTGTGACCCATCCTGCTAGGTCCCGCCGTCCTCCTCACATCTGGCTCTCCCGGTACCTATACATCCCCGGAGGTTCCCTCTGCCACTGGTGGGCCTGCTCAGAGGTCGTGACCTGGCCCTGGTCTGTTACAAGTCCATCCCCACCATCAGGGGCCCTGGTGAAAGCACAGACCGGGACTTAGACTCCATGCTTTGGGTAGGTCTGTCCAGTGGGCCGCCGGAGGCACCACCTGGCGGATCATAACACACTGTGATCTGGACTTCCCGATGATGTTCATAATGTCCTGTGTGGATAATCCAGTACCCACTCTAGAGCCACCCTTTTCTTTAACTCCCTTTGGAAATGGGGGAATCAGAGGAGTTCTTTTTTCCTTCCCTTTCCCGGATGTACTCAGGACCATGGGGAGTGAAGGATTCATCTCTTGAGGAAAGCATTTTTGGCTCTGCTCCTATCCCAAGAGGTAGAGGGCTTTGGCTGGGCCAGAAATGATATCCGGACAGGTTCTGTACTCCTAGAACTTCTAGCTGGGTCTTGTGTATGGCAACTACCTGACGGTCCAGTTAGCGATTCTAAGTAATCCGTAGTCACCCCCCCAGTCCCATTCCTCTTCAGTATCATCTGGGGACCAGTCCTTATAAACAGCCTCTAGGAACCCAAACTCAACCTGCAGTCTGAGTGATTCCCAATCTATCCCCCACCTATGAGACTCTCCGCTGGCTCATCCGAGGACATGACTTTCTCGCAGCTAGGCTCCTTCCAGAAGGGTCTGCCAGGGTTGGTGGGCGAGGCCGGCTGTTCCGAGATATCTGCTGGTTCCGACTAGGCAGCACTGGTGGGCACTGCCCCTTCAGCAGCATCTATGGATAGGTGATAGGTGATGGCAGGTGGTCATCCTCCGCTGTAGATGCCTGCCATCTTTGTAGGGAAGTCACGGTCCCGGGATTCAACCACACTCTGTTCTCCGAACTCCAAGTACCTTCTGGCTCTCCGACTCTGCTTTTCTAGCTTCTCCATACACAAACCTGATTGTAGGTCCATGATGTAGGTGTGAGGCGCCAGGTTGCTGGGCATCAGCTTAGTCCACAGTGCCCACACTTGTTACAGGCGCTGACCAAGGCAATGGGCCTCCTACAGTCAGGAAAAATAAGGCACAGTCTCTTCGTTCCCTCAATCAAACCATAGGCAAATCCTCCATGGTGCTCCAGGCAGACTCCTGTGTCCTCCAATGTTGCCTCCAGCATCTCCGGCCAACAAAACTTAGGCACAACTTGCATGACGCGCACCTTGTTACTCCTTTCTCTCTCACTTTCAGTATGTTGAGTGTACTGGGTGGACTTAAGGGTATGGCCACGCCACTCTCTCAGATATGTTGGCACCAGCTAGACATTTCATGCACTTCTGTTAACCCCTGCTCTGTCGAGCGGGGGTGGGCTAGGTTTGCAGGCTTGTAGAGCACTGAATATGGGCAGGAACACAAGGACAGTCCACAGACAGTAGCAGAACACTTGGCCCCAGCCATTGTTGGGTGACTGGGTGTTTGTAGTAGTGATAGCCCGCAATACTTGCTATGGGCAACAGCAAGGAACAGAACACACTCCTTGCTGAAAATTGTAAAGCACATTAGCACAGAGTCACTGATGGGCAACTGCACATTTGTAATCCACAGGTAGATGAACTGCTTTGGTTCCTCCGGGCAATAGCAAACAGAATCATGTAGAACACACTGACTTTTACAGGTTTCAAAGCAAATAGCACATATGCCTCAGCCGCTATTAGTTGACTCAGCATTTGTAATCCGTAAGGGCACCGCAGCTTTCCATGGTTGCTAAGGGCAACGGTTAGCAAAGTAGCGACATAGGTTGCACTGACATAAGCAGGTAAATAGCAAATATAGTCTTTGCGCCAGCCACCTGTTGAGCAGGAGAATGACTTTCATGGACTGATGGTTTTTCTGGGCAACGGGAAGCAAACTAACAGCATAAGTTTCACTGACATAAGCGGGTGAATAATGAATATAGTATCTTGCACCAGCCAACTGTTGAGCATCAGGAAGAATTTCGGACAGGCCCAGCATGGTTGCTATGGGTGATATCATTAGCGACAGCACTTGAAAAGGCACAGCACCAGTCACAATCCCAGCAGTACAGAACATTCCACTTTCCCGCTTGGCTCCATGACATTGTACAACATCTGACAATCTTCTGGCTCGTTGGTTGCAGGTTGCTAGGGGCAATGGCCATGCAGTTTGCTAAAGAAACATTCTGGAATATGAGCCCCCATATGTAGCATTACCCTCTTGAGGACTGCTGGATTTGTTTTCGGTCCCCCTAAACTCAGCATGGCCAGGCAACACGCATTTTCCACACTTGTAGACAGTAAACAGTCCTTGAGCTGTTTTTTTTTAGTTGTTTTTATTAAGGGGTTAACAACTTGGATAGGATCTATATGGGATATATGGGATAACCAAGGAACTGCAAACTTGAGGACAAACTTCTTAGCAGAATACTGTAGAAGAAAAAAATGGATCATTAATAGCAACTGTCTCTGTTAAGGAGCACTAAAGTCCCCTTAGTGTACCTCCTCAGACCCTACATGAATCCTCTGCTTTACCCAGCTGCACTGAGGATATCTTTGGGCAAAGGATTCCAAGATCTGCCAGATGAGTAGTCCCGGGAGAGAAGAAGTTGCACCTGACCATCCTCTCCCTTTATCTGGCCCAGGGGGTGTAGGAGTGCTCATACTGCCTGCCCTGTGAGCATGGGCTTGCTCCTTCCCTGCTGCTCAGGATGTCCTCCCTAGGAGACTTTGGTCAGTGACAAGCCTCTTGTCCAGCACCAAGGCTGTACAAAGGCTCCTCCCCCCCACAAGCTCCACACTCCAGCCTTCCTCTCAGTCCATCTTCCACCTGACTCTGATCCCCAGGCTCCACATTTAAGGGTTGTCCCCGGTCACCATGCCTGGCATCCTGCCTGGGGATTGGCCAAGGTCCCTCAAACATGCACATCTGTGCCCCCTCCCCTCCTCCACCCCTCTTCCTGAAAGTTCTGAGTTTCTGGAAGGGTGGGAGGGCTTCAGAAGCCCTGACCTTTAGAGTCTCCCAGCCCGTCCTGAAGTGAACTCATTACCATACCCCCAGGCTGACTCATCCCAGGCTGCTACCCAGCTTCTGTCTAAAGAAAAACAGTAAAGCCTATCTAGCTAACCTAGAGAGCATTACATATGTGTAAATGTAAAAAAACAACACAAAAACAAAAAAAAAACAATTTAGCCCCTTGTTAACCTTCAGGTATCTGTAAATAGTTTTAATGAACCTCTTTTTTCCTTAAACACAACCAAAAATGTTGAATGTCCGGCTGCTCATCCCTGTGTGAATGCATATACCCAAAGAACCTCAGTGGGACTTTAATGCAGCAATAGGATCATACATATATTGAAGGAGACATTGTGTTAAGAGATTTTTGTCAGCTTTATTACATACACATTTCTATTATAGTATTAAATACATAGTTTCTAAAAAGAATATTGCTCTGACAGTGTTCTTACAAGAGAACTTTTAATATAAGAATATGAAACCACACAGAAAAGAGAGAAAATACCCCGAAGTGTTGTGATCATTCCACATTCTTGATCTTCCTCAGGGGGCATGGGAGACAAAGGGCTTTCTAGTGAATATATAAGCAATCATAAATGAGTATACCAAAAAATAAACAGATAATCCAAAAAAATTTTAGCACATAACCAAAACATTTTTTACTTACAAAAACATGTGAGAGCAAAAAAGGGGATGACTTCCAAGATTGGAGGCAGGACACCATGTCCCGGCGGGAAGCATCATCCAAGAGGGCAAGAGTGGTCAGATGTAAGTCAGCAGACAACAAGGACTAACAGAGGGACACCAAAACATACCCCCAATGTCCCATACCAAAAGATGGTATAAAAAACAGAATGTATTAAATTCCAAATCATCGGACTAAAGGGATATACCTAATAAAAGAATATGCATTCCAGAATGGTCCATAAAGGATATATCAAAAGATGAAACTGACCGAGTCTTGAGCAGGCTAATGTATGGAACAAATAGAATTTCACTCGTAATAGATGTAACAACTCAAGGAAATAGATTGGTATATTTGAGATATTAATTTCTCCAAGGAATGGAAGCATGTCAAATCCCATGGAACAAAGACCAAAGTGGCACGTAAGACTGTAAAAAATCCAAATATTATGCAGACAATTAGCGGTAATAGCCAATGGTAGTATAAAAATTAACTATACATTAACAATACCATATTAAGTTAAAAATAGTAAAATATATCCCAATCACAAGTTGATGGGGTATAAAAAAAATACATTTATTGTACTGCAACAAGAATTATTATCAACGCTGGTCAAAGAAGACAATAAAAGCCACCTGATTATGAGACATATAATAATATACTCTCCAAGAAACAAACAACAAAAATTGTTGCTCACCAAGTCTGCAAGGAGGTACAAAAAAAAAAGGTACTGTAGAAAACAAATCCACCAAATCCCTAATAGGCAAAAGAGATGGTGAGCCACCATTAGTATAAATTATATCCAAGTAATTGGCTATAGATAAGGCAAGTCAGGTCATACGGCCATGGAGAGATTTAAGCAGTATATCAAAGTAGTAAACTATGAATGAAATCAGATCAAGCCATACTGTATATGCATTAAAGTAATCATCCATGGTCGTAACTACTTGCTTTATAGCAGGCACATAAAACAAATGTAATGCTCAGCAAATCATCCCATTTGTCCTTTCACTTCACTACAAGCAATTCATCATTCCTCAAACAGGCTTTCTCCTCCTATCTAAGTCGGGTATTTACAAGCCGTTGGGGGGAAGCCCCAGTGATTAGGTCTCACGTTGCCACATGAGTCAATTCCAAGATTATGCAGATGTCTAAATAGTGGCACAATAGTAGAGAGATTGTCCACGTATAAGTGGTACAAGGACAACACCAAGTCCCAAACTATCTTGCCACTGTTCCCCATGTAGTCTGGGCAGTCGGGGGGCTCTATTTCACTGTCTCTTCCCTCATAAACCCTACATTTGTACATATAGCCAGTGGCCCTCTCACAGAGCTTATACAATTTGACCCCATACCTGGCACGCTTACTGGGGATGTATTGTTTGAATGCAAGGCGACCAGTAAAGTGAATGAGGGACTCATCCACGCAGATATTTTGCTGGGGCATATACACATCTGCAAATTTCTCATTGAGGTGGCTTATGAGGGGCAGAATTTTGTAGAGCCTGTCATGTTCAGGGTCACCCCGAGAAGTGTGTTATCACTGAAATGTATGAAGCGCATTATTGTCTCATAGCTATGCCTGGTCATGGCAGCAGAGAACACGGACATATAATGAATCGGGTCTGTGGACCAATACAACCACAAATCATTCTTTTTTGTAATGCCCATGTTGAGGGTTACGCCCAAGAAAGTTCTAAATTTGGAAACCGTAATGGGTTTCCATGCAAATGGTGTGGCAAAGTTTGAATTTGGGTTTGCAGCTATATATTGTTGATCATATAAATTGCTTTGGCCCACAATCAAATTGTACAAATCTTCTGTGAAAAACAGCTCCAAAAAATCAAGGGGGATATTTAAATTTGCTGTTTCCACCAGAACTGCATTACAGGTGACAGTGATCAGAAATTACTGTATATTTCGCTCCATAAGACGCACCTGACCATAAGACGCAACTAGGTTTTAAAGGAGAAAAACAAGAAAAAAAATATTCTGAACCAAGACTACAGACATGTGCGCATGTGCGTTCTAAACCCAGAAGAGCAGAGCGACGTACGGGTACCCCGCTTTGCCTGCAGCTACCGCCCATCCGCAGTACATTGCGGGCGGGAGGGAAGTGGTTAAGCAATTTGTTTATTTTTTTATTATTCATATGCAAACTTTAAAATTTGTGTTCACCCTAATTTGTTTTTATTAACCCTAACTAGTGTTTATTATTTCCATCATCACTTTACAGAATGATGTTTGTATTTATTTTTTTTTTCCAATTTGTTCTCACTCATTTAAAGCAGAGCTTCATTTAAAAGTGAAAGCTCCACTTCTCTGCCTCCCTCACCCACCCACCATTTTTGGAAGTCTTTTTGTTTCTGGGAATGGGTACCTTTTTCTGACAGGTATCCTCTCCTACTTAGTGTAGAAAAGCCTGTCCCTGCCAGCATGCTGTAGAGAAAGATCCTTGCTCTCTGTGTAATAGCCTGGTCTCTCTTCAGAGCTCTGACATGTTCCTTGCTGAGTCAGAGCTATGGATCTCCGTTCAGCAGGGAGCCTGACGTTTGTTCATTGAGATACATACAGTACATGGCTCAGAAGTGGCTGAATCAAAAATCTAAATCAAGCTCACATCATTTACGTATTTATTTATCTTATCATACAATAAATATGGAAAAGCTATAAATTCTCTGTGAAAATAAAAAACACAATTTCTGAATTAATTACACAGCCTAAACTAAAGCGCAGTTTAAAAAAAATATTGAATAATGTGAATGAAAACACTGTTGCTGTTTACCAATCCTTAGATGTGGTGGCGGCATTAATTTTAATTTATAGGCTCTCTTTTCACCTGTAGATCTGACCAGTAACACATCTCTTGTATTAGAGTGCAAGCACTCTGAATGAAGGCGCACAGGGGCACCTTTGGATAGCAGCATTCTGGGGGGAGTGTTAGATATACTAGCAGATTTAGATACACTAACAAATTGAAGCCAAAGCCCAGCTCACACTGCAGTTACAAAAGCAATTACAGCAAACCATTTACATGAATAATTAAATGCTGATCATTGTAAGCACCTCCATTAGTGGTGAATGGTTTCTCTGAAAACTCTTAACTGATACATTTGCAGGAGAGCTGGTTCATTGAAAATTAACAGACTTACTGGCTGGGTCACCAGATGAAAATAAGAGAGAATATAGGGCAGCACAGTGGCTAAATGGGTAGCACTTTCGCCTGGCAGAACTAGGGTCACTCGTTCGAATACTAACCAATGCACCCCCCTGCCTGGAGTTTGTATGTTCTCCCTGTGCCTGCGTGGGCTTCCTCTGGGTACTCTTATTTCCTCCCACACTCCAAAGACATTCTGAGAGGTTAATTGGATCCTGTCTAAATTGTCCCTAGTATGTGTATGTATGAATGTGAGTTTGGAACCTTAGATTGTACGCCCCTTGAAGGTTAGGGGCTGATGTGAATGTATAATATATATGTAAAGCACTGCATAAATTGACGGCACTATATAAGTACATAAGAAATAAAAAAATAGAGAAAAGAAAACTAGTGCAGCCATCACATCTAAGAATTGGATAAGCTGCAATATAATAAATGTGTGTTCAGATCACATATAAAGGTTACAATTGAGAAAAAGGATAGATCAAAGGTTAGAATTAGGTCAAAGAAAGTCTGCCAAGAAATAAACACAGGCTTCTTGCCTGGGTGCCACGATGAGAATGAGAATCAGAATGACGGAGAACTAGCATTTTCATGAAAAGTCTGAAATGGTCACCTACTTACTTCTCTCAAGATAGGCACATTTTAAGTTCTAAAAAAAACATGTTTTCCTTTAAATACAATAATCATTTATGAGTAAAGCTTTCTTTTATCAAAGTAGGCATCAACTGATGACTAAGAGACTGTTGCCTAGATACTAATACATAACCAAGAAAATCAGAAAGCAAGAGTACATTGCCAAACTTTATTTAAAGTGGATCTTCTCAGTGAAAAAGCGAAAGTACTGCTCATCACTCCTCCCCCTCGCCCTTATTTTAGTGACCTTTTTTTTTTTTTTTACATGTATCCACTCCCACTTCCTCAGTTCTTGACTAGGTGAGAATGACATCACTTGTCCTGCCCCCTTCCCAGCTTGCAGCCTCCTGGAACACACCACACATCTCAGGGGGCTGCAGGACTAATGTCATTGTGCCATGTGATCTTGCACATGCACAGTAGGGTTCTGGCTGTGATGCCTCAAGAGGTCACAGCTGGCTCCCAAATCCAAGATGGTAGCACTGGGGACACGCAGCAGTGAGAAAAATCGGCTGAGGGGAGACAGTATTGGGCTCTAAGTAGACACCTGATTTTTTGAAAGACAGCACCTGCATTATTTGACTTTTTTTAAATGGGTGAATTTCCTCTTTAATGCAGTGGATAACCAGACTGAACAACCTTCTGCACAATGAGAAGAGAAGTCCCTTCCAATATTCCAAGTATACAGGAAAATGTCTGCTGAATTTACAATAATGTTCAATATGGTACATGTGGACTACAGGAGCCAATACCCAAAAAAAAAGTATTTAGCAGCTTACACTTTGAACCTTATTAATGCTGCTTGAGAGCAGCAGAGTGTATTAAAACACAGTAATAAATGAATGCAATCTAATTGATGAAGCCGAATTTTTGTAAATTCACATGTAGTGGCAACGCTATACCAGGTTTTTACAGCAGTAATTATGCAGTCTTCCACCCGTTTTTTTTTAATTTTGTTTAAAGCTGCACTGTAGGCAAACAGGCAAATACATAGATAAAAGTGGCTAAGTGGTTAGCACTTCTGCCTGGCAGTACTAGGGTTGTTGGTTCGAATTCCATCCACGGCACCACCTGCCTGGAGTTTGCATGTTTTCCCTGTGCCTGTGTGGGTTTCCTCCGGGTACTCCGGTTTCCTCCCACATTCCAAAGACATGCTGGTAAGTTAATTGGCTCCTGTCTAAATTGGCCCTAGTATGTGTATGTATGAATGTAGGTTAGGGACCTTAGATTGTACACCCCTTGAGGGTTACGGACTGATGTGAATGTACAATATATATATATGTAAAAGTGCTGCGTAAATAGACGGCACTATGTAAGTACCTGAAATAAATAATAATAAATAAATTAAAAAAAATGGAACCCTACCTGCTTATATTATATAGCACTGCTCAAAAAATTAAAGGAACACTTTTTAATCAGAGTATAGCATCAATTCAGTTAAACTCCTGGGTTATTAATCTAGTCAGTTAAGCAGCAGAGGGGGTTGTTAATCAGTTTCAGCTGCTTTGGAGTTAATGAAATTAACAACAGGTGCACTAGATGGGCAACAATGAGATGACCCCCAAAACAGGAATGGTTTTGCAGGTGGAGGCCACTGACATTTTTTCATCTACTTATCATTTCTGACTGTTTTTCACTAGTTTTACAATTGGCTAGGGTCAGTGTCACTACTGGTAGCATGAGGCGATATCTGGACCCTACAGGCTAGACAATGGCACCCTGACTGCCATTAGGTATCATGATGAAATCCTTGGTCCCATTGTCAGACCCTACACAGGTGCAGTGGGTCCTGGATTCCTCCTGGTGCACAACAATGTCTGGCCTCATGTGGCGAGAGTATGCAGGTAGTTCCTGAAGGATGAAGGAATTGATACCAGTGATTGACCCCCACGCTCGCCTGACCTAAATCCAATAGAACACCTCTAGGATATCATGCTTTGTTCCATCTGATGCTGCCAGGTTGCACCTCAGACTGTCCAGGAGCTCAGTGATGCCCTGGTCCAGATCTGGGAGGAAATACCCCAGGACACCATACGTCGTCTTATTAAGAGCATGCCCAGACGTTGTCAGGCATGCATACAAGCACGTGGGGGCCATACAAACTACTGAGTACCATTTTGAGTTGCTGCAATGAAATTTCAGCAAAATGGACTAGCCTGCTGCATCATTTTTTCACTTTGATTTGAGTGTCTTTGAATTCAGTCCTCTGTAGGTTGATCATTTTCATTTCCATCAAACATTCCTAACACATTACCAAGTCCATATCAGTATAGAAATCCAGCATGATATTTTTCCCCATTGAGATCTGATGTGATTTTAAAGTGCCCCTTTAATTTTTTTGAGCATATATATATATATATATACACAACATATACCTTGTTTGTATGCCAGGACCACAGTTTTAATGCAACTGTGAACATGGAGTTTCAGAGTCAGATTCTTACATCACAACTCCCCAGAGTATACATAGTACAGTTATATTCCATTGAGCAGTTCCCTATACAGCGGTTATATCATGTCTAGAAAACAGTGGGTCTCTTAACAGGAACAATGTACCCGTAAACTATTTTCCTTTGCATTATATCCAAACAAACAGCAGGCAAACAGTAACTTCATTTAAGCTCTGTGGAACTGCTTCATTTAGCAACTTACACACAGTAAGAAAATTGTTAGAAAATTTTCGTACGAGGACCGATCGTCTGATAATTGGATTGTTAGTACACAGTTTTCGAGAGCTGATAAAGACAATTCATGTGATAATATCCGAAGAGATAAGCGCAAAAAAAATTCTAATACGATACCAGATTGTACGATTTTTGTTTATTCAGGACAGTAGTTGTCCAAAAATACAATACAAATACATGACATCACTTTCAAAAATCTTTTCTTTCATGCAAGAATTTTTGTATCTTTAGTAACCTTTTCACTTTCGATGTGAGACTAGCAGGTGAAGAAAAAGGACAATTGTTCATCGTATATTCTCATCGTGTGGATGGGGTTTAAGGCTGGCCATACACGTGTAGATTTTCAGCCGAGAATATTAGTTTCAAGAATATTCATTTGATTTTTGAATCGTTAAGCTGGCCATGCACATGTAGATTTTCATTCAATAATTTTCATTTGAAGAATATTCGTTTGATTTTCTAATCATAATCTTGTTTTCAAATTAAAGTTTAAAGCGGAGTTCCTGTGAAAATAAAAAACAAATATAAGTCAGCAGCTACAAAACTGTAGCTACTGACTTTTTAAAAATGGACACTCACCTGTCCCTTGATCCTGCGGTATCCTTCCCGCAGCCCGTTTCACCGGTCGCCCTGTGTTCCCGGTGCTGGCATCTTCAGTGTGGGCACCCGGCTGAGAGAGCTTGCGGCTTCACTGCTCACTGCGCATGCGCAAGTAGTGCTGCACTTTGTGAATGGTCCAGTAGTCTTCTGGGACCTGTAGACTGTAGACCTGTAGACATGTCCCAGAAGGCTATGGGAAGGGGGGGGGACAACTTCCACTTTCAATTGCCTAGGCGATTGCAGAGGAAGTTGGAGCAGGTACCTGTCAATTTTGGGTACCTGCTCCCCCCCCACTTCTCATAAGTGCCAATCCTTAACAGGGAGCAGGGAACCAGTCCTTAAAGCAGAACTTCCCCTTTTGGGTGAAGCTCCGCTTTAATTTTGTTTTTGAATGTTTGTTCAATTTTGTTTTCGAATTCTAATTTGTTTTCAAGTTGAATTTTGGCCGAGTTTCATTTCGTTATTTCGGATTTGTTTAAATTTGTTTTTTTTGTAATTCGGAATTCTGATACATCTCCCAATAACAAATTTGTCCAAAATTTGATTTGGAACGAAACGAACCGCAAATGTCTGCCCCAGATATTCAGCCCCACCCCTCTGAATGGATAAGTGGTAGAAAGTACTTGAGTACTCATTCATAGAAAAAAAAATCAAACAAAACTCAAACAAAGATTGTCTGACTTCCCATCACAAGGTCTACCCTGAACTCCAATAAAATACCACTTACAGTAGCTCTATCCAAACACTTGATGATAGGGCCCACTCTGACAATCCTGGTGAAAAAAATCCCAGAGTCTCTAAACTCTCTTGCTTTGTATCTGTTCATACATATTTTTGGAAAGCTTGCACTTCAGCTAGGCCTGAGATATAACACCTTCTATCAATGGCAAAAGGAAAGCAAATTCTGAGCTGCCCACCTCCTCCACTCCAAAAAATGGGCTCTACTTGAACACCTATCAACATCAATAGGTTTCTGTAGGAGTTTTCAACTATCCCATTTCCTGGCCATTCTTGCACCCCCTTTCTCCTATGTCCAACACCTAACAAGAATTGAAACTCTCTGCAATAAAACAGGCACAGTAAGAGGCACTCTCTCTGAATCCTACTCCATAGATATTACACAAAGATGTTGGGAAAGTGCTACTGGTTTATTGGTTGTGCCTGAAACTCATATTACTTTCTGGTAATACTGGCAACCACTAACTCATTAGCTGGACTCATCCATTCACCAGGTCAGGGAACTCCTCTTTCTATCCCCTCTTCACTCCCCCTCCATGTTGCCCCATTTTCCTCCTTCTCCTTCTGTATTTACCCTCATGCTTACCACCATGACCACCCTTCTCCCTCTGTCTCCTGCTCCCTTTCCCAAATGATAAACACAAAACTCTGAAACATACATGATGGAATTCGGTTTGTGTCTTTATTATTATTTATCATTTACAAATGTTACAAAACATTGTGTCCAGATATTTAATTTGTGAGCAGAGGGCTACATGCCCACCCAATGTTCCTTCATTCAATGTTCCTTCATGGCAAGTTAGATCTTCCTGTACCACGATTCTGAGTGAATACAATAAATAAAAGAATTTAGAAAGAAAAAGTGTGCAGAAAAGAAGTTCCAAGTTTCTTGTATGAGACATGATTTAAAGATGTGCCCCTATAGGATTGTGGTACTGTAACGTACATGTGACATGATGTAACGTACATGTGACATAAATGTACAGATTTGAGTAGATAATATGTGATCAGTAGCAATATGTAATCGTAGTTGCATTCCATTGTTATTAAAGATGTATTCAGTCATGTATTCAGTCATAGGTACTCAGACAGAGGGTCATCAATTAGCTCATCAATTAATTCATCCTGAAAAGCCTAGCTTCCTCTGGATGTGACACCTAAGTGCTAATAAGGTTTTGTCACCTTCTGGTGAAACCAGTTTAAAGGAAATGGCAGGAGACATTTCGGCTTCATGACAGCAAGGGGTCTCCGATCTGTCTGGGGAGCTAAAAGTGTCCACATACATCAAAGGGGTATGTTTCATCTCTCATAAAAGCTGAAATATTAGTTGCAGAGACATGGAAATGCTTCCTTCAAATAGTGCACGCTGTGTTCCACACCGACGTATGAAAACCATATTTGTGGCTTAGGTAGAATGCCAGGAAAATGCAGGAAATGGTTAGGTGGCGCTGGAGTGCGACAGTTGAACAGTGTTTGGTACTGTCACGATCGGACTGATGCGCTGGGGTCGGAAATCCAATCCCCGACTTGGTGTTTCAAGCCAGTCTTGGCCGATTGAACTTGAGTAGGTCAGCACCCAGAACATCCTGTGGGCAGGTACAGGAGCAGCCCCCTGGGTCAATTGGCCAAAGACTAATGTCCCGCCTACGCCCATATCCCCATAAATGGAGTACCCGGACATTGGGACATGGTGATTCGTATGGAGCTGGTTGATCGACCAACGGATTACTGACTTTTCTGACTTGCTCCAGTCGCAGGGTAAATCCTGGTAAAGTTTTACTTCTGTCTTTTATTCCCTTTTATTTTTAATAGTGAATAGTCATTTGTGAGTCTTCTTGTATTTTTTGTATTTCTGTAACTTTTTATATTTTGTACATATTTTATGCACTGCCCACTTTCGGGAAATTAAAGCTTAAAATTAATTAGTGACTTCTGTGTATTTAAGCACGTGCTCATATCTTCGGAGAGATTAGATTGGAGAGATTAGATTGGATTAGATTAGATTGTATTGTGTTTTAGTGCCTTTAAACGCTCGGTCAAGCTCATTGCCAATCTGTATGCAATTGCACTGTGTGTGGGCAGATTGCATGCAGATGGTAAAAGGTAACAGATCTGCCAAATGAAGATCTGTGTGTGGGGTGTCCCAGCAGACCGTTCTGCGGATAAACTGCTGGGTGTTGGCAGGCTGCCTTTTGTGGTGTGTCTGGTGTGGGGGTGTGTGGACAGTGGAAGAGTGATTAACTCCGGGGTTCAAGCTGTAGGATAGCTGAAGGGACCTTAGAAGGGTGTGTAATTACTAAGCTGGTCCTCAACTCTAATCAGTGCACCAGATTGTATATAAGAGTTGTATCTGCCAGTGTGTGTGGTCGACCAGCTGGATTGGAGTGGAGTGAAAGTGTATCACGGCTGATCTTATATACGGTTTTATATATTCAAAGTTAAGTCCCCTTTATTCCCTCTTACCCCAGGTCACGGCCGCACGTGCGCGCCTCGATTAGCTAGTTGCTGTGGGCGTGGTATGTCGGGGACCCGTGACAGGTACCCATACCCACCTTCATCTGGTTAGGTCATAATGCCTACTGTTTGTGTGTGCTTGGTTGTAGTATTAGTGCTGGATCTTCCTCTCCTCTATTTCAGGTCTAGATGACAGCTGTTGCCATTAGCTATTTGTTTTTGACCTGGTTACTGAGGAGAATTCTGAAAGCTAGCAAATAAAACTAGTCACTGTTGTTTTGGTGGAAAAACTGACATCCAATAAAGTACATCAGTTGCCTTTATATATCCTTCACGTCAGGCTCAGCATTTCAGACCATCAACTACAGTATCTCCCTGATTAATCCATGTTGTGTGTGGGTGAAACATGCTGGTTGTATGACGAGTATGGGAGTGAGATGTGTGCTGTCATTGCAGTAAACCTTGGCTGGAGTTGAACATCTTTGATGTAAGGCCCTTTATTTGGATGCTGGACTACAGTGAAGCAAGAGCTGACTCCAGGGCTTTGGCATGTGGCACATGGTAGGGAACATAGGTGGATATAGGCTTTGAGCAGTGAAGGTGGTTGGGTTCATCTAATAGTTCAGACTGTCAATGAATTCTGGAATCCTGCTTCTCTCTCCCCCGCCTTTCCTTTTTTTGCATGCACCTTCATTTGGATATAGCCACCATTGTGGGTGGGCAGTGAACTCTCAGTGATTCATGGCTTGGTAAATTTATGGTGCTTGAGTCCTTAAGTCTAAAAGGGGTACTAGTAATTGGTTAATTTTGGCGTATGGTTTGTTTAATAAAATTATTTTAACATTATAAAGAAGCTTTTTTTCAACTGGTTGATTTATTAAAAAATATTTCAGTTGGCTGCAGCCAATCTTTTTTTGCCACACTTCACTTTTTTAAATATATTCTTTATTTATAATAAGACATCATACATTGGTAATTTGATACCACAATTGAAATCATTACATCAAAATTCAGGTATGAATAGGAACAAAGAAATGCACACATTACACAGTTCTCCTGTACTACAGTGTCCATTTCTTAAATCCCAATTCCTGATATTTTGAGTTACAGAAGGTTATGTGTGTATACAAAAGTAGATTGTCCCATTGTTCAGGTGTCAATGTGAATTGTAGGACTCGGTGCTTTGGGTTAAAAGCGCATGGGCTGAGGACTGGAATCTCACTGGGGAAAGACCAATATGTGTGCTTTATGTGGGATCTCACTAGGGAAAGAACAATGTGAGTGCTGGAGGTGGGATCTCACTAGTGAAAGACCTATGTGTTTGCTGGAGGTGGGATCACACTAGGGAAAGATCAATGATGGTGCTCGAGGTGGGATTTTACTTGGGAAAGATCAATGTGTGTAATGGAGGTGGGATTACACTAGGGAAAGAACAATGTTTGTGCTCGAGGTGGGATTTTTCTTGGGAAAGATCAATGTGTGTCCTGGAGGTTGGATCGCATTAGGGAAAGAACAATGTGTGTGCTTGAGGTGGGATCTCACTAGGGAAAGACCAATGCTTGGGCTGGAGGTGGAATCCCATTAGGGAAAGATCAATGTTTATGCTAGAGGTGGGATCTCGCTTGGAAAAGATAAATGTGTGTGCTGGAGGTGGGTTTGCACTAGGGAGAGATCAATGTTTGTGCACAAGGTGGAATCTCACTTGGGAAAGATCAATGTGTGTGCTGGAGGTGGGAACTCACTCCTAAATTGAGCTCTGTTCAGCTAAGTTTATGATTGAAAGCAGAATCAACCAAGTGAAAGTGGAATTGTCCGTTATATTATTAGGAATGGATGGATGTAATTTTTTAAAGAAAGGTAGGGCTTTACATTAAAATGATATTAAAAGGTAATTTTTTTTTGCTTTAATATAAAAAAGAGGTAATACTTAAATGCTAAGCACATTGAAATTTCACAGAATGGTCCCTTACCTCATATCACGTACCTGGTGATGGAGGCCAATGGAGAGAGGGATTCCCTTGCGGCTAAGTTCCGGACTCCCTTGAGAGTGGGACAGCGGGAGTCAGGCCCAAAGTTGCACAGGTCACTTGTAGGAGTGCTGGTTGGTGGTCCACTCAGAAGCACAGCTAGTGCACGGAGATAGGTCTGCAGACAGGAGGCGCCTGTGCGTGGTATGCAAGCCCCTCCAGGATTTAGATGTTTACTGGGTTGTCGGTTCAAGCCAAGGTCAGGTACCAGGTGGGAATCAGAGCAGACGTAGTCAGATGGGTTAGCCGAGGTCATACACAGAGGAGCGAGAGAGAGAGTTTCCGTAAGCCAAGCCGAGGTCAGATCAGGGGTAAATCAGAGTAGACAGGTCCAAGAGCAAGCCAAGTCGGTATCAGGAAATCACAGGTCACAATCACAGGAAACAGGAGCAGGGCATAGAGAGCTAGAGATCATCCTGGAACTTGAGGAAGTGATGAGCCTCTTTATAAAGGCCGTCTGGCACCAAACTGAGGCTGATGCGTGTTTCTGCGGCCGTGCAGGGTACTGGCAGAAATGCCAGATCTTCCAGAACTTCTGCCGTGGACAGGACCCTGACACCTCCTCTTCTGGAGTCCCCCACTGTTGCTGTCCATGCCTCCTTTCCTGCAGGTGCTCCCTCAGCAAGCCATATGCTGTGTGGGGCACCCATGCGGGCATGCTCCCAAGCCAGGCTGTTTGCATCTGTGGCTCCCACTGCTCTCAGAGTCACCTGTGAGAAGACAGAGAGAACAGTGTTGCTGCAGATGGGACAGCGCAGGTTCATGGGAGTATTTAGGGAAGGGGGTGTCAGAAAAAGTAGTGGGATGTTTTTTACTTTAATGCAGGGAATACAGGTAAAAAAATGTTCTGACATTAGAACCATTTTAACCCACATTCATTTAAAAAGTTTTTTCTAATCAGCATTTGTTTATTGTAAAATAAGCAATATTCTGTCATATGATGACATGTTGTGTAATTTTGATTTTTAGTATGATTCATGCACAGTGTTAAGCTCTACACCCACCTTTTTCATAGCATGCTGTAATTGACTTCCTTACAGAGAAAACAGGTGATGATTTTAATGATTATGCTGATAGATAAATGCAAGTCAAGTCATGGAGAGCACTTTTTACCCACCAAGTTCTCAGAATATCATTACCAACAGAGCAGGAGTAACAATATGGACATGGGAATATTGCACATGTGATTTCTTAGGCTAATTAGAATTCAATGGAAGGAAATTAAGGGAGCAGATAGAAAAATGACGAAGCGCCAAGTGCATAAAAATCAATCAGATTTCTTGTTTCCTTATTTTATAGCAGTCAGAAGAATAAAAAAAGGATTGCTGATTGACTAATTTGCATCACTGCAATTCTTACATACCTCATTGCCTTGTAAATAAGCAGTAGAGCAGTCTATTCCTGCAAGGAAATCTTTAAAATGTTTTCAGTACCTGTCAAATCTGTGGAGGGTGTGTGTGTATGGTGGTTTAGTTTCTTATCAAAAAGTCTCACACTCCCTGCTGATTGCACAGCTTTTGGTCTGACTCAGCACAGAGAGAGAGGTTTCCTGCAGGTTAGTAGCCGCATTAGTGACAATATTGCATTCTTAAACTGATATGAAAGGTAAGGGCTCATGTACACAGGGTGTTTTGAAAAACTTTTCTGAACTCTGGAAACGGACTGCTAGAAAATGTAGGTTAAAAACATCAGTTTAGCCGCGTTTACCTATTGCGTTTATGCACATTTGCGTTTAGAAGTGTTTTTAAAAGATAACCTCAGGAGACCCACCTAAATGCCCAGAATGCACTGCAAATAGTAAATAATTCACTATTTCATACATTTTGGGAGAAATAGAGAGAGCAGAAGCAGAGAGAGCACTACTTTCTGATGGGTGTTGCAACTGTAGCAAAAGTGGCTTGTGATACATGCTTGCCACTGTGGGAGGAGCTACATAGTGCTGTAATGCTTCCAGATGCATTCTGAGGTGCACGCAACACTCCTTGTGCTTTTTTGCTGTGTTTTGATGTGTTCTAGTACAGTTCTGTGCAGAAATAATGCAGCGCGTTCTACCAGTTTTTCCTGCACGCAAAACCTGGAACTGACTGCGCTGGTGTACTAGGTCCATTTGAATACATGGAAAACACTGTGCATGCATTATTGATGGACAAAAAAGGCAATGGACAGCATCTAGATATGGACCAGCCCAAAAATGCGTCTAAACACAAACGTGTATAAACACGTTTACAAGCGGTTACAAGCGTTTGAAACGCCAGTAAACTCTACTCCTGAACGCTATTTTTGTGCTTTCAAAAAAAATGCCTGTAACCTCAACAGCTTGTAAACGACTGTAAACAACTATGTGTACATAGACACATAGGAAAACATAAAGGAGAGATCAGGGGCTGCTTAAAAAAATGCACAACTGCTCCTAAACTTCAGTTTAGTAGCTGCAGTGTATATGAGCCCTAAAACACTAAAGGATAAGTTCACGTTTTGACCAAAAATAATAATTTTTTGTAGGTAAATAAGATGTGCATTTATTGTTTTTGGTTGCAGAAGTCTGTAAAGCATTGCAACCATGATCAGCAGATTGCTGGTGCCATGCAGGTCTCCTGCAGAGATGTCAGTATGGCAAAAGTTCCCCGTACTAGCTGTCACTTTTTAAAAACAGCATGCATCCCAGGGGGCATGGCCAGCATGCTATTGAATTGCCACTTGATACACCAGCTCTGCTCCAGCACCAGGAATTGCAACACACAGAGTTGGCCACAAATATCACCTACCTCACCTGCCAAGACAGGAACTACCGCTCAACTCCAGGAGATGACTCGCAAATGGAAAGAATCAGCACAGCCTAAGAAACTCTTACATTTTTTCCCTCCAGCAGAGCGGCACAGCTACCAAGATGGCGCTGGCGGCAGGTCTGCAGTGTCCTCCAATGGCACCCCCTCTACCTCTCAGATCCTGCCGATACCCACCTGACCGCTACTTCAGCATCTTCAAACAGCCCTCCCTTTGCTTCTCAGAACCCGAGCTCTGTAGGAATTCACAACTCCAGCCTCCATCATTGGCTCCCAGTCTGCTTCTCAAAGCACAAATGCTGCTGATACCCAGCCAGACGTCCAGCCATGCTCACCTGTTGCTTCTACACCATTATCCAGAAGCCCAGCAAACTCTGTCTGCAAGTCAGATTTCATGTCTCAGAGGTGAGTGCAGGACAAATCTCACTAGATGATACCACTAACTTCTTCCCCACCAACAATCACCCCATCCTTGATACAACCTTAAAAGACATGCTTGTCTCTCTTCGCAGCTCTTTACATAAAGATATAATGACATGCAGAATTTTAAGGAAGAGGTACATGAGTGGGAGGAAGAGTGGATTATTTAGAACAAAAGATGGGAGAATTCACCTCCTCCTACAGTACAACACACTAGTAGATTCACATAATGAACAAGATGATGAAGTAAAAGTTGCAGACTTTGAAGACAGGTTGCGTAAAAACAATGTGAAAATTTGTGGCATACCTGATGCTATACAACCAGCCCAACTACAAGAATTTGCATGTGAGCTTATCCGAGCTGTATTACCCTCTGTATCCAATTCGGAGCTGGTGATCGATAGAATCCACTGCTTACCAAAGACACAACATCTCCCTCAAAACATTCTTGGGGACATTCTCATGTGTGTGCATTTGTTTCATATCAAGGAACAATTCATGCTGGCCCACCACAAATCTACGCAACTACCTGAAAAATATGCATCTATCCATTTGTGTGCAGACCTTTCACAATATACCATGCAGAAATGCAAATCTTTTTGACTATCACCAAATCCTTGCATAGTCACAACATCATCTACTGCTGGGGATACTCAACAAAGCTGACCATTATGCATAACAAGTCTGTGGTCACATCACTAGAAGAAGGGTTGAATCTGCTTTGCTCCTGGGATATTCATCCAGCTCAAGAACCTGTGCATGCATCTTCCCCACCAAGTTGGACACTCAACACAATTGGAAGGTGGTGTCCTACAAAGGTAAACAAAAGAAGAATGCTGATTGACAATCTCTCTTCAACTGCAACTCAACACAACCTGATTCCCCTAGGCACTATGGAGCCTTTGTTCCATGAATTTACCTCCTGCTGTAATGTGCAGCAAGGCTGTGTTCAGATTCCCATAGGAATCTCTTTTTTTTACATTTCTGGTATGTCATATTTTTCCTTTAATTTACCTTTGTCTTTTCTTATTTTTGTGCTCAAGGTCTGACATTGTCATCTTCTACCTGCCTTTGTGAAAAATCCTGGCGCTTATTCTTCAATATCGTACTCTCCAAAAACCTGGAAAGCCTACGTGGACCCTTCAACAAACCTTTGGTGTCTCCTCGAGGTAACATTTGCAATTCTTCCTATCCCATTAAGATACTTCAAATATTGTCCTTCAATGTCTAAACCATCCTAAAAGGGCCTCTTTATGGAAAGAAGTCCTCAAACTGGGCGGTGATGTACTATGTATTCAGGAGATGCAGTTCCAGATAACAGCTACCCTATCAAACATAAGAACTTTCCACATGTCATTCCTGCCTCTGCTCCTTTCAAACAAAAGGGAGTACTCATTGCAGTTAAAAACTCTGTAGCTTTCATTCTCCACAAAATTATCTCTGATCCAGAAGAAAGATACCTCATTATGATCTGTGAACTTAACAACAAAGTTTTTACTATAGCCAATCTATATGCACCTAACAAACACCAACTCAGTTTCCGCAAAATGGCTAACATTAATACAGGATCACTTGTTATATGTGGAGACTTCAACCTCACTGCAGATTACAATCTTGACTCAACATCTAGTACAAAATGTCCTGTCTCTATGTTACAAGCTTTACCCTACGCTGAAGAGGATTTTGACATTTGGAGGTGTCAACATGCGAATCAGCGTGACTACACATTTCACTCCTTAAGACACAATTTCTACTCAAGGATGATATTAGTTGAGAAGTTTGTATTGCAATCTGTATCTTCTTCCATCATCCATGATATTTTGCAAAATGAAAAAAAATAGTTTTGTTTTCATTTCGATTCGTTATTTGACTAATTTTGTTCCGTTCTATTAGTTAAATTCATTTAATTCATTTTTTGGAATTCGTTTCGTTTATTCGAATTTGACCGAATTTGAAATTTCAAATGGATTTGAAAATAATTTTTACTGATTCAAAAATAATTCTAAAGGATTCGAAAACAATTCTAACAGATTGGAAAATAATTCTAACGTTACAATCTATAATCCACAATCCATATGTGTTTTTGATGGTAAATAGGCTATATGAAGAGTTGCATGATCATATTGGAAATTTCTTTTAGCAAAATTTTCACAGCGCCTGTATTGATCACTACTCACGTCACCTTAAGCTCACAATTTTTTGTAAAGTATTTTAGTCTTTTCTAATCTATGCTATTCTTTTCAATTATTTTATATTATTTTATATTCTATTCTAATTTATTCAGTTTGAGTTCAAATTCATTCTATTCAAAATTCGAATTTTGAAAGGCAGTTATATTCTTTCTATTTTAATCTATTTTATTGTTTTTCTATACTATTTTATTCTATTCTTTGATTCGCTATTCTAATCTTTTCTGTTCTATTCTAATTGATTCTATTCTTTTATTTTCTGTTCTATTTTGCTCTGTTTTACTCTGTTATTGTCTATTCTATTCTTTGATTTTCTATTCTAATTGATTCTATTCCTTACTATTCTATTCTTTTATTTTCTATTCTAATATTTTTCGTTCTATTCTAATGGATTCTATTCCTTACTATTCTATTCTTTTATTTTCTATTCCTTACTATTCTATTCTTTAATATTGTAATGGATTCTATTCTTTTCTATTCCTTCATTTTCTATTCTATTCTATTTTGTTCTGTTTTACTTTTATTATTTTTTACTGTATTCTGTTCTATTCTTTTATTTTCTATTCTGTTCTTTTTTCCTATTTTATTTTTTTCTATTTCTGTATTTTTTGTTCTATTCTATTCTTTTTTTCAAATTCAAGTTGGTTTTCAAATTTGTTTTTGAATTTGAATTGTTTTTGAATCAATTCAAATTTTGGGCAAATTTTGTTTCATTATTTCAGATTCGTATAAATTCATTACTATTTATTTATTTTAGGCACTTATATCGCGCTGTCAATTCACGCAGCGCATTACATTTATTGTACATTCACATCCCTAACCCTCAAGGGGCGTACAATCTAACTTTCTTAATCTACGTTCACACATACACATACTAGAGCCAATTTAGACAGGATCCAATTAACCTACCAGCATGTCTTTGGAGTGTGGGATGAAACCGGAGTTCCCAGAGGAAACCCATGCAGGCACAGGGAGAACATGCAAACTCCAGGTAGGTGGTGCTGTGGTTGGCATTCGAATCGGCAACCCTAGTACTGCCAGGCGGAAGTGCTAACCATTTAGCCACTGTGCTGCTCACGTTACTATTGTAGTTCAGAATTCGGATACATCCAAATCTCCAAATAATGGAAAATCTGTTTGAATTTTGATTTGAAATGAAATGAACTGCACACGTCTAATTTTATCGTCCAACCACACTCCACTCTCTATATCAATGATGGCAGGAAATACACCAGGATATGCATATATCTGACATTCCCACTTATGCCTCCTATATTGCAAAACATTTAGATGCATATTTTACTTTAAAAGCTCAGTCTGTTTCAAATCCATTCACCTTAGGGTTTGCCCTTAAGTCTTTCATTCACGGTATTATCTTGCAAGTTTACTCCTGGGCAAAAAAAGCAGAGGACACAGAAAATTGACAACCTTCTCACTGAAATCAGATCCGAAGGGTCTCAAAACAAAATCTCCCCCAATGCTAAACTAGCAGATACTCCCTCTAAGCTCCGCACCAAGTTAAAACATCTAATGGAATAATATGATAAACACTTCCAATACTTAAAGCTGGCAAACTACTCTTCAGGCAACAAAGCAGGAACATTTTTAGCTCAAAAGCTTAGAGCCCACAAAATTCAAACCAAGCTTACTCATTTATTTCACCCTCAAACTAAACATAAGATTATGAACCCCACAGATGTCGCAAATTCCTTTGAATGTTGATCCAGCTATTCCATAACCATCTGACAAACACATTTTTAGCCTCACTCAATCTGCCCTCTCTTTCACCCACCAACTTGGCCTCTCTGAATGCACGAATCACTTCTTCTGAAATAACTAAAATCATCAAATCACTTCCTCATGGCAAATCCCCTGACGGCCTATGTAATGATTGCTACAAACGATTCCAGTCTTTGCTATGTCCAACTCTTACCTTCATTTTTTTTACAGTGATGTCCTCTGCTTCTTTTCCTCCTGAAATGCTTAATGCCTATATTGTAACTATACCTAAACCTTTGAAAGAGCCCACCTCCCTGGCCAATTTTAGGCCGATATCTCTACTTAATACAGATGTTAAGTTAAATGCAAACATTTTAGCTCAAAGGCTCATCCCCATTTTACCTGCTTTGATAAAACCTGACCAATTGGGATTCACCTCAGGAAGACTCAGATGCTACACAAAGGGTTATAGGAATTATTCAATATGCTAAACTCCACCAAATACATTCTCTGCTCCTATCTCTGAACACAGAGAAGGCATTTGGTAGAATACATTGGGGCTATATGGCTCAAACACATAAAATTTGGTTTTACGGATCCTATTCTGTCAGCCATCCTTGCACTGTACTCCTCCTCTTCTGCACAAGTATATACCTCTAATATGTTGTCCCATACATTTCCAATAACCAGTGGCACGCCAAGGATGCTCACTGTCTCCTACTGTCTTTAATCTTCTCATTGAAACACTGGCAGAAGCCATCAGGTCAAATCCAGATATACAAGTTTTTATCTTTAATAATAGATCACACGTCATTAACCTTTTTGCTGACGATGTTATACTCTTTCTTACAAACCTATCTACTTCGTTAGCTACTGCACACACTATCCTCACCACATTCAGTTAGTTATCCTACTACAAGGTGAATTTTATGAAATCACTTATATTAGACATACAGTAGGACTAAATCCCGCCCTCAAGTCAGCTCTACAGAACTCCTTCCTATAGACCTGGAATACCTCGGTTATTCCATATCTCGGACTACATTTGACTACGGATGTTAGCCAATTAGCTGACGTAAACTATCTCCAACTTTTGGATAAAATTAAAGGATAAGTTCACCTTTGGGAACATGTTACATGTTCCATCCATTTTTAGGGTGGAACATGTAACATATTCCCATAGCCGCAGCCACACCCCCCCCCCCCTCTGACAGATAGTACGGGGAGAAATTTCCCCATACTATCAGTCAGATTTGAAAACAGCGCAGCCGTGCGGGGCTCCACCCACATGGCCGTGTCATTCATTCACAGTGTTCTGGGAATTAATGCCTACAAGTCCCAACAGCCTTAGCAGCTGTGGGCTTGTAGTTTTCAGTGAACTACCACGGCACTGCGGAGGGACATGGTAGTTAATTAAAGATTCCAGTCAGTATATCTGCTTGCTCGTACATCCCGTATGGCAAGCAGATATTCTGACAGGTCTGCAGGAGACCTGCATGGCATCAGCGATCTATTGATCGCTGACGCAATACTTTACAGGCTCCTTTGGACAAAAAAAATAAATACACATTTACCTACAAAAAATGTGCATTTATAATTTTTATACAAAAGGTGAACTTATCCTTTAACAAAGAAGCCAGTCATTTAGATACACTTGAACTCTCCTGGTCAGGCCACTGTGCATCCTTCAAGATGCTGCTTCTACCTCAAATCCCATCTCTTTAGAACATTACCTATCCCTCTCAAACAAAGCCATTAATTAGTTTTAAATTCAATAATAAACTGTTCATTTGGGGAACTGGCAAACCTAGATGTTCTCATCTTTCCTTATGAAACAGATTAGCTGGAGGTATGGGAATGATTGACCTCCATGATTATTTCCAAGCCTCAATCTTAGCACAACTAATGTATTGGTTTACCCCATCTCCTGAGGTTCTTTGGAGTGATATCAAGTTAACTTTCAGTCCTACACTCCTTTTACTAACTGATTCTTGAAAACTTTACTTCTTGAAACAGTTCCCACTCACCCAGCAAGTGTCATTAATGGCCTCGAGAAAATTACTCTCTCTCCCAATCCTCCACCACTACAATAGCTGTCCTATTACCTATATTCATTATTGAATGCCTCATCCCAGATATCTCTGTAAAGAATTGAAAAAGTAAAGATATTTCCACACTATCTGACATATAACTGACTATAAGCTGAAATCATTTGAAGCGGTAGCTAGAGAATTTGATCTTCCTCAAACAGAATATTATAAATACCTTAGAATCTCTCATTCACTACAATCTGCTACAACTCAACTTATCTCTCTTCATAAAAGTTAGCAATTTTATACTACTAACCCAATACCACACAAAGATATCCCCATATTCTACAACTTACTTCAAGGTAAGCTTAGTTTCTCTAAATCATCTCCCTACCTAAAATAGGAAGTGGACCTGAACAAATCCTATACAATTCCTCAGTGGTAATATATAAGGCCTCAAACTGTGTCAACCACTGGGAGTTAGCCCAAGAAACAGCCCTACGATGGTATTTCACACTCAGTGGTGTATTTAGGTTTTGTGCTGCCCTAGGCAACACAAAAATCATCTGCCTCCACGGACACGGGCCAACACCCCCCCTTTCCCTTCCTTATGAGAGAACCTGACATTGACCAACAACACCCCTAACCCCCACCCGGGAGAGCCTTACACTACTCCCCCCCCCTGTCAATAGAGAGACATTCATCTTCACACCTCCAGACATCCCTGGGAACGAGAGTCAGGCTCTGCATACACCATCAAGCAGCCCGCAGCCTCTCTCGGATCCCACCTGGTTCCGATGGTGCAAATGTACCGTCTTCCATCCCTTCTTCCAGGGGCGGAGGTGCTTCCCCCCTTAAAATTTCTGCCCTAGACAAATGCCTTGTTTGCCTTGTGGTAAATACTCCCCTGCTCACACCGTGTAGAATCTCAAAATTTTCAAAATCTCATTCTCCCCAATGTTGGAGAGGATGTGGCCATACAGGACATCGTATACATATACTTTGGTCCTGTAGACATCTCACTAGCTTCTGGAATAGAATTTTTTGCACCATATCTGACATTACAGAAATCCTCACATTTCCTGAACCAGGCCTGGCAATCTTAAACCTGGGTATAGAAACGTTACCCTTAAACTGTCGTAGCATAGTGACCCATATTTTATTAGCAGCTAGATTAGTTATCACAAGGCACTGGAAATCAAACTTGGCACCTAATCTGTCAGATGTTATTGAGATAGTAAAAAATAAACCATACATATGAAAGGTTATTGGCGAACAGAAAGGTACTAGAGCAGTTTTCGAATCTCAATGGAATCTTCGGTATATGTGGCTTCAAACGACATAACCTTCCTAAGTTCAATTGATATTCATAATCTAATTTACATAATTGTATAATTTCTTGTCAGACCTATTATTCATTTGTTTGTAACTTGTTGTTCCTTACATCTGAACTCTGATGCAAAAAAACCAGCAAGAAGACAAAGCAAGAGTGCCCCGGCCTAGCACATTATCCCCAAAATTATTGTATTATAGATAAAAACATACTCACAAACATGTGATGACAATTTGCATATCAAATGACAGCCACTTTGTGCAATGACCGATAGGAACCAATAGACCCTGATGTGACCCTGATGCGAGCCATCCCAGGGCCAAATAACAGCTGACACATTTCGAGGGCAACCCTCTTCCTCAGAGCCTGTCATCACGTGTTTGTGAGTATGTTTTTATCTATAGTACAATAAATCTTTTTTGGGATAATGTACTAGGCCAGTGTGCTCTTGCTTTATTTTTTTTTTTGCAGTTTTGTCTGGATTACCCTGGTCGTATGCAAGAGCAGCAAGGCTTGGTCTATCCATTGGTCAATCCTGATACGCACACTCTTTGGAGCTCTGTGAAGATCACTTCCTTCAGTCCTCCACACTAATGCACAGGAGATATTCTTATTCTTATTGTTCACATCTGAACTTTGATGTTCAGTGTATGATGTTACTTACTCATACTTGAATGTACACTTGTAGTTACATACGTCCTCTGGACGCTCTTGCTAGTTACAGTACTTACCCTGTACTGCCTTAATTTTGATACCAATAAAAAATAATGAAAAAAAACCAGCATAAATCCCATACAGGCAAGCAGATATACTGACAGGAAGATTCATTGAACTACCACAGCGCTGTGGAGTGGTAATTCATTGAGAACTACAAGCAGACAGCCACTAAGGAATTTGGGACTTGTAGTTCATTCATTCACAGAACACTATGAATGAATGATGGACTGCACAGCCACGCTGCTTTTAAAAAGTGACAGCTAGTATGGGGAACTTCTACCTGTACTTTTGTCATGGGTGGGGATAGGGCAGTGGCTGCAGCATTGGGAACATATTACCTTTTCTGCCCTAAAACAGGTTTCCAAAGGTGAACTTATCCTTTAAAGCAAACTTATTTTGCTGCACCCTAAAATGATGAATATAATTTTGTAAACAAATTCAACTGGGCTATAAACTTTTGACTGCCAAGCATTGTTGCTGTACCCTCTGTTACTCTGCTCTGCCCTCTGATACTTGGTCACATAGGGGTTATTTACTACAAATACCGAGTGCAAAATCTGGTGCAGCTCTGCATAGAAACCAACTAGCTTCCAGGTTTTATTGTCAAAGCTTAATTGAACAAGCTGAAGTTAGAAGCTGATTGGCTACCATGCACAGCTGCACCAAATTCTGAGTGCTCCAGTTTTAGTAAATCTCTCCCGCTATCTCTATTCGTTGGGATATTCTTCAACACTTTACTGCACATGAGTACAATAAAAGTGCTTTCACAACTTTGCAAGATGATTTATATAAAACTGAGCTCATACTATTCCCTCCAGCCCGTGCCCCCTCCCCTGACTTCTCTATTAAGATCAATAATACAACCATCAGTCCCTCCTCTCATGCCAGGGTACTAGGTGTAATCCTAGACTCCCATCTGTCCTTTCAGCCCCAAATCCAATCACTGTCCAAATCTTGAAGACTTCACCTCCGTAACATCTCCAAGATATGCCCGTTCCTAACCTCTGAAACCACCAAGCAACATATTCACTCCCTTGTTATCTCTCGCCTTGACTATTGTAACTCTCTCCTCATTGGCCTACCTAATCGCAGGCTATCCCCTCTTCAGTCTATCATGAATGCTGCTGCCAGACACATCAACCTTACTAATGTTCCGTATCTGCCATCCCTCTCTGCCAGTCCCTCCACTGGCTTCCCATTGCCCAATGAATAAATTCAAAACATTCACAATAACATATAAAGCCATCTATAACTTTGTTCCAAATTACATCACCAATCTTGTCTCCAAATATCACCCAAACCGTACTCTCCGCTCCTTCCACGACCTCCTGCTCTCTAGCTCCCTTGTCTCCTCCTCCCATGCTCATCTCCAGGACTTCTCCAGAGCTTCCCCCATCCTCTGGAACTCTCTACCCCTATCTATCCAACTATCGCCTACTCTGCCCACTTTTAGGTGATCTCTGAAAACCTATCTCTTCAGGGAAACCTATCCTGCCTTCAGCTAATAACTGAATCTTCTATTCCTCCTATCAGTCCATCCCCCACAGTTACTACCTTTTGTACCACCAGCCCTTCCTCTTAGATTGTAAGCTCCAAGGAGCAGGGCTCTCCTAACCCTCTTGTATTGAAATGTATCATTGCTGTATTGTCTCCCTTTATATTTTAAAGTGCTGAGCAAATTGTTGGCGCTATATAAATCCTGTATAATAATAATATTATTATATATGTAAAGTGCTGAGTAAATTGACAGTGCTATATAAGTAATTGTAATAAATACAATAAAATAAATGAGTAGCATAATAAAATTTAATTGTACCTAAAGTTGCACTGCTTGTTCATGGCATCTTGGAACTCTTAACTGATCACCTGACCTACTTGGATGGACCTAGAAGAGAGGGAAGAAATGCACCTCTGTTGGTGTAATGATGTCAGTACAGTGTGTTGTCTGTTGCCATTTAAAATAGACCAATAATTTAAGTTTTCTTTAAAGCTATAGTAACAGTTGTGGTGGGTAAATAGAGCATCAAATGAGCTGCAATATACCCTGCATACAATTATTCAAGCAGTCATGTGACCAAAGTCTGTGAAGGTGGGGAAACCAGATGATCCTCTCCTTCAGCAGCAGTCACCAAATACTCCACATATTTGATGCCTAACTCCTACCCAATGATTATTTTTGATTGCTAATTCCCTCTAGCATTCTCTAGAATTGTTACATTGTGTCTTTTGTTACAAAGGGATATGTACTTCCTGTGCTCCTCAGCTCCATCTAGTGTCCATAATGCTGTGTTTTACTACTGCCCATAAAAAAGCTCATTCATGCAGAAGAAAACTTATTCTAATGAATATTAATTTTTGCTCAATTCTAACAGAAAGAATGTGCATGCAAATATGGTGAATGATTATTCAATTTTTATTTTTATAATTTTTTTTATGAATATATCCTTTAATCTAAAAACTCAATGCCCTTAACCCTGATCTTAATCCTAACAATTAACCTAGTAAAGCTTTCCAGGATGGAGTGTGGAAGATCATATACACTCAGAAGCACATTTTGGTTCACAGCTCCCACAGTACAGTTGGCACAGTTTCCACAGCATCCCATATAATCCATATATTCCATTGGTGGCAGACAATCACAAATGAGCAGTGCTGGAAAAATGTTTTGTCAATACAGTTAAAAAAAAGAGTATATTTCCACATTGAAGGTGCTGGATCTCAGTAGCTTAGGACAAGTAAGATTTTTCCATCCACTGCACTGGAGCCACAGAAGTAAGGAGTGTGGGTCATAGGCTGTAGTCCAGTTAAGTCTCCTTTCACATCCCTGTCAGGGGGCACTAATGAGTAAGCAGTAGCAAAGACCAGGCACTCATGTATAGCCACCTCTATGCCAATGCATTTTGCAGTCTGATAAATAAAGTAGAGAATACTGAGGAAATGTCTCCTATCTGAAGCAGACTTAATGACAAAAGGTACTTTTTATTTTTGAACATATTTTAACAGTTCAGGAACTTACTCATACAGACTTGATAAGATACTGAAAGGTTCACTTTAATAATTTTAGATCTAAAATTGCAATTATAAAAGGACACTGAATAGTAATAAAACATTTTACTCCCACGTTGTAAAGACTACGCAGTTGATTAGATCCATTATGTTGTCAAAAGATGTGTCACAAAATAACAAGAAAAGCTGAAATAACCTTGCTTAAACTTTCTTTAAAACAAAACATATGTTTTTTTGTTTTTATCCAGTAAGCTTCTATAGAGTACTTGCGCAAATCACCCACTTAGAAATTTCAACTCAAAGAGAAGTTTTTTCTACAATGTAGGTAAAAAAAAGGAAGACATTCTAATATGTGTTTATGGACCACTCAAAAACATATCTCAGTGTAGAGAAAAAAGTTCAACACAGAAAGTACAGTTTAAACGCAGTCTTACTAAATTAACTATTTCTGACCAAATTTGGAAGACTCCAGTATATCAATATCACTATTTAGAAAGGACTTACAAAATCTTCTGAACACATGTATCGCTTACAGCATATTTAAACTAAAGACAAAAGTGTAGCATATTGAAGCTTACCAGTCCAAAGATGTGGTGGCTGCTTTATTTTTCTTCAGGTTTTTTTTCTTTTTTTATTTACCAGGTAACATGGAGACTAGCAAACTTCCTGTCTTAGAGTGGCTACACTCACTCCTCCGCTGTATCTCTGGAGGCATCTATGATTGTTACCCAAGCTGGACTTCAAACATGTCTTTTGTTCATAGAACACAGAAAGTGACAAGGGTACTGCAGTCTTTGCACAATTATTAACCTGAAAAAATTCAAACTAAAGCAGCTATAAGGTATAAGCTGCAATATATCACATTTTTGTTCTTGGTTTTAGTTAACCTTGAATGAACCACTTATTGAAGACAAAAATAAGCTTTCCTGACAGCTGATCAGTGATCAACAAAGTGGGCCTCATGCACAAAGGGCACACATTTATTTTAGTTGATGTGGTTAAGTAGGCATGAATCAAGAGTACTGGCTTATTATGGTTTCACAGCAGCTCCTGATTCTACATTCCCTCACATGTTTATCTGGGCTACACAGTTGGTCTACCAGAAGATACTCAATGGTGACTTCACAAGACTATAAACTGATGTTCTTCCAGTGTATAGTAGTCTATAATCAGGGGGATAACAATATGTCTTCCAGGTTCCAGAAAAAATGCTAAATGTCATCTTGGTAAAGTCCTCAGAAGCAATGTGGCAGACTCTCAGGAACCAGTAATGTGGTTGAGAGATTGGAAGACAGGGACTTTTTTTATAGTATAGTATAGTAGCAACGGAGGCTGTAGTATGGCTAATCCTGGTAAATGGGGATAAGGTTCTGTCCAGCTCATTAGATTGTTTTTAAAAAAAGATCTGGATGTATTCCTAAATTAACAAAATATAACTGGATATTACCATTTATAGTGTTGTGGTGGTTTATGTAAGGATATATATTATTTATAAAGGGCGTGTCCCTTTCCCTTAGATGAAATATTACAGTGCCTCCAGCCGTTAAAATACGGCAAATATTTAGTAAACCAATATTTTGGACACTTTGATAATTTGATCACCACTTATTATTATACCTTGAATTCTTTTAGCCAATATGATTTCGTACCATACACACAAAATTTGCCTTATAATAGATAAATATAAAAATTTATTTATGTACAAAAATTATATATATATTAACACAAAACGCAAAAGACTGGTGATAAATGAATATTGGTACACACAATCAAAAATATATCCTACCAATGTAAGACACACTAATAAGGTCTCTAACTAATTACATCAATCACAAATTTTAAATGATATGATATTTATTAAATTTATTAATAATTAATAATTTCGAATATCTCAAAGGTTATATTCTTACAAGCCGTGGCCATAGGATTGCAAAAAACAAGCCCTTGATATATGATACTCTGGTTATTAATATTCAATAAATTATGAAATATGAAAAAAATTTATGATATGGCAATAAACAATTTTTAACAGTAACACAGTATCTTTCTACATATATCTAACTACCCAATATTGTTATGATACACTGAGGTAATTTTATGATTCCACACAACAGAGAAAATAATTAATACAAAAATCAAATAAATATCTCACCACACCCGGAATTCAGACTAGGCAACTCTCCCGTGGATTTAGCTGGCAGTGGAACGCCTTTAGACTGATATATAGGGCAAGTGATAGATTCAGTAGGGGAGAATGTAGGAAGTTATCAGATTAGAGGTTTAAAGTTTTAGGAAGTTTGAAAAGATGGAAGAGTAGTTATTCAGCAGATCTTCTTCAGATGTCAGGTCTTTCCATGAGGTTTTTATGAGGGATCCTTTTCTTAAAGCACATGGGCTTTTATATCCACTAGTCCATTGTTCTAAGATACCTTCCCACCAGGCTTCCTGATTGGCTAGTTGAGAAATGTGTGTACATAAGCTATTTCTCACCTGCCCGCCAGGTGGCGGTCATGTATCACAGAACAATGTGAGTATTTGAGATGACTCATACCTTGGGTGGAATCTTCAGGTAATTTCAGGAATAAAATATACGGCTCTATCCAGATATAGCAGTGATACCTATATTATTCTAAATAGGGACCATGGAATATAGGTGTATATTCAGTTATTCCTCCTTGAAGTACCATCCTGTTTGTTTCCTGATAAGACATGTAACTAATGCTAGTCTATAATACATCTTACTTCCCATCATCTCAATACTCAAATTAGTGATATATAGTTCCCATTGCTGAGTATTTAGTGGTGTTTAAAATCTATAACATCTTATTTATGATATGTTTTTGTAGTATATTTTTGTCATGATATACAGTGAACTTTTAAACTTAAATGTCCTGAATTTCACCCCTTTGTTTCAGAATCAACATTTTCTCTGTGTAGGAAAAAAAACTCTCTGTTTGCATGGCCCTTGTATTGGATTTATGGTAAACAATTGTTAATGCTTTCACCCTTGGTGAACAATAGTATATGGTAATAGTTTCAGAGGTCTGTTAGTTCATCACACTCTACAGGTTTTGGTTAAGCTTTCAACCAGTTGAGTTCCCGTCTCATTATTGTTGAAATGTTTAAAAGTCAAAGTCCTATCTGGCTATGTGTTTGACTTTTCTGTATGTGCATTCTTCTCAACCTCCATATACAAATAGTCCTTGTTGACAGTTCAAACAGGCTTATTGTCTTGGAAAAGACTCACTTCCCCCATTCTCCATTTCTTAACTAGAATCCTTGATGGTTCAACCAAGACAAAATTAACTCTTAGCATCCGGCTATACTGAGCTGTTTGCCACATAATATTATGTCTTGATAAAAGTCATATTTTTGAGACGTGATTCAAAAGTCCACAACAAATCCCCCTTTGTTTTTGGGGTATAGGCACGCGTAGAGGGGTGTCTGTATCGAAAAACATGAGTGGGACTTTTGGTTAGAGTGATCGTTCGTCTTCTCCGGTGAAGTGAATGAAATTAAAAAAAAATTTTTTTTTTTTTTTTTTTATAATAAAATGGCAGCGGTGATGCTGGTTGGTCCTCAACTTGACTCGGCGTCTTTAGATGGACACTTCCGATGACGATCCTGGTCTTGTGATGAGGCCGGCCTGGCCTGGCACATCCACCTTGGGGTCCATGGGTCCTCCGCACGACAGGTCTCTTAGACGGTCTCCTAGGCGGGTCTTTTCCTCTGGACTGGCCCTTGGTGGCCTGGACCGTCAGGTTGTCATTTCCGGATCGACTTTTGTCATCTAGTCTTTCCCACAGGACGTCATAGCTTCCTTCTAGGGTCCGGTCATCGACACCTCCGATCGCCGGTCTGGTCATTGTCTGGGCCTTCCTTTCTAAATTATTACAATGAACAGTTTAAGTATGGGATATACATAAAATTATGTTACTGGATCCTGTAAGGCAAAAGATGAATTATATGTTTAAAGGAAATTTAATAATGATCTCAATATCTCCAGATAGGAATTGGTGGGTTCAGTCTTCCAACAACTGCAATTGAGACTTCGGATGGCAAGCACGTAATTGATTGATGTGCACCCATCTATCACTGATTTCACCATACCGGGTAACCTGCAATTTATATGCGACCGGAGAGATTTTATCAATGATAGAGAACGGACCTTTCCAAGATGGAAGGAATTTCCGTTCCTTGATCTGGTCTCTTGCAAAGTTGTATAGATAGACCTTGTCACCAATCTCATATTCCTTCTTGGAGGTTTTGAGATCATAGTATGTCTTAGCACTAGTTGCAGCTCTTTCCAAATTTCGCTGGGCAAAGGCAAAAGCATATTGCAGATGTTTACGTAAATCCTCTATGTACTGGTGTGTGGTGGTAGCATTGATCAAATTTTGATCTGTAGTGCGATACAATAAGTGCTGGGGCAGTACCATCCGTCTACCTGTCATCAGTTCAAAAGATGACATTTTTGTAACTGTATTCGGAGTAGCCCTCAACGCCATCAGGATCAGCGGGAGCTTGACATCCCAATCTTTGCCTGTTTCCTTAACAAATTTCTTAAGGACATTAACGATGGTCTGATTGTATCGTTCTACACCACCACTAGAGGCTGGCCGATAGGCGATATGCAATTTCCTTTTAACCCCCAAAATTTTCCACAATTTGGCCATCACTTCGCTAGTGAAGTGCGATCCTCTATCAGACTCTATCCTCTGAGGTAAACCAAAACGTGAAAATACATGATTTATTAGCAATGCAGCACATGTCTCGGAGCTGTTATTTGGTGCTGGTATACATTCGACATACTTGGTGAATAAACATGTAACTGTTAACATATACCGATTTCCTCGTGAAGATTTTGTTACTGGCCCAATAAAATCCATCTGAAGGTCTGACCAAGGCATACATATCCCCCTCTTCTGGAGAGGTGCTCTGTGAGTTGGCTTGGTAGGTTGAAATTGGGGACATATTAGGCAACCTTGGCAGTACTCCTTCACATCACGTAACATATGAGGCCAGTAGGCATAATCCCGCAGGATCTCATACGTGATCTTCTCTCCACGATGACCGGAAGTGGGAGCATCGTGGGCATGCTGTAGCATCAAACCTCTAAATTTAAGTGGGACGACCCATTGTTGTACGCCACCCTTTGAGGTTCGTATCAACAATCCCTGGTATAAAGAGAATTGGGATTTGGATTTCATTAAGATACGTAAATCCTCCTTCCCACTACATACTTCCTTATTTATGGGATTTTGGTTGGGATCTTCTATATGACTATAAAACAAGCCAATTATTGGGTCTTCTTTTTGGGCAGTAATTAAATCCTCACTAGGAGAATCGTGACTCCACTGTAATGCATTCGGATCACCAGCTGTTCTGGCCTGTTGCCTGGTGACAGCTTCAACCTGTACGGTACCTAAAAATTGGTCAATGTCTAACAGTTCACCAGTGATTGCCCCTTCCTTGGCTAGAGAATCGGCCAGATCGTTCCCTTCTTTCTCGGCACCTAGAACCTTGGAGTGGCCTTTGGTCTTCTTGAAGTGCAGGGTGAGATCATTGGACCTTACCAGTTCATCGATGTGACAAAAGAGCTTACCATGTTTCACGGGTTTGTGATTACTCTTGTTCATGTTGTTTCGCTTCCACCTAGGGAAATACTCCACAAAACTATTCCTGACATAATTGGAATCGGTTATGATGGCACACTCTCTGATGTTGAACTCTATAGCCATCTCAACTGCTCTAAGAATTGCAGTAAGTTCAGCAACCTGACTGCTTTTTGGTCCAAGTTTGTATCCCACAGAAATTGGGGTGACACCTTGGGTCCAAACGATTCCAATACCTGCCACTAGTTGGAGCTGTTCCCCATCCTTGTGATGAAAAGCACAATCATCCACATATACACACGGCAGCTGTTTACAGTATTCTTCATCGTAAACCTGGTAGGGAGAGAACAGTTGTTCTTCCAGAAAGTCAGTGTCCGGGCCCTCCATAGCAGGCGTAGTTGCAGAACAATCATGGAGCTCGGCTAGGCCCTGGGCTACTGGACTTTCCTTGTTCTGTTTGTACCGAATTTCAAGAGGCCACCCTTGCAAAGACAAAGTCCAAGCAGTGATGCGGCTATTAGACACATTTCCTCCCTTGATACGTTCACTCTTTAAATACTGTAAAGGCTGGTGTGCCGTTTCAACAATGATTCTCTCTCCCTGAATGTAACTGCGAAAATTCTGTAATGCCCACACGGTGGACAATAGAGCTTTTTCACAGTCACTGAACTTTACTTCAACCGGGGACAAAGTTTTACTGGCATAGGCAATCACCTTACTAACATCATCACGTTTCTGGTAAAGAACAGAACTCATACTTACCTGCGTAAACCCTGTCTCTAGATAGAAATTTTTACCCCCTTCGGGATATCCGAGACACGGAGCTTGTGTGAGACGTTCCTTTAATTCCTTCATGGCGTCCTCCTGTTTCTTACCCCACGACCATTCGACATCCTTCTTCAGTAGGTGAAGCAGTGGCTTGCTTATCTCGGCGTAATTATCAATAAACTTACGCGAGTAGTTTACCATACCTAGGAATGATCTCAATTCTTTAAGGTTAGTAGGGACTTTACAGTTCAGAACTGCCTCCACCTTCTTCTTTTGTGGGTTCAAACCTTCAGCAGTAACTTCATGGCCTAGGAAGTTTACCTTCGTGCGACACCACTGGGCTTTTTGTAAGGACAGTTTAACTCCTGCTGCTTTTAATTGGCCCAGGACATGCCGAAGTTCTGTAATGTGTTTGGCCATATCAGTACTTTTGATCAGGATGTCGTCCACATATGCCAACGTCCCCCTTTCGAAGGCGTCTGGCATGGCCTTGTGCATGAACACAGCAAATTCATGTCCGGAATTTATGAATCCGAAAGGCATTCTCACCCAACAATATTGTCGATTCCCAAAACTGAAAGCCAGTTTGTATTGGTCTTCCTCACTCACCTTTATGGTCCAATACCCCTGTGCACAATCCAAGGCTGTAAAAACCTGGGATCCTTGGAGCTGGGCTAGACACTGGTCTATGTATGGGACAGGCCATCCTGACATGTACACACGTTTGTTCAGCTGACGGAGATCAGCGCACAAACGCCATTGTCCATTGGGTTTTAAGATACCCAGGATCGGGTGGTTGTAGGAGCTGTGGATGGGCCGAATTATACCCCTTTCATGTAACTTCCTGATAATCTCAGCTAGAGATTCATAGGAAGCTAATGGTAACCTATACTGTCTTACAAATACTGGTGGGGCATCTGGATCTGTTTGGATCCTAGCGATGTGTAGGTCAGTAGTCCCACAATCGTAAGAATCCTTGGCAAAGATTTCTTGGAATTCAAGGAGAAGCTCTCGGAGCAATTGTCGGTCGAGATCACTGGCACATGCATCGGCGAGGGTCACCATCTCTTCCACTAACTCCTTGAATCCAGGAAAACTTTCCGGCTGACCTATCTCATATGCCTCTTCAAGTTTTGTGGTGAGGTCATTGGGTATGTGATGTGTGTGTGTGTTCTCCTGCCATCCAGGTTCTTTGGGGTACTCTTGTTCTTTGATTGGGTGATCAAAGACAATTGATGTCTCTTCGATTCGACAGGTGCCATCTTTAGAATCGAATGGATAAATGGACTCTATGGTGAAAATACCCTCTGGTAATGAATGGAATGTTTGTTCAATTAATTGTTCCTCCGACAAATATTCATCGGGGATGAGTCCAATCACCTGGTTAGTGACCCCAAAGGTGTAATATTCAGTCTCTACCGCTAGACCAATAAGGGTCTCTTTGGGTAAGACGATGTCCTGATTGGACAGATTATGTATGTAAATGTACATCGGGGATTGATGTGTGTTGACTAGGGGCGTGTGTGTAATGTTCAGTCCTTCCCCCTGCATTTTATGGGAGAGGCATACTAATGCATCTGACCCCTTCAGTCTATGTCCCTTTTTAACTTGGATGGGGAGTATGAAATTATTTATGCCCTTAGGAATTGTAATCTTTTGGGCTACCTGGACTTCAACAGCATAAGGCATCTGTTGCTGGGATTTTAAAGCTAAGTCCAGATTTTGGTATTTTTCGGGGTCCCCCTTTAGTCGACTCCATAAACAGTCATTAATTAGGTCGACTTGCATTGCAAAGCGATGTAATATATCGTTGCCAAAATAAATTTTAGTTTGGGGATTATCCAAGACTAGGAACACATGGGTGGCTGTTTTGTTTCCTACAGTGACGTTTAAGAGACACCTAGCCATTGAATTGTGATCATCAGAGTCATCAAGGGAGTCTGAAATCCAATGACGCTGAGGTGTGGAGAAACGGATCATTTCCATTTCGGTCAGGTGTTTTATCAGCCCATGGCTTACAAAGCTGTGTTCCTGTCTCAAATCTAGTTTGGCATATTTTGACCTATTAAGACCATTTATCCGGATGGGGATAAACAAGTCGCTGTTAACCCTTTCAATACCTGTCAAGAATTGGGTATGATCTCCCCCTTTTCTTGGTTTATCCTCCTGATGAAAAGATATCGTAAGGATGTCATCTTGGAGGGAAATATCTTTTATTTTCTCTTGGGGAATTCTAAAAATGTGTTCCTCATCTCTTCTGATAGGGTTATGGTCATCAGGTTTGATAACCGTTACATCAGGAAGTTGGCTGTTCCTGAAATGGATTTCTAATGATCCAGGCCTTTCTTCCACCAGGTGGCAGTGTTGTCGGGAATGGGGAGTTTTAAGTTTCCCATATTTAATCGGGGTATTTACCTGTGACCACAGTACTTGGTTCACACAGTCAACTATGGTGTTCAGCCTTTTTAGGAAGTCCATTCCAATTATCATGTGGTGCTGGGATATGCTAGCAATGATGATGGGGTGTCTCAGTTCCTTATTACCCAGTTTCAATTTAAGCCAGGCGGTACCCATGACTTGTAACGGGTCTCCACCTACACCAATCAATGAGCTGTCAAAGCTTTTAAGTCTCGGCTTGGTGGGCATGACATTCGCCACTTTATCAAAATGTTCCTGTGACATGATGGTTGCTTGGGATCCAGGGTCTATTAAACCGACAATCGAAAGATCACTGGCATCCTGCACCTGTACTGTGGCATAATATCTCCCATCAGATTCAGTCAGCTCACACATGAAATTAGTGTGGTTGAAGATCTGTGGGCCCTTCAATAACATATGACTAGCTCTTATCTCACCGCATGTGGTGGACACATTACCCTTATCCTCCCTGGTGGGATTCTTGGACTGTCTCAAGACAGAAGCACAACTAGAAGTTGGTGCTCCGTCTGGCTTGTCAATCCCGATGACTTCCGATGCCGCGACTATATTAGGGGCAATAGATGGACACTGAAAAACAGGAGAATCGTTAATACCCAACAACTGGTCCCCCTTTGCCTGAGAACTAGCTTCTCCATTAGTAGGCGTGTCAGGGACGGGGCACACATCTCCTGTCATTTGACTCAGTGTCCTCCCCTGTTGGTTTAAGGCTTGGTTGCCTGTTAATTCTGTGACCCTTGGTTGGTCACAGGAGCTGCTCCTAAAAAAGGATTGGATGGAAATTGAGTGACAAGCCTGTCCATTTGTTCAGCCATTTTGCTGATCTGTGCCTCTATTTGTCCAATACGCTCAGAGGAGTCATTCTGTTGATTCTCCCTTTTCCTATACTTGCGCTTGTATTTTGGACGAGACTGGTAGTGAGACTCAGAGTCAGAACTACTGCTCTGGTCCCGACGCCATTGTTCTCTCTGAGGTTTTGGGGTCTCCCTGTTATTAAAGGGAGCCTGGGGTACTGTATCCCCCCTTTGAGCTTGAGGGTGTTCTTGGCGTGGAGGAAATCTTTGGAAGTTGGAGCTCTTATTAAAATTGGGGTTCTTATTATAATTATGGTTCCTGTTGAAATTGGGGTTCCCATAAAAATTCCCATGTTGGTTTTGGCGAGGATAATAGAACCTCTGAGGATACCATTGACTCCTTTGATTCTCCTCACTGTACTGACCCTTACCATACTTTTTATTCTTCTCACTTCCACTACCGTAGTTTCCTGGCTTTTGCCTATCCTTTCTCACCCACTGGTTTTGGGGTGCAAAGTTATGGACCTCCTTCACTTGCTGGGTTTGAGGTACAAATCTAGGGGAACCATTGGTTTTACCCCCACGGACTACTTCCGCATATGATTTCTTCTCTGCCTGCAAATTTGGATTTGGAGGGGAAACGGTAGTGGCTGCTACTATCTTGGGGCTATTTTTAGGTTCTCTTTTTATCCCGCCCTCACTGGACTGTTGGATCGAGAATAAATAGTCACTCTCTCTCACCAACCAATCAAGAGAGCATCCCTTTCTGTAATCCTTTGCAAGTCCCAATTTTATGTAAGCAGGTAATGCTTCATAGAATAGGGTCTTGAATTCTGGCTGGTTAGGATTGGGATCCTTTTCAGCCAGGAAATAGGCATTTCTGAGGACAGCCAGAAATTCTGCAGGGCTTTGGTGAGGACCACACTTTAAATTGTAGGCCGCAGCCTTGGCAGAGGTTACAGTTTTATAAGGCCCAAATTCCATGTGGCACTTATGTTTAACCTCTCTCCAGGACTGATTGGAATAGGCCCTCAAGGTCTCAATGAATTGCCGGTATTTCTCTTCAAACACCCATGGCAGCAATTCTATTTTGGTGTGGTCATCTCTAATGCCCAGAATCTCTAACGTCTGTTCATATGTTCTCATGTGTTCGGTGATCTCAAGGGACCCTTTCTTAGAAAACATAGGAACAGTGTCCTTCAGGAACTTAATAACCTTTGGGGTGTCATATCTCCTGAATGACCCCTGGGATTTCCCTTCCTGCCTATATGAAACCTCATATTTTTCTTCAGAGCGCTCTGGAGTGTATCTTGAAAGCCTAGGAGGTGACCTATATTCTGACCCTGACTCACTATCAGATACTTCGCTGTGATGCGGGTATCTCCGCTCATCAGCCTCTGGCTTGACTGGGTTGGTCCGTCTTTGGACCCCAGAATTTATTTGGGCCGTCAACCTTATAATCTGCTCCTCCAGAGTTTTCTGCTCAGATTTTATCAAGGTAAGTTCTGACTGGTCATGCTTATCCCCTGGGTGAACTTTAATTTTGACAGGAGATAACCTCTCTGATCTGAAGTACTCCACCTCATCTTTTAAGTCCTGATACTTCTTTTGAAGTTGTTTTAATTCCTGAAAGTTTCTTTCATATAGGTCTTGAGCACTTCGAAAGTCTCCGACCAATCTATCATAATGTTTCTCGGATTCGTCTAAACGAACACCGGCATGACCAAGCTTCCCTTTCAAAGACTCAATGTCCTGATTTTTGCTTTCTAACAAGAGGCGGGCCTCTGACAACTCTTCCCTTAGAGTCATGGTCCGCTGGGCAGCTCCAGCGGTCATGAACCATAACATGGGCCAAGCTTCTAGGAGAAGTCTGTCACGGCTTCTATCACTTTCTGCTCCAGCAAATGCTATTAAAAACCCAACAACCTGGCCCTTTTGGTTGAACAGGTCCTCAAAGGTACTCATGGCCTGCTCTTTCTCTTCATCCACAAATTCATTATTGCTATCCCCCAAATTCAATTTCTTGCGGAGATAATTTATTACTTCATTTTCAACATACTTCTGCCAAGCACCGGCAGCTTTCCGAGCTGGCTTCATAACTTCCTGCTCAATGCCTTGAGCCGCCATATTTTCCTCGTTATGCTTGGAAGAGGTGGATCCGTGATTACTGGATGCCATTTTGATACAAAATATATGTTTGATAAAGTGTACAAATATACAATCACCAGTGCGTTTTGTGTTATGGTACGATTTCTATGACTCTCAGCAGCGCCTCCAAATTTATGTTGTGGTGGTTTATGTAAGGATATATATTATTTATAAAGGGCGTGTCCCTTTCCCTTAGATGAAATATTACAGTGCCTCCAGCTGTTAAAATACGGCAAATATTTAGTAAACCAATAATTTGGACACTTTGATAATTTGATCACCACTTATTATTATACCTTGAATTCTTTTAGCCAATATGATTTCGTACCATACACACAAAATTTGCCTTATAATAGATAAATATAAAAATTTATTTATGTACAAAAATTATATATATATTAACACAAAACGCAAAAGACTGGTGATAAATGAATATTGGTACACACAATCAAAAATATATCCTACCAATGTAAGACACACTAATAAGGTCTCTAACTAATTACATCAATCACAAATTTTAAATGATATGATATTTATTAAATTTATTAATAATTAATAATTTTGAATATCTCAAAGGTTATATTCTTACAAGCCGTGGCCATAGGATTGCAAGAAACAAGCCCTTGATATATGATACTCTGGTTATTAATATTCAATAAATTATGAAATATGAAAAAAATTTATGATATGGCAATAAACAATTTTTAACAGTAACACAGTATCTTTCTACATATATCTAACTACCCAATATTGTTATGATACACTGAGGTAATTTTATGATTCCACACAACAGAGAAAATAATTAATACAAAAATCAAATAAATATCTCACCACACCCGGAATTCAGACTAGGCAACTCTCCCGTGGATTTAGCTGGCAGTGGAACGCCTTTAGACTGATATATAGGGCAAGTGATAGATTCAGTAGGGGAGAATGTAGGAAGTTATCAGATTAGAGGTTTAAAGTTTTAGGAAGTTTGAAAAGATGGAAGAGTAGTTATTCAGCAGATCTTCTTCAGATGTCAGGTCTTTCCATGAGGTTTTTATGAGGGATCCTTTTCTTAAAGCACATGGGCTTTTATATCCACTAGTCCATTGTTCTAAGATACCTTCCCACCAGGCTTCCTGATTGGCTAGTTGAGAAATGTGTGTACATAAGCTATTTCTCACCTGCCCGCCAGGTGGCGGTCATGTATCACAGAACAATGTGAGTATTTGAGATGACTCATACCTTGGGTGGAATCTTCAGGTAATTTCAGGAATAAAATATACGGCTCTATCCAGATATAGCAGTGATACCTATATTATTCTAAATAGGGACCATGGAATATAGGTGTATATTCAGTTATTCCTCCTTGAAGTACCATCCTGTTTGTTTCCTGATAAGACATGTAACTAATGCTAGTCTATAATACATCTTACTTCCCATCATCTCAATACTCAAATTAGTGATATATAGTTCCCATTGCTGAGTATTTAGTGGTGTTTAAAATCTATAACATCTTATTTATGATATGTTTTTGTAGTATATTTTTGTCATGATATACAGTGAACTTTTAAACTTAAATGTCCTGAATTTCACCCCTTTGTTTCAGAATCAACATTTTCTCTGTGTAGGAAAAAAAACTCTCTGTTTGCATGGCCCTTGTATTGGATTTATGGTAAACAATTGTTAATGCTTTCACCCTTGGTGAACAATAGTATATGGTAATAGTTTCAGAGGTCTGTTAGTTCATCACACTCTACAGGTTTTGGTTAAGCTTTCAACCAGTTGAGTTCCCGTCTCATTATTGTTGAAATGTTTAAAAGTCAAAGTCCTATCTGGCTATGTGTTTGACTTTTCTGTATGTGCATTCTTCTCAACCTCCATATACAAATAGTCCTTGTTGACAGTTCAAACAGGCTTATTGTCTTGGAAAAGACTCACTTCCCCCATTCTCCATTTCTTAACTAGAATCCTTGATGGTTCAACCAAGACAAAATTAACTCTTAGCATCCGGCTATACTGAGCTGTTTGCCACATAATATTATGTCTTGATAAAAGTCATATTTTTGAGACGTGATTCAAAAGTCCACAACAATAGATAATGACACTGGAGGCTTGCTAATGAGTAGGGTTCTCAATTAGAATTCACAATCCATGGACAAACACCTTCCTCGAGGCTGCTCTAATGCCTATCGTGGATAGGTAAGAATCTGCCAACAGCTCATAAACAATATCCACTGATAAGCGGCACCTTAAGCACTTGGGTATCAGCCTACAGGGCTGCCAATGCCAATGGGACCCTGCACAGCCCTTCTGACAGGTATCTAAACTCACCCTCCCCCCCTCACTTGACAACTTTGTGCAAATAGTGCAGAGTGCAGGGGTCAGAAGTACTGTATATACAGTCCAGCACACAGCACACCCTATTTCATCATCATTTCACCACTATCTCTTTAATGCTTAACACAGCATTACACAGCAGACAGGCACACACACGCAGTATACACATATACAAACACTGTACACATGCATACTATTTATGTACACACTGTATACACACAGACATACACACACACACTATACACATGCACACTGTGCACACAATCACACTTGCATCACCCTCTGAAGAGTGATCTGTGGTGGATCAGTTTCAGAGAGAATTTAACAGGCAGCTAGGAGACATTATGTCACCTCCTCACCACCAGTTTTAATCCTATAAAGCCTGAAGCACCAATGTGCACATATATGCTTTGCACACAGTTGCAGGGCAGTTGCAATGTGACCTCATTCACATAAATAGGTTGCATTTGGTGGCAGTACTAATTGCCGAATGCGGCAGCTGGTATAATTTTTGCAGTGGCCACAATTAACATATTGGGGCCATGACAAATGTACATCCCAGTCCAACTGCCTTTGTAGTGTAGCACCGTCCTAGCGAACTAAGGGGAGCTAGATGATTATTTGTTCTTAGTTAGAAGTCTGAGTAGCAGAGGAATAGTCAGAGGGTCAAATTTGGATCAGGGCTGAGAGGCTCTGCAGACGTGACAAAGCGCATGCGCGCGAAACATGTTGTCCCGGCAACCGGCCTCTTCCTTCTAAAGCTGCGGCTCCAGCAAGAGTTCCCCCCTCCGTCTCTCCACATCGTGGTGACGTCATCCAGGACGCTGGGACGTCGGGTACACGTGGTCCCTGCACTGACAGGCAATCTACTCCACTGCTTCCCTCTGAGCGGACGGGCCGTCCATCTTGGAACCTGGCTTTCTAAAGCCACAGGCTGGTTATTTATTTTTTTACCATATGAATTATTAAAGGCACACCTCCATACAAGGTGTATTATTTTTATCACAAAACTACACAGCGCCCGGGTCCTGTTTATACCTATGTGGAACCTATATTATTTTTTACAATTTGGTTTGTCTTGCTGTTTGATGTAAAAGGAATTGAAAAACATAGTACATGTATTATTTATTCTGCATTGACTTCTACAAGGTGGGGACATTCTCCTGCTTCCACCAATGGAAACATTGCAATATTATTTATAGGGAAACTTGAATCAACTAGTGTTGGCATGGTTTACACTTTTTTTCAGTGTATGCTTAGATTGAACCTTTTTTAAAATATTGTTAAATAAAAAATAGGACGGGAGCTGGAGAGACATTCAATCTCACCTGTCCTTGTATATTGGTTTTATAGGTGCCACAACCCTATTTGATCAGAAAAATGCAAAAACCCTAACAGAGAAAAACTAATGGGGCTTTTTAAGGCACCATACCATATGAAAATATAAAGATGCACAGCATGAAAACACTAGATAATACAAAACAATTTTTATTATTAAAAAACCACATGTGGTTAGAGAGACTATATCGTCAGCCAAAATAGACACATACATAGCAAAGCTACAAAAGCAAAATATAAATCTATATGTAACAAAAAAGGGGGGAAGGCTCTGGCCCGGGACGTAAACGAGTCTAAAAGCCCCAACAATAACATTAGATAAGTAAATTGTCATTGGGCAAATGTATTTCCATAGAGTTGAATTAGAGAAATGGATAATTAATTCTGAAAACGGACGTGTTTCGTGGGATAAGACCCACTTCCTCAGGGAATTTAGGAAAACAAAATAACAGTGCCTATAATGAAATCAAAAACAAAGAATACAAAACCAATTAACAATGGAAAATACAGATAAAACATGATAATGAACTCAATGAAAGTGTAAAGCAAAAATACATGGATAAGGTAAAGGCAGAAAATTACCAACCAATGATGCTCTGTACAATAGTAACACCTGATGCTTTTTTTAAAATATGTTTACCATTCAGATTAACATTTGAGGATTCTTGCAGTAAAGATACTCATCTAATTTCACTCTCTTGGAACCCTGGGTAGAAGCTTACTCTCTAACGTCTTGTGTCTCATTAACCATGCTGTGCCTCTTTATTCTAGGTCGTCTGGACCAAATTAAAGGTTTTTTTGTTTTGTTTAATTGTGTCTTTATTGAAGTTATTTTAAAATAGGAGAAACAGAAGGTTGATACAATAAGGAGCAACACAATGTACTCAAGTATAATAGAGTATAATGAGGCATATTATAACAGCAGTTGTATGATTCTAAAAAAATTAAATCTGTAATCCTGGAAGCAGAAATGGTAAAATATCATAATCACTAGAGATGAGCGAAGTATTCAAAAATTCGATTCGACTGATTCGGCGAATTCGTGGACAATAATCGATTCGAGTCGAATATATTCGCTGTGAATTTAACTTAAAAAAGGGTGTTTCTAGGCTTCAGAGAGACTTAATATTAGTGCAGAACACTGTACCTTTAATTTAAATGCCCTTGGAGTCTGCTGGGGAAGAGAAATAATACTGTCAGTCAGTATGACATGCAGATGAGTGCCGTCGATCTTAGAATCACCGCACACTTCACTCATTTGGCCAGTCACGGGGCCAAAACCAGTGTTTGGAGCCACAGTGTGGCGGTGGAGGCAGATGCAATGGGAGGCCATACAGCAACCTATGACAAAATGGAAACCAGCAGGAGTGTGAGGAGACCTCAAAGTGGCACATGGCAGAGTGGGAGCAATGGGAGGCGGTACAGGGACCCATGTCACACTGTGGACCCAGCAGCAGCGTGACGAGGCGGTACGGGGGCCCATGGCAGATTTGGGGCCTGGCAGCACCTATGGGAGGCCCGTAATCTGTCAGCACCCTATGACAAAAAATGGAACACACCAGCAGTGTGTGAGGAGACCTGAAAGTGGCACATGGCAGAGTGTGGCGATGAAGACAGCAGCAATGGGAGGCCGTACAGGGACCCATGAGAGACTCTGGACCTGGCAGCAGCATGAGGAGGCGGTATAGGGGCCCATGGCAGATTAGGGGCCTGGCAGTAGCTATAGGAGGCCCGTAATCTGCCAGCACCCTATGACAAAAAATTCAACACACCAGCAGTGTGTGAGGAGACCTGAAAGTGGCACATGGCAGAGTGTGGCGATGGAGACAGCAGCAATGGGAGGCCGTACAGGGACCCATGAGAGACTCTAGACCTGGCAGCAGCATGAGGAGGCGGTATAGGGGCCCATGGCAGATTAGGGGCCTGGCAGCAGCTATGGGAGGCCCGTAATCTGCCAGCACCCTATGTCAAAAAATTCAACACACCAGCAGTGTGAGGAGACCTGAAAGTGGCACATGGCAGAGTGTGGCGATGGAGACAGCAGCAATGGGAGGCCGTACAGGGACCCATGACAGACTCTGGACTTGGCAGCAGCATGAGGAGGCGGTATAGGGGCCCATGGCAGATTAGGGGCCTGGCAGCAGCTATGGGAGGCCCGTAATCTGCCAGCACCCTATGTCAAAAAATTGAACACACCAGCAGTGTGAGGAGACCTGAAAGTGGCACATGGCAGAGTGTGGCGATGGAGACAGCAGCAATGGGAGGCCGTACAGGGACCCATGAGAGACTCTGGACTTGGCAGCAGCATGAGGAGGCGGTATAGGGGCCCATGGCAGATTAGGGGCCTGGCAGCAGCTATGGGAGGCCCGTAATCTGCCAGCACCCTATGACAAAAAATGGAACACACCAGCAGTGTGAGGAGACCTGAAAGTGGCACATGTTTGGGGCATGATTCATGGCGGATTTAGTCAGTTGTGTCAGGAACTGGTGGTTTGAAATCCAGACTAATCCACGCCTGATTCATTTTCACAAACGTGAGTCTCTCCACACTTTGGGTGGACAGTCGTGTCCTCCGCGGAGTTGCAATACCTCCTGCCGCACTAAACACGCGCTCCGATGCCACGCTACTGGCCGGGCATGACAGCCTTTCAAGGGCAAATTCAGCTAGTTGGGGCCAAAGGTCAAGTTTCGTTGCCCAGTAGTCAAGGGGATTGTCTACCTCGGTTGGCAGGGTGCTGTCCAAGTAGGCCTAAGCCTGTTGTTTGAGGTCCTGCTCCAGGTCCACCTGATGCTGCTGCTGCTGCTGCTGCTGCTGCTGCTGCTGCGGCTGGTTATTAGTTTCCTCACTGCGCTGGTGAAGAAAGCTACTCATCATCGACTGCAGACTGAGGCAGCTGCTGCTGGTGGAGCTGCCACTGCTCCTACCACCCCACCCCTCCCCTGCTGCCATGGCAGCGTAACGCGAGCGCACAGGGCCCACAGTGTCTGCGGATGGACGTTGGCGCAGACAGGCAGAGACCAGCTGACTACATAGGTGGTTTTTATAGTACGTTATTTTGGCCTCCCTCTCAGCAGGTGTGAAAAAGGCCACCATTTTGGAACGGTAGCGAGGGTCCAACAAGGTGGACAGCCAAAAGTCATCCCTCTGTCTGATGGTTATTATTCGGCTGTCGCTACGCAAGCAACCGAGCATGCTATGGGCCATTTGTGCCAAGGAATGCGAGGGACTCCCTGCCTCCATCTCCACAGCATACTGCCACGGTGCGTCTGGGTCCTCTGTCTCCTCCTCCTCCTCCTCTACCAGATGCTCCTGCTCCTCCACTCCTGTCCGCTGAGTGGAAAAAACACCCATTTCACTCAATAATTCCTGAGCACAAATGTCCTCCTCTACCTCCTCCTCTTCTTCCTGTCCTGCCCCCACAGGGGTCATGTGGCGTTGAGATCTGTGCGCCACGTCTACCGCACCCTGACCAGCCATTGTTAACAGCATTTGTTCAAGGACGTGCAACAGAGGAATGACGTCGTTCATCCCATAGTCCTGCCGACTCACGAATAGCGTGGCCTCCTCAAAGGGCCTGAGCAAGCGGCAGGTGTCACGCATGAGCTGCCAATGGCTGACATCGAAGTTACACAGGGGAGTACCTTTATCCGCTTGTAACATCAGGAAATCGGTGATGGCCTTTCGCTGCTCGTAAAGGCGGTCTAACATGTGTAGGGTTGAATTCCACCTTGTTGCAACGTCGCAGATCAGGCGATGATGTGGAATTCCATTCTGCCGCTGCAGCTCAAGGAGGGTGTGCTTTGCGGTGTAGGAATGGCTGAAATGCATGCAAAGTTTACGTGACATTTTAAGGATGTCTTGCAGTGGGATGGTGGATTTTAGGAACCGCTTGACAACCAGATTGAACACGTGAGCCATGCATGGCGCATGGCACAACCTTCCTTGACGCAGAGCAGACACCATGTTCTTTCCGTTGTCGGTCAACATGGTTCCGATTTTCAGTTTGCGCGGAGACAGCCATCTGTCGATTTCTCTGTTCATTACACTGAGAAGTTCCTCCCCTGTGTGACTACGTTTGCCAAGGCATACCAGGTGCAGAACAGCGTGACACCGTTGCGCCCTGCACATGTGATATGCCGGTCGGGTAATGGGACTTGGCACGGGGGTGGCGGCTGAGGACACGGCGGAAGAAGAGGTGGTAGAGGCGGACATCTTTTGTGGACCAAGGACGTGCAAACGTGGAGGCAAGAGCGGCGTGACCTGTCCAAGTTGCTGGTGCGGCTGTGACGGCACCACGTTCACCCAGTGGGCCGTAAATGACATGTACTGTCCCTGACCGTAGTTACAGCTCCACACGTCGGTGCTGCCGTGCACTTTGGCAGAGACCGACATGCTCAAAGACTGGCCCACCATGTCTTCTACATGTGAATGCAGGGCTGGCACTGCCTTTTTGGCGAAGAAATGACGGCTTGGCACTCTCCACCGCGGCGCGGCACAAGCCATCATTTCTCGGAAAGGTGCTGAGTCCACCACTTGGAAAGGGAGGGACTGCAGCACCAGCAACTTGGACAGGAGGACGTTCAGCTTTTGCACCGTCGGGTGCGTGCTCGCAAACTGTTGTCTCTTGGAAACGGATTCCAAGAAAGACTGCTGACGGAATCCGTGAAGAGGAGTAGCAGGAGAAGGAGCATCTGAACGAGCGGAAGATGCCAACGAGCGACAACTCCCCTCAGCAGAGGTGTTGGAGCCTTGACTGGCTGATGGAGGGCGATTGACGTCGGGTGACGGAGCAAGTAACGGAGCGGGTGATGGAGCGGGGGCTGGGGCGGGCAGAACCGCCGTATCTTTATCACGGTTTTCCCAGGCCACCAAATGGCAACGCTGCATATGCTGCCGCAACGCTGTAGTCCCAACATGGGCCCCCTGGCCACGCTTGACTTTCTGGCCACATAGTTGACATACGGCTACGTTTACTTCCTCGGGCGGCTTGAGGAAAAATTGCCACACCGCCGAGTAGGAAACTTTGCCCCCGATACTCCTCACTGGCTGACTGCTGCTTCCTCCGTGCACACTGGCACCACTACTGGCCGTGGTGGTAGGCTGCAGTGGAGCTGGTGCTCTACTCCGTGGCCATTTGGCTCCACTGACACTGCTGCGACCCTGCTGCCTCCTGGGCAACCCACCGACTGTTTCGCTCGCTGCCAAGCTGCCACCCTCTTCTCCTGATGATGCGGAAGAAATTGCCTGATGACGACGAGGCTGCCAAGTGCGATCAACCTCCTCATCATCAAGTAGGGTCTCCGCCTCACTACTAGCCCCCTCGGCTGCGTCTGGGTCAGGAGACAGACCTGTCTCTAGACCGGCTACCGAGCCACTCTCCTCGCCACTACTTCTTCGCCTGGCTGCTGAAAAGGCGGATGTCTCCCCCCGTTCCTGACCGCCCTCTGTTAGCTCTTCCTCACTGTACAGTGGGGCTGAGCCCACAGCATGCGATACTTCGCTTGGTGAGGGAACACCAAAAGACAAGGGCAGGTAGAGGACACGTGATTTCAGTGGGCTTGGTCCCGGGCCATGCCAACTAACGGTTGTGTCTGACGTACCCACCGACCGTTGGCTGTAGGTGTCAGAGGTGACCTGGGAAGAGGAAGACGACCGAGCCAACCAATCGATGACGGCAGGGTTGTCGGTGGAGACACGACCGCTGGATGACACCGGGAGCACTGGCCTCTGGCTGCGAATAGTGCTGCCTCGACCCCTTCCTCTGCTGCCACGTCTGCTCGCTCCTAAAACATTGCCCCCTCTGCCACTCCTCTGCATGTTGTCTGACATACTCTTTAATTCAACGATTCTGTGTCCCTGAGTAACAATTCTGTGTCCTTGAGTAACAATTCTGTGTCTGTCCCTGAGTAACAATTCTGTGGCCCTAAGTAACGGTTCTGTGGCCCTCAGTAACAATTCTGTGTCCCTCAGTAACAATTCTGTGTCTGTCCCTGAGTAACAATTCTGTGGCCCTAAGTAACGGTTCTGTGGCCCTCAGTAACAATTCTGTGTCCCTGATTAACGTTTATGTGGCCCTAAGTAACGGTTCTGTGGCCCTCAGTAACAATTCTGTGTCCCTGAGTAACAATTCTGTGTCTGTCCGAGTAACAATTCTGTGGCCCTAAGTAACAGTTCTGTGGCCCTCAGTAACAATTCTGTGTCCCTGAGTAACAATTCTGTGGCCCTAAGTAACGGTTCTGTGGCCCTCAGTAACAATTCTGTGTCCCTGAGTAACAATTCTGTGTCTGTCCGAGTAACAATTCTGTGGCCCTAAGTAACAGTTCTGTGGCCCTCAGTAACAATTCTGTGTCCCTGAGTAACAATTCTGTGGCCCTAAGTAACGGTTCTGTGGCCCTCAGTATCAATTCTGTGTCCCTCAGTAACAATTCTGTGTCTGTCCCTGAGTAACAATTCTGTGGCCCTAAGTAACGGTTCTGTGGCCCTCAGTAACAATTCTGTGTCCCTCAGTAACAATTCTGTGTCCCTCAGTAACAATTCTGTGTCTGTCCCTGATTAACGTTTACGTGGCCCTAAGTAACGGTTCTGTGGCCCTCAGTAACAATTCTGTGTCCCTGATTAACGTTTCTGTGGCCCTAAGTAACGGTTCTGTGGCCCTCAGTAACAATTCTGTGTCCCTCAAGAAACAATTCTGTGTCTGTCCGTGAGTAACAATTCTGTGGCCCTAAGTAACGGTTCTGTGGCCCTCAATAACAATTCTGTGTCCCTGATTAACATTTATGTGGCCCTAAGTAACGGTTCTGTGGCCCTCAGTAACAATTCTGTGTCCCTGAGTAACAATTCTGTGTCTGTCCGAGTAACAATTCTGTGGCCCTAAGTAACAGTTCTGTGGCCCTCAGTAACAATTCTGTGTCCCTGAGTAACAATTCTGTGGCCCTAAGTAACGGTTCTGTGGCCCTCAGTAACAATTCTGTGGCCCTGAGTAACAATTCTGTGGCCCTAAGTAACGGTTCTGTGGCCCTCAGTAACAATTCTGTGTCCCTCAGTAACAATTCTGTGTCTGTCCCTGATTAACGTTTACGTGGCCCTAAGTAACGGTTCTGTGGCCCTCAGTAACAATTCTGTGTCCCTGATTAACGTTTCTGTGGCCCTAAGTAACGGTTCTGTGGCCCTCAGTAACAATTCTGTGTCCCTCAAGAAACAATTCTGTGTCTGTCCCTGAGTAACAATTCTGTGGCCCTAAGTAACGGTTCTGTGGCCCTCAGTAACAATTCTGTGTCCCTGATTAACTTTTATGTGGCCCTAAGTAACGGTTCTGTGGCCATGAGTAACAATTCTGTGTCCCTGAGTAACAATTCTGTGGCCCTAAGTAACGGTTCTGTGGCCCTCAGTAACAATTCTGTGTCCCTGAGTAACAATTCTGTGTCTGTCCGAGTAACAATTCTGTGGCCCTAAGTAACAGTTCTGTGGCCCTCAGTAACAATTCTGTGTCCCTGAGTAACGTTTCTGTGGCCCTCAGTAACAATTCTGTGTCCCTCAGTAACAATTCTGTGTCCCTCAGTAACAATTCTGTGTCTGTCCCTGATTAACATTTATGTGGCCCTAAGTAACGGTTCTGTGGCCCTCAGTAACAATTCTGTGTCCCTGATTAACGTTTCTGTGGCCCTAAGTAACGGTTCTGTGGCCCTCAGTAACAATTCTGTGTCCCTCAAGAAACAATTCTGTGTCTGTCCCTGAGTAACAATTCTGTGGCCCTAAGTAACGGTTCTGTGGCCCTCAGTAACAATTCTGTGTCCCTGATTAACATTTATGTGGCCCTAAGTAACGGTTCTGTGGCCCTCAGTAACAATTCTGTGTCCCTGAGTAACAATTCTGTGTCTGTCCGAGTAACAATTCTGTGGCCCTAAGTAACAGTTCTGTGGCCCTCAGTAACAATTCTGTGTCCCTGAGTAACAATTCTGTGGCCCTAAGTAACGATTCTGTGGCCCTCAGTAACAATTCTGTGGCCCTGAGTAACAATTCTGTGGCCCTAAGTAACGGTTCTGTGGCCCTCAGTAACAATTCTGTGTCCCTGAGTAACAATTCTGTGGCCCTAAGTAACGGTTGTGGCCCTCAGTAACAATTCTGTGTCCCTCAGTAACAATTCTGTGTCTGTCCCTGAGTAACAATTATGTGGCCCTAAGTAACGGTTATGTGGCCCTCAGTAACAATTCTGTGTCCCTGAGTAACGTTTCTGTGGCCCTAAGTAATGGTTCTGTGGCCCTCAGTAACAATTCTGTGTCCCTGAGTAACAATTCTGTGTCTGTCCCTGAGTAACAATTCTGTGGCCCTAAGTAACGGTTCTGTGGCCCTCAGTAACAATTCTGTGTCCCTGAGTAACGTTTCTGTGGCCCTAAGTAACAATTCTGTGGCCCTCAGTAACAATTCTGTGTCTGTCCCTGAGTAACAATTCTGTGGCCCTAACTAACGTTTCTGTGGCCCTAAGTAACAGTTCTGTGGCCCTCAGTAACAATTCTGTGTCCCTGAGTAACGTTTCTGTGGCCCTAAGTAACAATTCTGTGGCCCTCAGTAACAATTCTGTGTCTGTCCCTGAGTAACAATTCTGTGGCCCTAACTAACGTTTCTGTGGCCCTAAGTAACAGTTCTGTGGCCCTCAGTAACAATTCTGTGTCTGTCCCTGAGTAACAATTCTGTGGCCCTAACTAACGTTTCTGTGGCCCTAAGTAACAATTCTCTGGCACTCAGTAACAATTCTGTCTGTCCCTGAGTAACAATTCTGTGGCCCTAACTAACGTTTCTGTGGCCCTAAGTAACAGTTCTGTGGCCCTCAGTAACAATTCTGTGTCCCTGAGTAACGTTTCTGTGGCCCTAAGTAACAATTCTGTGGCCCTCAGTAACAATTCTGTGTATGTCCCTGAGTAACAATTCTGTGGCCCTAACTAACGTTTCTGTGGCCCTAAGTAACAGTTCTGTGGCCCTCAGTAACAATTCTGTGTCTGTCCCTGAGTAACAATTCTGTGGCCCTAACTAACGTTTCTGTGGCCCTAAGTAACAGTTCTGTGGCCCTCAGTAACAATTCTGTGTCTGTCCCTGAGTAACAATTCTGTGGCCCTAACTAACGTTTCTGTGGCCCTAAGTAACAATTCTGTGGCACTCAGTAACAATTCTGTCTGTCCCTGAGTAACAATTCTGTGGCCCTAATAACGTTTCTGTGGCCCTAAGTAACAGTTCTTTGGCCCTCAGAAACAATTCTGTGTCTGTCCCTGAGTAACAATTCTGTGGCCCTAACTAACGTTTCTGTGGCCCTAAGTAACAATTCTCTGGCACTCAGTAACAATTCTGTCTGTCCCTGAGTAACAATTCTGTGGCCCTAACTAACGTTTCTGTGGCCCTAAGTAACAGTTCTGTGGCCCTCAGTAACAATTCTGTGTCTGTCCCTGAGTAACAATTCTGTGTCCCTAAGTAACAATTCTGTGGCCCTAAGTAACGGTTCTGTGGCCCTCAGTAACAATTCTATGTCCCTCAGTAACAATTCTGTGTCCCTCAGTAACAATTCTGTGTCTGTCCCTGATTAACGTTTACGTGGCCCTAAGTAACAGTTCTGTGGCCCTCAGTAACAATTCTGTGTCTGTCCCTGAGTAACAATTCTGTGGCCCTAACTAACGTTTCTGTGGCCCTAAGTAACAGTTCTGTGGCCCTCAGTAACAATTCTGTGTCCCTGAGTAACGTTTCTGTGGCCCTAAGTAACAATTCTGTGGCCCTCAGTAACAATTCTGTGTCTGTCCCTGAGTAACAATTCTGTGGCCCTAACTAACGTTTCTGTGGCCCTCAGTAACAGTTCTGTGGCCCTCAGTAACAATTCTGTGTCTGTCCCTGAGTAACAATTCTGTGGCCCTAACTAACGTTTCTGTGGCCCTAAGTAACAATTCTCTGGCACTCAGTAACAATTCTGTCTGTCCCTGAGTAACAATTCTGTGGCCCTAATAACGTTTCTGTGGCCCTAAGTAACAGTTCTGTGGCCCTCAGTAACAATTCTGTGTCTGTCCCTGAGTAACAATTCTGTGGCCCTAACTAACGTTTCTGTGGCCCTAAGTAACAATTCTCTGGCACTCAGTAACAATTCTGTCTGTCCCTGAGTAACAATTCTGTGGCCCTAACTAGCGTTTCTTTGGCCCTAAGTAACGATTCTGTGGCCCTCATTAACAATTCTGTCTCCCTGAGTAATGCTTCTCTGTCCCTAAGTAACGTTTCTCTGTCCCCAAGTAACGTTTCTGTGGCCCTAACTCTGTCCCTAATACAGAGCGGTCTGCCACTCTTGAATGACTGGAGGCAAATGAAGAATTCTAAAATGGCCGCTATTTATAGCTCGACCATTACACAGTGCTGGCTGGCTGGCTGCTGATTGGCTAATGCGATCACATGTCATTAAGGAATGCATTATGGGTCAGCGCGCCTTGTCTGCGCGCCTTCCCAGACATCCCGCTCCGTCGCCACACATGTCCGCCGCCATTTTAGGAAAAATTTCGATTCGCGCGTCCGAAGTAGGCTATTTTTCGGATTCGGCGCGAATCGAAAATTTTCCAATATTCGACTCGAATTCCACTTCGCCTACTTCGATTCGCTCATCTCTAATAATCACCATAATCATCATTGGAAGGAAAAAAAATGTTCCATTGTTTATAAGATTCCTTACATAAATTAAATATTTCAATGAAAAATAATGCTGACTTCAAACTAGTGTGTTGTGTCATTTAACAGCTGATCAATTTGAAAAGTAAGGAAATAATGATGGTTGAGAAGGTAGTACGGAGAGTTAGGCCCCTTTCACATGGACGTTCCGATAGGGTCTGCCTGTTTTTCAGGGCCCCATCGGAACCTCTATTCTCTTCTATGGAGCTGCGGGTGTAACATGTGTCCATTTACCAACGCTGACATCCAATCCAATACGATTCACCAAAAAAGAGACGTTCCCCTTCCTTCTGTCAGATCGGATCAGATGGCCTGTCCGTTTCCATCCGACCACCCAGATAGAACAGCGGGCTGTGTCTGTGTCTGCTCTGCATTGGCAGCACAGACATGAACCTGTCATCCGCTTGCTCATTGGGGATCAGCAGGCAGATCCCCCGCTAAGCAAGGGGATCCGCTTATGGGTCTGCCCCGTGTGAAAGAGGCCTAAGCAAAAAAGGAAAGGAAGGTGTGAAGAAAGGGCTCCCACAGGATTTGAAGGGGTGTTAGAGACAATACTACAGCATGTCAACATTTTGGTTTGTGTCCCCCTGGTGATATGAAACATTAAGTATAGCTAAAATGAAAATAATTTATGAACAATGCACAGCTGCTATATTTTTTCATATTTTGTCTTATTTCTATTTAGAATTTGTTATTTGTGCTGATGGGTAGACCAATGTTTCAAGTACACCCAAGGACAAAGCTTTTGTTTCATTTTGGAGTGGAGAAGCATTAGAACCCCTGTTATGCTTTTATTAGTTATAAGTCAAATACATTTGAAAAGGTTTTTCTTGCTTAGAAATCAAATACACTCGAAAAAAGGCTTAAACACCACCAATTACCAAATATAACTTTTATCTGTTATTCATCATTAATGTTGCCTATAGGGTTCATATCAAATTCAAAAACAAAAAGAAATAAAGGCATATCTTATACTTATACACAGGTCTGCCCACAAAACAATGAAAAAGAACCCCTCAATTAGTGTCAATTAGTCATTTACATTTAGGAAGGAATCCACACTACAATGGACAGCTGCTTGAGCATTTACCACTCTGGTAGATGTCCATTCCCAGCTACAGTAGGGTGCAGTGTGGTGCACGATTCAGCGCATCACACGGGTCCCTTTTGTTTGCTTTGTATAAACTTTATTTAAAGTGTACAAAATGTACACTTCAATTATGGTGCTGGAGAGCAGCGCATTGGGCTGGACTGCCACACAGTGTTATGTGATTCTGTACAGTCTGCATTTTATCACAGCATGCTGCAGCAGAGCTCTAGCCTGCATTGCAGTGTGAATGGGAACCATTGTTTCCTGTATGTCCTTGCAGTGACAGACGTTTTACAATGCAGTAAAGCATCTGTCACCATACATTGTCACCATACATTGTGTGAATTAGCCCTAAGACAAGGAGTCACACAGATTCAACTCCATCATGTATGTTCAATCATTGTAATATGATATAGCAATGTTGCTTCAATTTAACATGTATCTACAAAATGTATATCATTATATCTTTTGCAGCAATTCTTTCCCATGTAGTTGATATTTTTTTTCATTGTAACATAAGTTATGTAAGCTCCAGATAGAATAGATGTTCAATACATTGGACTTTCAATAGCTGGAAGATAACCTGTAGAGATGAGCGAATCGAAGTATCCGAAGTGGAATTCGAGTCGAATATCGGAAAAATTTCGATTCGTGCCGAATCCGAAAAACAGCCTAATTCGGACGCGCGAATCGAAATTTTTCAGAAAATGGCGGCTGACATGTGCGGCGACGGAGCGGGGATGTCGGGGAAGGCGCGCAGACAAGGCGCGCTGCCCCATAATGCATTCCTCAACGACATGTGATCGCATCAGCCAATCAGCAGCCAGCCAGCCAGCACTGTGTAATGGTCGAGGTATATATAGCGGCCATTTTGGAAATCTTCATTTGCCTGCAGTCATTGAACAGAGGCAGACCGCTCTGTACTAGGGACAGGGACAGAGTTAGGGCCACAGAAACGAGAATTGGGGACAGAGAGAAGTTACTTAGGGACAGAGAACCATTACTCAGGGACACAGACTTGTTAATGAGGGCCACAGAATCGTTATTTAGGGACAAAGAAACGCTAGTTAGGGCCACAGAATTCATACTCAGGGACAGACAGAATTGTTACTCAGTGCCAGAGAATTGTTACTTAGGGCCACAGAAACGTTATTAGGGCCACAGAATTTTTACTCAGGGACAGACAGAATTGTTACTGAGTGCCAGAGAATTGTTACTCAGGGACAGACAGAATTGTTACTGAGTGCCAGAGAATTCTTACTCAGGGCCACAGAATTCATTCTCAGGGACAGACAGAATTGTTACTCAGGGACAGACAGAATTGTTACTGAGTGCCAGAGAATTGTTACTCAGGGACAGACAGAATTGTTACTGAGTGCCAGAGAATTGTTACTCAGGGACAGACAGAATTGTTACTGAGTGCCAGAGAATTGTTACTCAGGGACAGACAGAATTGTTACTGAGTGCCAGAGAATTGTTACTCAGGGACAGACAGAATTGTTACTGAGTGCCAGAGAATTGTTACTCAGGGACAGACAGAATTGTTACTGAGTGCCAGAGAATTGTTACTCGCACAGACACAAAATTGTTACTTGCACAGACACAGAATTGTTACTCGCACAGACACAGAATTGTTACTCAGGGCCACAGAATTCATACTCAGGGACAGACAGAATTGTTACTGAGTGCCAGAGAATTGTTACTCAGGGACAGACAGAATTGTTACTGAGTGCCAGAGAATTCTTACTCAGGGACAGACAGAATTGTTACTGAGTGCCAGAGAATTGTTACTCTCACAGACACAAAATTGTTACTTGCACAGACACAGAATTGTTACTCGCACAGAGACAGAATTGTTACTCAGGGCCACAGAATTCATACTCAGGGACAGACAGAATTGTTACTGAGTGCCAGAGAATTGTTACTCAGGGACAGACAGAATTGTTACTGAGTGCCAGAGAATTGTTACTCTCACAGACACAAAATTGTTACTTGCACAGACACAGAATTGTTACTTGCACAGACACACAATTGTTACTCAGGGCCACAGAATTCATACTCAGGGACAGACAGAATTGTTACTGAGTGCCAGAGAATTCTTACTCAGGGCCACAGAATTCATACTCAGGGACAGACAGAATTGTTACTCAGGGACAGACAGAATTGTTACTGAGTGCCAGAGAATTGTTACTCAGGGACAGACAGAATTGTTACTGAGTGCCAGAGAATTCATACTCAGGGACAGACAGAATTGTTACTCAGGGACAGACAGAATTGTTACTGAGTGCCAGAGAATTGTTACTCAGGGACAGACAGAATTGTTACTGAGTGCCAGAGAATTCTTACTCAGGGACAGACAGAATTGTTACTGAGTGCCAGAGAATTGTTACTCTCACAGACACAAAATTGTTACTTGCACAGACACAGAATTGTTACTCGCACAGAGACAGAATTGTTACTCAGGGCCACAGAATTCATACTCAGGGACAGACAGAATTGTTACTGAGTGCCAGAGAATTGTTACTCAGGGACAGACAGAATTGTTACTGAGTGCCAGAGAATTGTTACTCTCACAGACACAAAATTGTTACTTGCACAGACACAGAATTGTTACTTGCACAGACACACAATTGTTACTCAGGGCCACAGAATTCATACTCAGGGACAGACAGAATTGTTACTGAGTGCCAGAGAATTCTTACTCAGGGCCACAGAATTCATACTCAGGGACAGACAGAATTGTTACTCAGGGACAGACAGAATTGTTACTGAGTGCCAGAGAATTGTTACTCAGGGACAGACAGAATTGTTACTGAGTGCCAGAGAATTCTTACTCAGGGACAGACAGAATTGTTACTGAGTGCCAGAGAATTGTTACTCTCACAGACACAAAATTGTTACTTGCACAGACACAGAATTGTTACTCGCACAGAGACAGAATTGTTACTCAGGGCCACAGAATTCATACTCAGGGACAGACAGAATTGTTACTGAGTGCCAGAGAATTGTTACTCAGGGACAGACAGAATTGTTACTGAGTGCCAGAGAATTGTTACTCTCACAGACACAAAATTGTTACTTGCACAGACACAGAATTGTTACTTGCACAGACACACAATTGTTACTCAGGGCCACAGAATTCATACTCAGGGACAGACAGAATTGTTACTGAGTGCCAGAGAATTGTTACTCAGGGACAGACAGAATTGTTACTGAGTGCCAGAGAATTGTTACTCTCACAGACACAAAATTGTTACTTGCACAGACACAGAATTGTTACTCGCACAGAGACAGAATTGTTACTCAGGGCCACAGAATTCATACTCAGGGACAGACAGAATTGTTACTGAGTGCCAGAGAATTGTTACTCGCACAGACACAAAATTGTTACTTGCACAGACACAGAATTGTTACTCGCGCAGACACAGAATTGTTACTCAGGGCCACAGAATTCATACTCAGGGACAGACAGAATTGTTACTGAGTGCCAGAGAATTGTTACTCAGGGACAGACAGAATTGTTACTGAGTGCCAGAGAATTGTTACTCAGGGACAGACAGAATTGTTACTGAGTGCCAGAGAATTGTTACTCAGGGACAGACAGAATTGTTACTGAGTGCCAGAGAATTGTTACTCAGGGACAGACAGAATTGTTACTGAGTGCCAGAGAATTGTTACTCAGGGACAGACAGAATTGTTACTGAGTGCCAGAGAATTGTTACTCAGGGACAGACAGAATTGTTACTGAGTGCCAGAGAATTGTTACTCGCACAGACACAAAATTGTTACTTGCACAGACACAGAATTGTTACTCGCACAGACACAGAATTGTTACTCGCACAGACACAGAATTGTTACTCAGGGCCACAGAATTCATACTCAGGGACAGACAGAATTGTTACTGCGTGCCAGAGAATTGTTACTCAGGGACACCTAATCGTTGAATTAAATAGTATGTCAGACAACATGCAGAGGAGTGGCAGAGGAGGCAATGTTTTAGGAGCGAGCAGACGTGGCAGCAGAGGAAGGGGTCGAGGCAGCAGTATTCGCAGCCAGAGGCCAGTGCTCCCGGTGTCATCCAGCGGTCGTGTCTCCACCGACAACCCTGCCGTCATTGATTGGTTGGCTCGGTCGTCTTCCTCTTCCCAGGTCACCTCTGACACCTACAGCCAACGGTCGGTGGGTACGTCAGACACAACCGTTAGTTGGCATGGCCCGGGACCAAGCCCACTGAAATCACGTGTCCTCTACCTGCCCCTGTCCTTTGCTGTTCCCTCACCAAGCGAAGTATCGCATGCTGTGGGCTCAGCCCCACTGTACAGTGAGGAAGAGCTAACAGAGGGCGGTCAGGAACGGGGGGAGACATCGGCCTTTTCAGCAGCCAAGCGAACAAGTACTGGCGAGGAGAGTGGCTCGGTAGCCGGTCTAGAGACAGGTCTGTCTCCTGACCCAGACGCAGCCGAGGGGGCTAGTAGTGAGGCGGAGACCCTACTTGATGATGAGGAGGTTGATCGCACTTGGCAGCCTCGTCGTCATCAGGCAATTTCTTCCGCATCATCAGGAGAAGAGGGTGGCAGCTTGGCAGCGAGCAAAACAGTCGGTGGGTTGCCCAGGAGACAGCAGCAGGGTCGCATCAGTGTCAGTGGAGCCAAACGTCCACGGAGTAGAGCACCAGCTCCACTGCAGCCTACCACCACGGCCAGTAGTGGTGCCGGTGCGCACGGAGGAAGTAGCAGTCAGCCAGTGAAGAGTAGCGGGGGCAAAGTTTCCTACTCGGTGGTGTGGCAATTTTTCCTCAAGCCGCCCGAGGAAGTAAACGTAGCCGTATGTCGACTATGTGGCCAGAAATGCAAGCGTGGCCAGGGGGCCCATGTTGGGACTACAGCGTTGCGTCAGCATATGCAGCGTCACCATTCGGTGGCCTGGGAAAACCGTGATAAACATACGGCGGTTCTGCCTGCCCCAGCCCCCGCTCCATCACCCGCTCCGTTACTTGCTCCGTCACCCGACGTCGTCAATCGCCCTCTATCAGCCAGTCAAGGCTCCAACACCTCTGCTGAGGGGAGTTGTCGCTCATTGGCATCTTCCGCTCGTTCAGATGCTCCTTCTCCTGCTACTCCTCTTCTCGGATTCCGTCAACAGTCTTTCTTGGAATCCGTATCCAAGAGACAACAGTTTGCGAGCACGCACCCGACGGTGCAAAAGCTGAACGTCCTCCTGTCCAAGTTGCTGGTGCTGCAGTCCCTCCCTTTCCAACTGGTGGACTCAGCACCTTTCCGAGAAATGATGGCTTGTGCCGCGCCGCGGTGGAGAGTGCCAAGCCGTCATTTCTTTGCCCAAAAGGCAGTGCCAGCCCTGCATTCACATGTAGAAGAGATGGTGGGCCAGTCTTTGAGCATGTCGGTCTCTGCCAAAGTGCACGGCAGCGCCGACGTGTGGAGCTGTAACTACGGTCAGGGACAGTACATGTCATTTACGGCCCACTGGGTGAACGTGGTGCCGGCACAGCCGCACCAGCAACTTGGACAGGTCACGACGCTTTTGCCTCCACGTTTGCACGTCCTTGGTCCAGCAAGCATGTCCGCCTCTACCACCTCTTTTTCCGCCGTGTCCTCAGCCGCCACCCCCGTGCCAAGTCCCATTACCCGACCGGCATATCACATGTACAGGGCGCAACGGTGTCACGCTGTGCTGCACCTGGTATGCCTTGGCGAACGTAGTCACACAGGGGAGGAACTGCTGAGTGTAATGAACAGAGAAATCGACAGATGGCTGTCTCCGCGCAAACTAAAAATCGGAACCATGTTGACTGACAACGGAAAGAACATGGTGTCTGCTCTGCGTCAAGGAAGGTTGTGCCATGCGCCATGCATGGCTCACGTGTTCAATCTGGTTGTCAAGCGGTTCCTAAAATCCACCATCCCACTGCAAGACATCCTTAAAATGTCACGTAAACTGTGCATGCATTTCAGCCATTCCTACACCGCAAAGAACACCCTCATTGAGCTGCAGCGGCAGAACGGAATTCCACAGCATCGCCTGATCTGCGACGTTGCAACAAGGTGGAATTCAACCCTACACATGTTAGACCGCCTTTACGAGCAGCGAAAGGCCATCACCGATTTCCTGATGTTACAAGCGGATAAAGGTACTCCCCTGTGTAACTTAGATGTCAGCCATTGGCAGCTCATGCGTGACACCTGCCGCTTGCTCAGGCCCTTTGAGGAGGCCACGCTATTCGTGAGTCGGCAGGACTATGGGATGAACGACGTCATTCCTCTGTTGCACGTCCTGGAACAAATGCTGTTAACAATGGCTGGTCAGGGTGCGGTAGACGTGGCGCACAGATCTCAACGCCACATGACCCCTGTGGGGGCAGGACAGGAAGAAGAGGAGGAGGTAGAGGAGGACATTTGTGCTCAGGAATTATTGAGTGAAATGGGTGGTTTTTCCACTCAGCGGACAGGAGTGGAGGAGCAGGAGCATCTGGTAGAGGAGGAGGAGGAGGAGACAGAGGACCCAGACGCACCGTGGCAGTATGCTGTGGAGATGGAGGCAGGGAGTCCCTCGCATTCCTTGGCACAAATGGCCCATAGCATGCTCGGTTGCTTGCGTAGCGACAGCCGAATAATAACCATCAGACAGAGGGATGACTTTTGGCTGTCCACCTTGTTGGACCCTCGCTACCGGTCCAAAATGGTGGCCTTTTTCACACCTGCTGAGAGGGAGGCCAAAATTACGTACTATAAAAACCACCTATGTAGTCAGTTGGTCTCTGCCTTTGTGCGCCATCGTCCATCCTCAGACACTGTGGGCCCTGTGCGCTCGCGTTCCGCTGGCATGGCAGCAGGGGAGGGGTGGGGTGGTAGGAGCAGTGGCAGCTCCACCAGCAGCGGCTGCCTCAGTCTGCAGTCGATGATGAGTAGCTTTCTTCACCAGCGCAGTGAGGAAACTACTAACCAGCCGCAGCAGCAGCAGCAGCATCAGGTGGACCTGGAGCAGGAGCTCAAACAACAGGCTTGGGCCTACTTGGACAGCACCCTGCCAACCGAGGTAGACAATCCCCTTGACTACTGGGCAACGAAACTTGACCTTTGGCCCCAACTAGCTGAATTTGCCCTTGAAAGGCTGTCATGCCCGGCCAGTAGCGTGGCATCGGAGCGCGTGTTTAGTGCGGCAGGAGGTATTGTAACTCCGCGGAGGACACGACTGTCCACCCAAAGTGTGGAGAGACTCACGTTTGTGAAAATGAATCAGGCGTGGATTAGTCTGGATTTCAAACCACCAGTTCCTGACACAACTGACTAAATCCGCCATGAATCATGCCTCAAACATGTGCCACTTTCAGGTCTCCTCACACTGCTGGTGTGTTGAATTTTTTGACATAGGGTGCTGGCAGATTACGGGCCTCCTATAGCTGCTGCCAGGCCCCTAATCTGCCATAGGCCCCTATATACCACCTCCTCCTGCTGCTGCCAGGTCCAGAGTCTCTCATGGGTCCCTGTACGGCCTCCCATTGCTGCTGTCTCCATCGCCACACTCTGCTGCCATGTGCCACTTTCAGGTCTCTTCACACTGCTGGTGTGTTAAATTTTTTGACATAGGGTGCAGGCAGATTACGGGCCTCACATAGCTGCTGCCAGGCCCCTAATCTGCCATGGGCCCCTATATACCACCTCCTCCTGCTGCTGCCAGGTCCAGAGTCTCTCATGGGTCCCTGTACGGCCTCCCATTGCTGCTGTCTCCATCGCCACACTCTGCTGCCATGTGCCACTTTCAGGTCTCTTCACACTGCTGGTGTGTTAAATTTTTTGACATAGGGTGCTGCAAGATAACGGGCCTCACATAGCTGCTGCCAGGCCCCTAATCAGCCATGGGCCCCTATACCGCCTCCTCCTGCTGCTGCCAGGTCCAGAGTCTCTCATGCCATGTGCCACTTTCAGGTCTCTTCACACTGCTGGTGTGTTAAATTTTTTGACATAGGGTGCTGGCAGATTACGGGCCTCACATAGCTGCTGCCAGGCCCCTAATCTGCCATGGGCCCCTATATACCGCCTCCTCATGCTGCTGCCAAGTCTAGAGTCTCTCATGGGTCCCTGTACGGCCTCCCATTGCTGCTGTCTCCATCGCCACACTCTGCTGCCATGTGCCACTTTCAGGTCTCTTCACACTGCTGGTGTGTTAAATTTTTTGACATAGGGTGCAGGCAGATTACGGGCCTCACATAGCTGCTGCCAGGCCCCTAATCTGCCATGGGCCCCTATATACCGCCTCCTCATGCTGCTGCCAAGTCTAGAGTCTCTCATGGGTCCCTGTACGGCCTCCCATTGCTGCTGTCTCCATCGCCACACTCTGCTGCCATGTGCCACTTTCAGGTCTCTTCACACTGCTGGTGTGTTTAATTTTTTGACATAGGGTGCAGGCAGATTACGGGCCTCACATAGCTGCTGCCAGGCCCCTAATCTGCCATGGGCCCCTATATACCGCCTCCTCATGCTGCTGCCAAGTCCAGAGTCTGTCATGGTCCCTGTACGGCCTCCCATTGCTGCTGTCTCCATCGCCACACTCTGCTGCCATGTGCCACTTTCAGGTCTCTTCACACTGCTGGTGTGTTAAATTTTTTGACATAGGGTGCAGGCAGATTACGGGCCTCACATAGCTGCTGCCAGGCCCCTAATCTGCCATGGGCCCCTATATACCGCCTCCTCATGCTGCTGCCAAGTCCAGAGTCTGTCATGGTCCCTGTACGGCCTCCCATTGCTGCTGTCTCCATCGCCACACTCTGCTGCCATGTGCCACTTTCAGGTCTCTTCACACTGCTGGTGTGTTTAATTTTTTGACATAGGGTGCAGGCAGATTACGGGCCTCACATAGCTGCTGCCAGGCCCCTAATCTGCCATGGGCCCCTATATACCGCCTCCTCATGCTGCTGCCAAGTCTAGAGTCTCTCATGGGTCCCTGTACGGCCTCCCATTGCTGCTGTCTCCATCGCCACACTCTGCTGCCATGTGCCACTTTCAGGTCTCTTCACACTGCTGGTGTGTTTAATTTTTTGACATAGGGTGCAGGCAGATTACGGGCCTCACATAGCTGCTGCCAGGCCCCTAATCTGCCATGGGCCCCTATATACCGCCTCCTCATGCTGCTGCCAGGTCCAGAGTCTCTCATGGGTCCCTGTACGGCCTCCCATTGCTGCTTTCTCCATCGCCACACTCTGCCATGTGCCACTTTCAGGTCTCCTCACACACTGCTGGTGTGTTGAATTTTTTGACATAGGGTGCTGGCAGATTACGGGCCTCACATAGCTGCTGCCAGGCCCCTAATCTGCCATGGGCCCCTATATACCGCCTCCTCATGCTGCTGCCAAGTCCAGAGTCTGTCATGGTCCCTGTACGGCCTCCCATTGCTGCTGTCTCCATCGCCACACTCTGCTGCCATGTGCCACTTTCAGGTCTCTTCACACTGCTGGTGTGTTAAATTTTTTGACATAGGGTGCAGGCAGATTACGGGCCTCACATAGCTGCTGCCAGGCCCCTAATCTGCCATGGGCCCCTATATACCGCCTCCTCATGCTGCTGCCAAGTCCAGAGTCTCTCATGGTCCCTGTACGGCCTCCCATTGCTGCTGTCTCCATCGCCACACTCTGCTGCCATGTGCCACTTTCAGGTCTCTTCACACTGCTGGTGTGTTAAATTTTTTGACATAGGGTGCAGGCAGATTACGGGCCTCACATAGCTGCTGCCAGGCCCCTAATCTGCCATGGGCCCCTATATACCGCCTCCTCATGCTGCTGCCAAGTCCAGAGTCTGTCATGGTCCCTGTACGGCCTCCCATTGCTGCTGTCTCCATCGCCACACTCTGCTGCCATGTGCCACTTTCAGGTCTCTTCACACTGCTGGTGTGTTTAATTTTTTGACATAGGGTGCAGGCAGATTACGGGCCTCACATAGCTGCTGCCAGGCCCCTAATCTGCCATGGGCCCCTATATACCGCCTCCTCATGCTGCTGCCAGGTCCAGAGTCTCTCATGGGTCCCTGTACGGCCTCCCATTGCTGCTTTCTCCATCGCCACACTCTGCCATGTGCCACTTTCAGGTCTCCTCACACACTGCTGGTGTGTTGAATTTTTTGACATAGGGTGCTGGCAGATTACGGGCCTCACATAGCTGCTGCCAGGCCCCTAATCTGCCATGGGCCCCTATATACCGCCTCCTCATGCTGCTGCCAAGTCCAGAGTCTGTCATGGTCCCTGTACGGCCTCCCATTGCTGCTGTCTCCATCGCCACACTCTGCTGCCATGTGCCACTTTCAGGTCTCTTCACACTGCTGGTGTGTTAAATTTTTTGACATAGGGTGCAGGCAGATTACGGGCCTCACATAGCTGCTGCCAGGCCCCTAATCTGCCATGGGCCCCTATATACCGCCTCCTCATGCTGCTGCCAAGTCCAGAGTCTCTCATGGTCCCTGTACGGCCTCCCATTGCTGCTGTCTCCATCGCCACACTCTGCTGCCATGTGCCACTTTCAGGTCTCTTCACACTGCTGGTGTGTTTAATTTTTTGACATAGGGTGCAGGCAGATTACGGGCCTCACATAGCTGCTGCCAGGCCCCTAATCTGCCATGGGCCCCTATATACCGCCTCCTCATGCTGCTGCCAAGTCTAGAGTCTCTCATGGGTCCCTGTACGGCCTCCCATTGCTGCTGTCTCCATCGCCACACTCTGCTGCCATGTGCCACTTTCAGGTCTCTTCACACTGCTGGTGTGTTGAATTTTTTGACATAGGGTGCTGGCAGATTACGGGCCTCACATAGCTGCTGCCAGGCCCCTAATCTGCCATGGGCCCCTATATACCGCCTCCTCATGCTGCTGCCAAGTCCAGAGTCTGTCATGGTCCCTGTACGGCCTCCCATTGCTGCTGTCTCCATCGCCACACTCTGCTGCCATGTGCCACTTTCAGGTCTCTTCACACTGCTGGTGTGTTAAATTTTTTGACATAGGGTGCAGGCAGATTACGGGCCTCACATAGCTGCTGCCAGGCCCCTAATCTGCCATGGGCCCCTATATACCGCCTCCTCATGCTGCTGCCAAGTCCAGAGTCTGTCATGGTCCCTGTACGGCCTCCCATTGCTGCTGTCTCCATCGCCACACTCTGCTGCCATGTGCCACTTTCAGGTCTCTTCACACTGCTGGTGTGTTTAATTTTTTGACATAGGGTGCAGGCAGATTACGGGCCTCACATAGCTGCTGCCAGGCCCCTAATCTGCCATGGGCCCCTATATACCGCCTCCTCATGCTGCTGCCAAGTCTAGAGTCTCTCATGGGTCCCTGTACGGCCTCCCATTGCTGCTGTCTCCATCGCCACACTCTGCTGCCATGTGCCACTTTCAGGTCTCTTCACACTGCTGGTGTGTTTAATTTTTTGACATAGGGTGCAGGCAGATTACGGGCCTCACATAGCTGCTGCCAGGCCCCTAATCTGCCATGGGCCCCTATATACCGCCTCCTCATGCTGCTGCCAGGTCCAGAGTCTCTCATGGGTCCCTGTACGGCCTCCCATTGCTGCTTTCTCCATCGCCACACTCTGCCATGTGCCACTTTCAGGTCTCCTCACACACTGCTGGTGTGTTGAATTTTTTGACATAGGGTGCTGGCAGATTACGGGCCTCACATAGCTGCTGCCAGGCCCCTAATCTGCCATGGGCCCCTATATACCGCCTCCTCATGCTGCTGCCAAGTCCAGAGTCTGTCATGGTCCCTGTACGGCCTCCCATTGCTGCTGTCTCCATCGCCACACTCTGCTGCCATGTGCCACTTTCAGGTCTCTTCACACTGCTGGTGTGTTAAATTTTTTGACATAGGGTGCAGGCAGATTACGGGCCTCACATAGCTGCTGCCAGGCCCCTAATCTGCCATGGGCCCCTATATACCGCCTCCTCATGCTGCTGCCAAGTCCAGAGTCTCTCATGGTCCCTGTACGGCCTCCCATTGCTGCTGTCTCCATCGCCACACTCTGCTGCCATGTGCCACTTTCAGGTCTCTTCACACTGCTGGTGTGTTTAATTTTTTGACATAGGGTGCAGGCAGATTACGGGCCTCACATAGCTGCTGCCAGGCCCCTAATCTGCCATGGGCCCCTATATACCGCCTCCTCATGCTGCTGCCAAGTCTAGAGTCTCTCATGGGTCCCTGTACGGCCTCCCATTGCTGCTCTCTCCATCGCCACACTCTGCTGCCATGTGCCACTTTCAGGTCTCTTCACACTGCTGGTGTGTTTAATTTTTTGACATAGGGTGCAGGCAGATTACGGGCCTCACATAGCTGCTGCCAGGCCCCTAATCTGCCATGGGCCCCTATATACCGCCTCCTCATGCTGCTGCCAAGTCCAGAGTCTGTCATGGTCCCTGTACGGCCTCCCATTGCTGCTGTCTCCATCGCCACACTCTGCTGCCATGTGCCACTTTCAGGTCTCTTCACACTGCTGGTGTGTTAAATTTTTTGACATAGGGTGCAGGCAGATTACGGGCCTCACATAGCTGCTGCCAGGCCCCTAATCTGCCATGGGCCCCTATATACCGCCTCCTCATGCTGCTGCCAAGTCCAGAGTCTGTCATGGTCCCTGTACGGCCTCCCATTGCTGCTGTCTCCATCGCCACACTCTGCTGCCATGTGCCACTTTCAGGTCTCTTCACACTGCTGGTGTGTTTAATTTTTTGACATAGGGTGCAGGCAGATTACGGGCCTCACATAGCTGCTGCCAGGCCCCTAATCTGCCATGGGCCCCTATATACCGCCTCCTCATGCTGCTGCCAAGTCTAGAGTCTCTCATGGGTCCCTGTACGGCCTCCCATTGCTGCTGTCTCCATCGCCACACTCTGCTGCCATGTGCCACTTTCAGGTCTCTTCACACTGCTGGTGTGTTTAATTTTTTGACATAGGGTGCAGGCAGATTACGGGCCTCACATAGCTGCTGCCAGGCCCCTAATCTGCCATGGGCCCCTATATACCGCCTCCTCATGCTGCTGCCAAGTCTAGAGTCTCTCATGGGTCCCTGTACGGCCTCCCATTGCTGCTGTCTCCATCGCCACACTCTGCTGCCATGTGCCACTTTCAGGTCTCTTCACACTGCTGGTGTGTTAAATTTTTTGACATAGGGTGCAGGCAGATTACGGGCCTCACATAGCTGCTGCCAGGCCCCTAATCTGCCATGGGCCCCTATATACCGCCTCCTCATGCTGCTGCCAAGTCTAGAGTCTCTCATGGGTCCCTGTACGGCCTCCCATTGCTGCTGTCTCCATCGCCACACTCTGCTGCCATGTGCCACTTTCAGGTCTCTTCACACTGCTGGTGTGTTTAATTTTTTGACATAGGGTGCAGGCAGATTACGGGCCTCACATAGCTGCTGCCAGGCCCCTAATCTGCCATGGGCCCCTATATACCGCCTCCTCATGCTGCTGCCAAGTCCAGAGTCTGTCATGGTCCCTGTACGGCCTCCCATTGCTGCTGTCTCCATCGCCACACTCTGCTGCCATGTGCCACTTTCAGGTCTCTTCACACTGCTGGTGTGTTAAATTTTTTGACATAGGGTGCAGGCAGATTACGGGCCTCACATAGCTGCTGCCAGGCCCCTAATCTGCCATGGGCCCCTATATACCGCCTCCTCATGCTGCTGCCAAGTCCAGAGTCTGTCATGGTCCCTGTACGGCCTCCCATTGCTGCTGTCTCCATCGCCACACTCTGCCATGTGCCACTTTCAGGTCTCCTCACACTGCTGGTGTGTTGAATTTTTTGACATAGGGTGCTGGCAGATTACGGGCCTCCTATAGCTGCTGCCAGGCCCCTAATCTGCCATGGGCCCCTATATACCGCCTCCTCATGCTGCTGCCAAGTTCAGAGTCTGTCATGGGTCCCTGTACGGCCTCCCATTGCTGCTGTCTCCATCGCCACACTCTGCCATGTGCCACTTTCAGGTCTCCTCACACTGCTGGTGTGTTGAATTTTTTGACATAGGGTGCTGGCAGATTACGGGCCTCCTATAGCTGCTGCCAGGCCCCTAATCTGCCATAAGCCCCTATATACCGCCTCCTCATGCTGCTGCCAAGTCCAGAGTCTGTCATGGGTCCCTGTACGGCCTCCCATTGCTGCTGTCTCCATCGCCACACTCTGCCATGTGCCACTTTCAGGTCTCCTCACACACTGCTGGTGTGTTGAATTTTTTGACATAGGGTGCTGGCAGATTACGGGCCTCCTATAGCTGCTGCCAGGCCCCTAATCTGCCGTAGGCCCCTATATACCGCCTCCTCATGCTGCTGCCAGGTCCAGAGTCTCTCATGGGTCCCTGTACGGCCTCCCATTGCTGCTGTCTCCATCGCCACACTCTGCCATGTGCCACTTTCAGGTCTCCTCACACTGCTGGTGTGTTCCATTTTTTGTCATAGGGTGCTGGCAGATTATGGGCCTCCCATAACTGCTGCCAGGCCCCTAATCTGCCATGGGCCCCTATACCGACTCCTCATGCTGTGACGTTGCAACAAGGTGGAATTCAACCCTACATATGTTAGACCGCCTTTACGAACAGCAAAAGGCCATCACAGATTTCCTGATGTTAAAAGCAGATAAAGGTACTCCCTGTGTAACTTAGATGTCAGCCATTGGCAGCTCATGCGTGACACCTGCGCTTGCTCAGGCCCTTTGAGGAGGCCACGCTATTCGTGAGTCGGCAGGACTATGGGATGAACGACGTCATTCCTCTGTTGCACGTCCTGGAACAAATGCTGTTAACAATGGCTGGTCAGGGTGCGGTAGACGTGGCGCACAGATCTCAACGCCACATGGCCCCTGTGGGGGCAGGACTGGAAGAAGAGGAGGAGGTAGAGGAGGACATTGGTGCTCAGGAATTATTGAGTGAAATGGGTGGTTTTTCCACTCAGCGGACAGGAGTGGAGGAGCAGGAGCATCTGGTAGAGGAGGAGGAAGAGGAGACAGAGGACCTAGACGCACCGTGGCAGTATGCTGTGGAGATGGAGGCAGGGAGTCCCTCGCATTCCTTGGCACAAATGGCCCATAGCATGCTCGCTTGCTTGCGTAGCGACAGCCGAATAATAACCATCAGACAGAGGGATGACTTTTGGCTGTCCACCTTGTTGGACCCTCGCTACCGTTCAAAAATGGTGGCCTTTTTCACACCTGCTGAGAGGGAGGCCAAAATAACGTACTATAAAAAACACCTATGTAGTCAGCTGGTCTCTGCCTGTCTGCGCCAACGTCCATCCTCAGACACTGTGGGCCCTGTGCGCTCGTGTTCCGCTGCCATGGCAGCAGGGGAGGGGTGGGGTGGTAGGAGCAGTGGCAGCTCCACCAGCAGCGGCTGCCTCAGTCTGCAGTCGATGATGAGTAGCTTTCTTCACCAGCGCAGTGAGGAAACTACTAACCAGCCGCAGCAGCAGCAGCAGCATCAGGTGGACCTGGAGCAGGACCTCAAACAACAGGCTTAGGCCTACTTGGACAGCACCCTGCCAACCGAGGTAGACAATCCCCTTGACTACTGGGCAACGAAACTTGACCTTTGGCCCCAACTAGCTGAATTTGCCCTTGAAAGGCTGTCATGCCCGGCCAGTAGCGTGGCATCGGAGCGCGTGTTTAGTGCGGCAGGAGGTATTGCAACTCCGCGGAGGACACGACTGTCCACCCAAAGTGTGGAGAGACTCACGTTTGTGAAAATGAATCAGGCGTGGATTAGTCTGGATTTCAAACCACCAGTTCCTGACACAACTGACTAAATCCGCCATGAATCATGCCCCAAACATGTGCCACTTTCAGGTCTCCTCACACTGCTGGTGTGTTCCATTTTTTGTCATAGGGTGCTGGCAGATTACGGGCCTCCCATAGCTGCTGCCAGGCCCCTAATCTGCCATGGGCCCCTATACCGCCTCCTCATGCTGCTGCCAAGTCCAGAGTCTCTCATGGGTCCCTGTACGGCCTCCCATTGCTGCTGCCTCCATCGCCACACTCTGCCATGTGCCACTTTCAGGTCTCCTCACACTGCTGGTGTGTTCCATTTTTTGTCATAGGGTGCTGGCAGATTACGGGCCTACCATAGCTGCTGCCAGGCCCCTAATCTGCCATGGGCCCCTATACCGCCTCCTCATGCTGCTGCCAGGTCCAGAGTCTCTCATGGGTCCCTGTACGGCCTCCCATTGCTGCTGTCTCCATCGCCACACTCTGCCATGTGCCACTTTCAGGTCTCCTCACACTGCTGGTGGGTTCCATTTTTTGTCATAGGGTGCTGGCAGATTACAGGCCTCCCATAGCTGCTGCCAGGCCCGTAATCTGCCATGGGCCCCCGTACCGACTCCTCATGCTGCTGCCAGGCCCGTAATCTGTCATGGGCCACTGTTGTCGCTTGTTGGCATATTCCGCTCGTTCAGATGCTCCTTCTCCTGCTACTCCTCTTCACGGATTCCGTCAGCAGTCTTTCTTGGAATCCGTTTCCAAGAGACAACAGTTTGCGAGCACGCACCCGACGGTGCAGAAGCTGAACGTCCTCCTGTCCAAGTTGCTGCTGCCAGGCTCGTAATCTGTCATGCGCCCCTGTACCGCCTCCTCATGCTGCTGCCAGGTCCAGAGTGTGTCATGGGCCCCCGTACCGACTCCTCATGCTGCTGCCAGGCCCGTAATCTGTCATGGGCCCCTGTACCGCCTCCCCATGCTGCTGCCAGGTCCAGAGTGTGTCATGGGTCCCTGTACGGCCTCCCATTGCTGCTGCCAGGCCCGTAATCTGCCATGGGCCCCTGTACCGACTCCTCATGCTGCTGCCAGGCCCGTAATCTGTCATGGGCCCCTGTACCGCCTCCTCATGCTGCTGCCAGGTCCAGAGTGTGTCATGGGTCCCTGTACGGCCTCCCATTGCTGCTGTCTCTATCGCCACACTCTGCCATGTGCCACTTTCAGGTCTCCTCACACTGCTGGTGGTTTCCATTTTTGTCATAGGGTGCTGTATGGCCTCCCATTGCTGCTGCCTCCACCGCCACACTGTGGCTCCACACTCTGGTTTTGGCCCCGTGACTGCCCAAATGAGTGAAGTGTGCGGTGATTCTAAGATCGACGGCACTCATCTGCATGTCATACTGACTGACAGTATTATTTCTCTTCCCCAGCAGACTCCAAGGGCATTTAAATTAAAGGTACAGTGTTCTGCACTAATATTAAGTCTCTCTGAAGCCTAGAAACACCCTTTTTTAAGTTAAATTCACAGCGAATTTATTCGACTCGAATCGAATATTGTCCACGAATTCGCCGAATCAGTCGAATCGAATTTTTCATTTCTTCGCTCATCTCTAATAACCTGCATAGCAGATACTGCAAAAGACACAGCTTGTCACACCTAAAGATGCCAGGCTTCTTATATGTAATGTATAAATTGCTAGGACAAAATATTTTGTTTTTCCAAGCAATACTTGCCAGCATTGTCATTCAAAGTGTGAGAGCGCTGAAACGTGAAAAATGGCTTGGGCAGGAAGGTGTAAAATTGCCCGGTATTGAAATGGTTAAAGGGCTATACGAGGACCAAGTGTGATTGCCTCAAATACCAAAGTAATGTGACTATATGCACAAGCCAGCTCACACACCTTTTTTAGAAGGTCACCATGTTGTTTGCATGAGGGGTGGGTTGTCCATTACCTTGCACACACGTCCAGTATATAACACACAGGTAGGCTGGAAATATTGGTCTCGGGTCACAGCTGCAATATGCATGCTTTTGTAGTCACCTGTGTGCCATGCCATAAAATGGAGAGACCCATGGCGGAAACAACATCTTTAGTTAAGTATTCTTGTTATATTTTCTTTATCTGTATCTGTCATTCCCTGTAATAAATGTTATAAGTATTTGTGTGATCTCTCTTTGCATATATTGAATACAAACCCTAAAAAGCCCTAAAAAACTATTTTATTAAGCAACAAAAGAAGAAAAACAGCAAGGGGGTGAATATTTTCACAAGGCACTATATTTGGTCATCATAGGACCAAATATTAATTTTGTAAATTTTTAGAACGCTGTCTTAAAGGCAGTCCAAGAAGATAATGCTTTGTAATAGTAGCAGTAGTTGTCAAACTGAATGCCAATAGAGGATTATACCTTAGCAATTAGATGCGGTAAGGAAAATAGACTTGACACTGAAATCTCTAGCAGCGTTACAAAAGATAGAATGCAATCGTTCTAAAGTGCGATACTACAAAACCAAAACCTTATATTGATTTTCTTTGTAGACTGGGCATAATGAGAATGAGAATGTGCTAGCTTGTGGCCAGATTTATTTCCATTCTAATTCTGTAAAGCTGTCCATAAAAGGAATGAATTTCAGATGATTCATGATGACCTGGTTGAAAGTTGCTCAGTGGGTGGCTGTGTTGGCTGCCTCCCACCTGACATCCTTTGACTGAAAAATTGAAGGAACCAGACATAAAATTGTCAGTCAAAACATGACTGCCAAATGTGGTCACTGTTTTGGTATTTTGACAGCTGACAGGACCGACAGTCAAAATACAACAGCTGCAGTGGGAGATTTGTCCATCCATGCAGTGTAGCATGGATGGATGAATCTGCTAGATGAAAAAAATGTACAGTATATATATATATATATATATATATATATATATGGCCATTGTAAAGCTATTTCTAAACATTTTTTTTCAGATCAGCATTTCTTATGCTTAGGGAAGGGATCTTCTGATAAACAAAACATAAAAATATTTAATTATTCGTATAATTATCTAAAATTAGGCTCTTTTTAAATGCCCCGTTTTCAGGTTTCTTTGTAGAGCTTGAAAATAGTGAATAAGAATGACCTAGTCAGAGTCTTAACACAACCTACTACTGCATACTATATGTAGCTGAAAAAAGCCTGTTAGGCTTAAATGTATTTTCTAACATGTAGACTGAAAACAGCCTTCAGTGGCATTTATATTTTGTGTCCAAATCCAAACAGTTCTCCATTCCTCAAAGGATTCATAAAAAAAGTTGTGACCACTCACACATGCAAAATAAGAGAATACTTACAGTATCTTTACTTATGTTTACATTGCACTTAGATGTCTTAAAATATATCTCCACTTTTGCAGTCAGGGCTGATTTCTCATTAACATACAATCAAGGTCAACTGATGAGATTATATCTTACTGCACAATAGGGATAGAGTTAATCATGGAAAACCAAGTTTCACATCCCCTTCATAACAAAGAGAACAAAGTAGAATTTTACCTTGCTGAAAGTTCCAGAAAAAGGCACCTAAAAAGATGAAATAAATAAAAGTGGGGTGGTTTTCTGGAAAGCCCCCCTATTTATCAGAATTATGTACTATTTGTTGGTTCCTATAAAATTAATTAGTATATATATAAGCTTTGACAATATTGAAGGACTTAATATACTGCAATATTAGCTATAATAACAACCACAATGCTCAAAGAAGCAAGGTCTTATTTATTTACAAAGGAAGTAAAATGCTAACAGAGAAGTCTAAACCAATCTTACAGAGTATATAGGAATAATAGTAAAGATGATACGTTGTGTAAGTTCAGCCTCAAAGCTGAGTGTCTTTTAGCTGGATCCCAAGGTAGGAAAGGTGGACAAAGAGAGGCAGAAGCATGGCCAAACTGTGTTTAAAAGCACTCTCAAACCACCCACACACACACACTTGACCTGCCTGGTGGTAGTCCTCCATCCAATGAGTGACAGTCCATAACTTGCAAGGGGCTGTCCTCCCTATTCATTAGGAAGTATAGTATTACTCCCGGAAGTATGTCGTCTCCAGCAGGGGGCATTGCTATATTGCAACTCAGGTCAGTATTCCAGTCCACGTCTGGCTTCTTCTTTCTGGCTAGAAGCCATGCAATCTGTCCTTTTAACCTCCCTGGAGGTATTCCCAAGTGTAGCTCGGGGAAAGGTTTCAGCACCGCAAGCGGTAACCCCGAGCTACACTCGGGAATACCTTGCAGCGTTGCTCCGGGATCTGTTCTTCACTTACCTTGTCCTGCGCTCCCGCGATGTCCCCCCTGCAGCGTCCCCGGCAATGTCCTCCGGCTGATGCCGGCATCCGTCTTCTGGGTTCCGTTCCCTGCGACGTCAGGACATACGGGGACGGAACTGGCGGGAAATTTAAAAATGTCAAAAAGTGACATTCACTAAATACACTAAAATCACATAGTAAAACATTACTGTATCAAAGCATTTCACATACATTTTGTCCCTACTGCTTTGTCCTGTGCCCTGCCTGCATTTTTACTGTTCTTTCTGCCTTGAAACTGAGAAATGTCCATGGCGTTCAAAATGTGTCCCTTTAGGTCAAAAGCGGTTTTAGACCAGCTAGAGAACAGCGATAGTAAATTAGAACCACTTGCAGAATTGAGTGATAATGATTCGTGGGGGAAATTCGTCATCAGACACTGAAAACGATTTTGCGACTTTGCTCAGTGATGTGCGAACTTGGCACTATATTTCAAATGTCAGTGTTTTTGGATGATTATATTATTGAATTAAATTTATTATTATTATATTATTATTTTTTATGATTATTTATTAACCATTTCCATACAGGGCACTTTTACCCCCTTCCTGCCCAGGCCATTTTTCAGGTTTCAGCGCTCTCACACTTTGAATAACAATTGCGCAGTCATACAACACTGTACCCAATCTAAAATTTTATAATTTTCTTCACACAACTAGAGTTTTTTTGGTGGTATTTAATCACTGCTGGGGTTTTTATTTTTTGCTCAATTAACAAAAAAAGACCAAACATTTTGAAAAAAACCCAATGTTTTTCTTAGTTTCTGTTATAAAAGTTTGCAAATAAATAATTGTTCTTCATAAATTTAGGCCAAAATGTATTCTGCTACATGTCTTTGGTGAAAATAACCCAAATTAGGATGTATTAGTTAGTTTGTAGGAAAGTTATAGAGTTCACAAACTATGGTATAGATCTGAAAATGTATCAATCCTGAAGTTCTGACAGTCAATCTAATTTCTTGAGGTCCAAGAATGTCAGAACAGTACAGATATCCCCCAAATGACCCCTGTTTGCAAAGTAGACAGTCCGATGTACTTCATAAGAGGCATGGCGAGTTTTTTGAAGTTGTAAGTTTTTTGTCATAATTTTTCGGAAATGTAGAAATTAAAAATATGATTTTCACAATTTTTTTTTTACATACTGTCATCAGTGCAGTACAGTGTCATCATATAACTGGCATGGCGGTGATCAGGAACACTGACTGGTGACAGTACAAAAAAAAATTGAGAATTTTTTTTTTTATTATTATTATTATTTTTTATTACATTTGTTTTCTTTTTTAAGATTTTTTTTTCATATTTCACTATGACCAAAGTAGTATAATGTTACCATAGTAACATTTTATTACTTTGGGGAAGTGATCTATATATATAAATTTTTTTTTTTTCTTACACAATTTGCTTATAGCAAAGAATTACTTTGCTATAAGCAAGCATTTACCTGAATGAAATCGATTCCTTCAGGATTTTTTTTTTCTTAACTGTGATCTGGCCACAGCTAATCTTATGACACAGCTGTGCTGTGATTGACCCAGCTTGTGCATGTGATCGCTGTGACCATTCACAGCTAGCCATACTTGTATACAATGGATGGCATGATAGGAAGCCATCCATTGTATACAACTGTCATGTGACCTGCTGTGATTAGTCACAGCAGGTCACATGGTACTGGCAACAAGGCCGGTACACAGATCTGCGCGGCTCTGCTGGCATGCAAACTGCACATGCCTGAAAGGACGCCATGTGGCGTCCACCCGGAGGGATGAGAGATTTTGCCAGCCGCCATTCGGCCATAGGCCAGGTGGGAACCGGTTAAATTATAATTTATAATTTCGTGTTTCAAATTTTAACATACCCGGAATGTTTACTAGACTCTTTTTCGGACAGATTTTAGTGAGTTATTCCTAAAAATTACAGGCCTACAATAAAAAAAATACATATTTCCATGCAAAAAAATGTACCGCTTTGAGCACAGAAATACTGACATAATCAGACTGCTAGGGAGGTTAATCTTTGTGCCACAGGGAATCTGGGCTGAGGCTCTCCTATCTTCATGCCCCACCGCTAGGGGGTATTTGTGAACTCCACGGACAAGGATTTTGGTATGCAGCCTTTTATTACACACACCCTGTTGTAAATACGTGCTTTTCTTGACACTCCAAGATAACATTCAATAGGCCAAATGGTTCTTTGACAACCAGGCAGTAAGAATTCATAAATGTCTGAAATAAAAAACATGTTACCCTCCAACAAAGATAAGGTGTCATTTTTAAGCCGAGCTATGCTACTGTATGTAAATAGGGTCATGTAACCAATAAGGTAGGTGATATCCCAATTTGGCTGTAAAAGTGGAAATACACTTTAAATAATTTATTACAGGATATCAGATTAGTTAAAGTGTGTGCAATGCTAACAATAAATGAACCTTTTTCTCTCCCTTTTGGTCTGTTAATTATGCTATTGAAAACATGTTATTATATCTGTCTGATGAGTGGAAAAAATAGCTGTTCATTCAGCAAGAAATCTTGCAAGCTGAAAAATTCCTGTACTCTCTATCTCTGGACTGTTATCAGTTTTCATTGGTCCCTGCCATCTCTTTGGACTACAAAACACCTCCATCTGTTAGAAGAAACTTTCATGTAGTCCTAACACAATGTTACGTAACATGAACAAACTCTCTTTCCCAGGGTGAGAATGGTGCTTAGTACGGTTATGACCCTAGGACAGAAAGTGAGTTAATGGTAGGATCACCAGTTAAAAGAAAGAACAAAAGTGGGTAAAAATAAAACTAATGTACCCCCAAATTATCTAAGGACAGGTAAGCTGCAATACTATCAGTTTTTACAGATTGAGCTTAGAAATGCTTTAGGAACTGACTGACCAAAGGAAACCTGAATGGAAGAAATAACAATGTTAGCATTACTAGCCAGAGTCAGAGATACCAAGGCATTTAGTATTTAAAGCGGAGTTCCAGTCAAACAGTAAAAAAATAAAAATCAGCAAAAAGTGTAGCTGCTGACTTTTAAAAAACAGCCACTCACCTGACCCTCGATCCAGTGGTGTCCTCTCCATAGCCTGTTTTATCGTTCGTCCTGTGTTCCCAGCGCCGGCATCTTCAGTAAAAGGCTTTGTCAGCCAGTGAACTATCTGATAGATGTAATATGACTTTACTGGTTGTCTACTTTGGGAAAAAAGGCACTCGTGCCCTACCTTGAGTTTGTGTAGCCTCATCACTGCTATTTCTTGCTGAACCTGCTTATCTTTCCACCCTTCTACTACCATGCTTAACACCCCTGCCTTTCATTTGAGATCTGCCTCTCACTGTAGCATTGTTTAGGAGGAGAATGGAATGCTTAGATTTTGGTGGCACTATGGGAATAATGGGGTTAATATGTGGCACCTGTGATGTACGCTAGTTACCACTCAACAATACGACAGCATGCTTCTTACAAAAGGCAGCTCCAGAAACTGTTCAGCATTGATTCTATACTGCACACTCCAAATTTAAGAAAAGGTCCTAGCAATATAAAATCCAATCAAATATCCTTGAGTCCAAAAAAAAAAAAATTAATAGAGTACTTGAAGCATAATGGGTACGTAGTTATATTAAAAATTCTCTTGGCATCTTGTTGAGCATGAATGCCTCTTCCTACCCTTTAAAAGCCATCTGAATTAGATCAATGGCTTCTGGTCTAGTTGTCACAGTTTGTGCTTTGTCAGTTATAAAAGTAATATAGAGTGCAATCTAGTTGTTTAAAGTCTAGTAAAGATTTTAAAATCCAAAATTTTAGAAAATAGTAGGTGATAACAAATATACTATAGATAAATATTTGTTTTAAAGTATTAAAGTTTAAGTATGGCCAAAATGTAAAATCGTATAATCATTTTCACAATGTATTTCAATAACTTCTAGTCTACACCTATTAATATGAATGATCTTCATGTTTGTAAACTTACTTTGTGAAGAATCCCACACATTTACTGCCTGGAATTCTGTGACATACATTCATCGGCCACTTTATTAGGTACACCTTGTTAGTACCGGGTTGGACCCCCTTTTGCCTTCAGAACTGCCTTAATTCTTTGTGGCATAGATTCAACAAGGTGATGGAAACATTCCTCAGAGATTTTGGTCCATATTGACACGATACGAAGTTGCTGCAGATTAGCTGGCTGCACATCCATAACGCGAATTTCCTGTTCCACCACACCCCAAAGGTGCTCTTTTGGACTGAGATCTGGTGACTGTGGAGGCCATTGGAGTACAGTGAACTCATTATCATGTTCAAGAAACCAAAATCTGTATAAAGTCAGCACTAAGAGAAAAAACTGAGAGCAGCTAGCACAAATGGTGAACCCACTCCATATCACAATAAAACATAATAAAAGTGCTGGGATATATGAAATAATAATGATAAGTGTATATACCTAAAAATCAGGAAACAATCAACCCATATAAATGAAATGTGATACAGTAGCCCATAAATGTTGCTACGTTGCTACATGTCAAAACAATAAATGTATATAAAATATGAAACGTGCAATTATAAATAATAGTGACTCAACAAATAGTCCAAATGAATCAAGAAGTCCTTAACCCAATAACCTTCAGTGCAAAAGGTGCTCAGAGGCATAAAAATTCAAAATACTAACCACAGCTTACAAAGCCATCCACAACACTGCCCGCATCGACAAACTCATCCGCAGATACCACCCTAATTGCCCACTCCGCTCCTCCCAAGATATCTTCTTCTTTAGCTCCCTCATCACCTTCACCCACGCTTGCCTCCAGGACTTCTCCAGAGCATCTCCCATCCTCTGGAACTCCCTAACACAGCATGTCCAGTCACCCACACCCTGTCTGCCTTTAGGCGATCTTTGAAAACTTACTTATTCAGGGAAGCCTACCCCACCTCCACCTAAGAACTGTACTTGAATCACCTCTACCAGATCATCCCTTTCACCTTTCAAAGCTATCACCTTTTGTATCACCTCTCCTTCCTTTAGATTGTAACTCCACAAGCAGGGCCCTCATATTCCTTCTGTACTGAAATGTATTGTAATTATACTGTCTTCCTTATATTGTAAAGCGCTGCACAAACTGTTGGAGCTATATAAATCCTGTATAATAATAATAGTAATAAAAAAGCTGCACCAACAATTAGTATGAACCGCAGTCCTGAATAGAGTGAAGTGACATCCCCATGTGGAAATAAGACATCAGTGAAATCCTTCACCACTATGCACTCACCAGAACTTAAGTATAACAGGCTTGTAGTAAAAAAATCCTCCAAGGTATACATATCTTCTCCTCAAGAGGACTGGTACGTGGCCTTCAGTAATGTGTCCTAAAAAAGGAGTGCTCACTACACAGAGCCCAAGATGGAGGTATATAGTGTAGTATTTATTGAAATTAATTTAAAAAAATATACTCCACGTGGAACAAAGAAAAATACGTCCGCACTTACAAATATAGCTGCCGGACCAAATAAATGGACTTGGTGGCGTGACGTCAGCATATACATATAAACATATACAGTAGAAGTGGCATCGCAAGCACAGATAACCAAGACACAGAGAGGAAAGGCTACCATTTTATTTTCTAAATCTTACAGTCATTTGCATTTATCGGTCTATATTACAAGTGAATGGGCAATAAATATAATAAAGAGTTGATATCCTATGAAGAACCAAACTGAAAGTCAACCAAAGATATTCCCCTAAGAGAAAAGCCATGTGACTGCTTCTGAAAGTAGTAAGTTAAAGTGTAATTCAAGCTGCTGCAGAGCATCAAGTAAAAAGCCTATGCATATTTACATGTTTGCATTGCTATGTTGCAGGTCCATGAGGCATTGCAGCAAAAATGTTGGGGCATGTCTGATTTTGGGCCCGTTTTTGTGCATCAGTGGCCCATTGATTTTAATAGGCTATCTTAACACAACACATGTTAGCACATGATGCACTGAAAGATGCAACTGAACCCTCAAAGGGATAAATAAAACATTCATTAAGCATCTCTGACTTGCTTACAGGCCAACACTTCATACACTGGTTTTGAAGGTTTTTTTTTATCTATTCCTTTTCTCTGATGTTTTCCAGGGTTGATTAGTCAGGATGAGAGGGTAAAGATTGGCATTGTGGAGAAATGAAGATTTTTAGCGTTTTTCAAAAGCATTCTATGTGCTCTGAGAAATAAATGGTGACTGACTTCCCACCATTTTTGCCCGTTAGGCTAAAAGGAAATCCCTGTCTCTAGTCTAGAGTAACTGGTGATATCTGAAGGTCATGAGCAATGGGTGGAAGACTGTAGGAGTATGAGTTAAGAAAACTCAATGCACAATCATAAGCAGGCTTCATCAAAATCCAGGCTTTGCCTATTTTGTGTTTAAAGCATGATCTGCTTTTTAATGGATAACTGCCAAATAGGAAGATCAAGCTGGTCAAGCCCCAAAGGCCCTGACAAATTTAATATGTTGAAATGAGTGTCAGTCCCAGGTAATATTATACATATAACTCCCAGCATTAATTGGGGGCATACAGTGGAATTCTGAGGGCCTTGTAACCATCATGGGGAACACCTGTGTTTAACCATTAGCCGCCCGGCCAATGGCCGAATGGCAGCGTGCGAAATCCATTAGCATTCCAGGTGGATGCCATATGGCATCCTCCCGGGCATGCGCAATTTGCGCGCCAGCAGAGCCGCGCAGCGGCGTGATCTGTCACCAGCCGTGTACCTCGGACACGGCCGATGACAGATCTGAGTACCGGCCCCGTTGCGAATACCATGTGACCTGCTGTGACCAATCACAGCATTCATTCATGCCATCCATTGTATACTAGTGTGTGTAGCTGTGATTGGTCACAGCGATCACATGCACAAGCTGGGCTAATCACAGCCCAGCTGTGTCATGTGATTAGCTGTGGCCAAATCACAGCTAAGCACAAAAAAGAAGAAAAAAAACCCTGAATGAATAGATGTCATTCAGGTAAATGCTTGCTTATAGCAAAGTAATTCTTTGCTATAAGCAAATTGTGTAAAAAAAAAAATACTGATCACTTCCCCAAAGTAGTACAATGTTACTATGGTAACAGTGTACTACTTTGGTCATAGTGAAATATGAAAAAAAATCGTAAAAAAAGAAACAAAATGTAATAAAAAATTAAAAATAATAAATAAAAATTAAATTTTTTTTTTTTAATTATATATATTTTTTTTCATACTGTCACCAGTCAGTGTCCCTGATCACCGCCATGCCAGTTATATGATGACGCTGTATTGCACTGGTGACAGTATGTAAAAAAAAATAGTGAAAATATTTTTTTTTATTTTTTCATTTTTTTGGATTTTAAAAAAATACAACTACAAAAAACTCGCCATGCCTCTTATGAAGTACATCGGACTGTCTACTTTGCAAAAAGGGGTCATTTGGGGGATATCTGTACTGTTCTGACATTCTTGGACCTCAAGAAATTAGATTGACCGTCAGTACTTCAGGATTGATCAATATTCTGATCTATACCATTAGTTTGTGAACTCTATAACTTTCCTACAAACTAAAAAATACATCCTAATTTGGGTTTTTTTCACCAAAGACATGTAGCAGAATACATCTCGGCCTAAATTTATGAAGAAAAATTATTTATTTTATTTGCAAATGTTTATAACAGAAACAAAGAAAAACGTGTTTTTTTTCAAAACTTTCGGCCTTGTTTTGTTAATTTAGCAAAAAATAAAAACCCCGGCGGTGATTAAATACCACCAAAAGAAAGCTCTAGTTGTGTGAAGAAAATGATAACATTTTAGTTTGGGTACAATGTTGTATGACCGTGCAATTGTCATTCAAAGTGTGAGAGCGCTGAAACCTGAAAATTGGCCTAGGCAGGAAGGGGTTAAAAGTGCCTAGTATGGACACGGTTAACAACCCCCCCCCCCCACACACACACACACACACACACACACGGCTCTCCATCCTGACTGTCACGGCAGAAGCTGCAGCTGGTGGGAGGGGAAGGAGGGAGAGCTGGCCATCCCAGCAATGGAGGGGGCGCCAAGGCTCAGGTAAGAGGGGGTTACCTGCAGGGTGGGCATCGAATTGGCAAAAATGGTCTGATCAGCGTGAGGTGGATATTTTTTAGTTATTCCACTGTGTTTTCCCTGCAGTCCTTAAATCTGGTGGGAGGGTAGTAAAGGGAAGCCAGTGGCTGCAGGGAAGACACAGATCGGTGTCCATGAGGGAGGTGGATCAATCATTGCGGGGGGAGGAAGAGGGGAAGTTAGAGTGTCGGCAGGAGGCAATTTATTGGCATTTTCTGGAGGCGGGGGAGCAGAGGAAGAAATGTCTCAGGTGGTGGCAGAAGGTGGGTAGGTGGGTGAGGGGCACATTTTAGGTCAATAACTTTGATTAGCGGATTGTCAGCCACTAATGAGAGCTATTGATTTGTTCAGCAGAGTCTGCTGAACAATTCTGCTATAAGTTCATGGGCACGAAGTGACCATGAGCTTATAGCAAAAGAGGAATGTAGGTTCGTGTGGCGTACAAACCTGGCCTGCTGGACGCAGTGCTGTAGGTCCGTATGCAGTAAGGACCTGGCAGTGATAGGGTTAATCTATCCCTGTATCCTTTGCTTACATGGCCGAAGATTGTGAAGTGAGAAGTTTATGTGTTAGTAAATTCACTGGTTGTTAAGAACTCAGTGGTGCCCTCACTCATCAGTGTCTTTAACAACCATTGACAGTGTAAGCCGCGTACCGGGGTGGGCTCCCCAGGATATAGTTAAGTCACGAACGAGGAAAGCAACCCCAACACCAGCTTTTGCCACAACAGAATTTTACTTAGATGTGGCAAATAAACACAACCACAAATGCTGGAAACATACAATAAATTTACATACACCCAGCCTAAAGGCTGAGACCCTTGTGCTGCACAGCACAGCGCCTTCTGATGGATGAAGGTAGAAAGTGTAGTAATTTACCTACTGGTGGGCACAAATAAGCTGCTACACCTTACCTGTTATTACCCTAAGAGAGCAGGAATCAGTGTATGGGTGTACGGTATGGGTTAGTCTGCGGTGCAGCACAACAGCTTACAATCTTACACAAATCTACAGTATTCCCCCTCCCATAACTGGTCCTGTAGCACGTGCCTGAGTATTCCTTCTGAGCAAAACGCCAGTCTGGCTTGAGTTTGTAGGATTTTATCAGCTCTCCAATGTGAAATGTCACTTTAAGTGGTGGAGTCCTTCCAATGATCAGTAACAACACTTGTGGCCTGACACAAACAGAGACCCTAACTAACTAACAATCAGCCTGGACTCAGTCTCTGGGCACCAACACTGAAATGAGGTCCGTGCACGATCTTACCGACCTGGGTCTGCTTTGCATCCACTGGTGACTCTGAACAGAATAAATGTTGCTTAGTTCCTCTGCTCTCATCAGCCTTCCTGGCAGCAAACTCTGGTTAGTGAGGGACGCTTTCACACCTGGATGTCATCGGATGCTCAGCTCACACGGCCCCTGCATTCAGCATCGTCCAAAACATGGCTGAAGTCTCCTCCTCCTGTTCACTAAAACCCCAACTCTGTGTGAAATTTCCACCTCTTCATGAATATACAAATATCTATGCAGTCTGAGCCTGTGTTAGAAAAACAGTGAGATCTTGTGGCTAAACCGCAGAATGTCAGTCAAAACATTAATTTACTCCACACAATAATTTACTGCACACAGTATGCAAACAATGAGAGCTGTTTCCCCATCTCACAACAGCAGGAAGCTGCCATGTAAACAGCGGCAGTAATACTGCTATTATACATGATGTTCAACTCCCTCCAAATAGGTAAATGTTCAAGTATCCATCCAAACGTTATACTCATCCCTATTGCTGATTCTGTGTTCTTTAAATGAAGCTGAACCCAAGAGTAAAAACTTAAAGTGATTCTAAGGGTTAATTTTTATTTTTTTTGGAAAATAACAATTTCTTACCTACTGTGTGTAGTGGTTTTGCATAGAGCAGCCCCGATCCTCCTCTTCTTGGGTCCCCCACGGGCTCTCGACTCCTCCTGTCGGGTACCCACACAGCAAGCAGCTTACTATGTGGCACCCGCTGCTCCATGTGTCCATTCACACACTGAGCCATGGCTTGGCCCGCCCCTCTCTCTCCTCATTGGCTTACTGGCTGTGATTGACAGCAGTGGGAGTCACTAGCTCAGCCCACGAGGAGGCAGAGACCCGGGACAGCTGAGGCTGTTGTGAACATTGCTGGATCGCAATGGGGCTCAGGTAAGTATTAAGGGGGGCTGGGGGCACTGCTGCACACAGAAGGTTTTTTACCTTCATGCATAGAATGCATGAAGGTAAAAAACCTTCAGCCTTTACAACCACTTTAGTATTTTGCAGCTTACAAATCCTTAGTGTTGTGGTTGTATTTTTAGGGTATCTTTCCTCTTTAATTTTACCTGTTAGTCTTGCCAGTAACATCCTTTCTGTCCTGGGGTGACAACACAAAGTCACTGCACGGCACCAGTGTATCAAGACAGAGTGTATTAGGATTACAGAACACCTTCCCCTCTACTTCTCCATAACATAGGAAATGGGCAGAGCTAATAATATTGGTAACTTACACCAGTGCAACAGAGTGCACACATATGTACAATCTCGTTGGATTTATAGCAGGATTGACAGATATTCTATTCCTCTCATTGAAGCTCATGATTTGCAGTTCAGCCTACAGAATGTACTAGCAAGCCTACAAAACTTCAAAAGTATTGTGAACTGACAAAAATCCTTACTTGCCCCACCTCAATCCTTGGAGTATTTGGGTTTGATTCTGGATACCAGAGTATCGATGGACTTCCATTCTCCCCTCAAAACTGAGATTGTTGGTAAAATAGAACGCTCTTTATTAAACAAAACACCATTTATCCCTTCAGCTAATCATGTGAACATTGATGCATATTGTCTCATTCTTCTAGGTCTGGGGTCTCCAAACTTTCTAAACAAAGGGCCACTTTACTGGCTTTCAGAGTTTAGGAGGGCCAGACTGTGGCCATTGAGAGTAGAAATTGTCCTGCTTCATTGGCAGTAAACAATGCATCTTTGGCATTAGGGGAGGAATAGTGCCCCCCCTTTGGTGTCAGTTGGAGAAATAGTGCCCCCCCTTTGGTGTCAGTGGGTAGAATAGTGTCCGTTGCTGATGTCAGTGGGAGGAATAGTGCCCCATTGTTGGTGTAAGTGGGTAGAATAGTGCCTGTTGTTGGTGTCAGTGGGAGGAATAGTGCCCCCTGGTTTGTTTCAGTGAGAGGAATAGTGCCTAATTGTTGGCGTGAATCGGAGGAACAGTGCCCCATCATTGGTGTCAATGGGAGGAATAGTGCCCCATTGTTGGTGTAAGTGGGTAGAATAGTGCCCATTGTTGGTGTCAGTGGTAGGAATAGTGCCCCCTGGTTTGTTTCAGTGAGAGGAATAGTGCCCAATTGTTGGCGTGAATAGGAGGAACAGTGCCCCATCATTGGTGTCAATGGGAGGAATAGTGACTGTTGTTGATGTCAGTAGCAGGGATTATGCCCCCTTGTTGGTGGCAGTGGGAAGAATAGTGTCTTGTATAAGTGGGAGAAAAAGTGCCCGAAGGGCTGGATAGGGGCAAGCAAAGGGCCGCCGGGCTGTAGTTAGGAGACCACTGTTTTAGGTGGTAACATTCATCCTATTTCAAACTTGAGTTCTTCATGGGTATGTTCTGTCAAAATGAGACTGATCTCCTCTTTCTTTGCATATAGAGATATACCTCTTGTCCCAAACCAAGTTGTCACTACTATGAGGGCGTCTGTCCCTGATGATGTTTCAAGATTGTTTGTACCTTCACCTTCATTTGGAAATATGAGTGATTTGACACTCTTTCAATAGATTTAACATCTCGGTGGCCACCTGGTGAAGATACAGTCTGGCACCCCCTTCTGTTGCATACATACATCATTGCATATATTTATCCCTTCTAAGAATAATAGAATCTCATAACGCCATTGTGATATTACCCATTACCATCCAAGGGAAAACTGCGGCTATCTGTAGGTATTTTAGAACCTTGGAGTTCATTAAAGCTGTATTATGATATCACCCTTTACCTACAAGCCTTTCACGACATATCATCAACATGTACACTAGATGATAATTTACACTATATTCAATACAGAAGATTACTTATAGCCCACAGTAATTATCAGAAGCTTAATTATGCTCAATAGTAGTGATCACGTCCCATAGTGTACGTGCAGCACTAATGATTTGACAGCACTCTTAATCTTTCCATTTATATGGGGAAAGGAAAGATATAAGCCTGACAGAATGAATTCAGTTTTGCTGAGTCTGCTGACCTTTTGTAGTGCTTCTTATAACCAAGGAAACCCTTCTGTGATGTCCACTATTACCATTCAACTAGCAACTTTGACAGAGTAAGCATGCATACAGATATATGCCTCGTATCTGTGGATGTCAAAGAGCTGCATTGATTAGCTGTTAAGTTTCAGTACAAAGACAGCTGCTCTCCAGAGTCTAAAAACATGCTTTCTTTAAAATGCTGAGAAATACGTCACAGTACTAAAACTCATCTTGCATTCTGGAGGCAAGATGTCACTATCCAACTCAGTTGTCTCCCACTCAGTTGTATGTTTTTAAGCCTTGCTTACCAGGAACAATTCTTTTGTTGTGGGGAAACCCACATAGGTGAGAGAGGTGAGCCAGGGACCTGTGGGCAGCCACCAGTTTTGTAACAAGAGAGTTGCAATAAAGTCCACAGGTGTGGGATATGAGGCTGAAGCCAATGCGCAAAAGGCTTAGGAGGGCCATTGTAAGCTGGGAGCTGATTTGTGCCCTCTGGGAAAGAACTGCCAGGGCATGTGATAGAGACTCAATGTGATGATATTCAAACCATGTATCAATATCACATGCAGGGGCGGACTGACAACTCATGGGGCCACCGGGCAATACGGGATCATGGGGCCCCTGTGTCCTTGCCCAAACTCAAAAAAGCCTATGAAAAAGGTACCAGGGGCATCTCATGGGGCCCCCTACTGACCCTGGGCCCTCGGGCAGTGCCCGAGTTTCCAAATGGTCAGTCCGCCCCTGATCACATGGATATATACAACATTATACAAAGTAAATGTAATAAAAGTTCTTCAAATGTGAGTCCCAATTCCAAGAATTGATAAAAAGTGAAAAAGTGAATCTTCAGTTGCTTGATGACCACATAATATCCACGCAAACACGTGTCACCCCACTCCATGCTCAAATAAAGGCTTACCAGGTAGATTTGACCATCATGTTATAAAGTAGTCAAAATCAGCTAAAAGATGATGATTAACAGTCAATCTAGCCTCCTCCATAGCATCCAAATATGGCTCAAATATCGTTATCATATCAATATCGTTCGCCCACTCAGTGTTGACCATCAATGGCATATGCATAAAATGAAAAAGAAACTCCAATATCAATACGGCGCTGTATAGTTAAGACAATCTACGTGTTCCCACTTCCAAGATGGCCGCGAACATACACACATATGTGGTGACGTACGTCCAAGCTCCACCCAATGTGTTTCGTCATAAGTGATGTCATCAGGGGTCAAGATGTTACCATGCATGTCACCACGCATGCGAGTATGCTCGTGGCCATCTTGGAAGTGGGAACATGTGGATTATTTGAACTATTCAGCACTGTATTGATATTGACCCCTGATGACATCACTTATGATGAAACGCATCAGTTGGAGCTTGGACATACGTCACCACGCATGCGTGTATGCTTGCTGGCATTTTGAAAGTGGGAACATGTGGATTGTCTTAACTATAGAGTGCAGTATTGATCTTGGACTTTCTTTTAAATTGTATGCATATGCCATCTTTAATGCCTGACACTGATGGTCAACACGGAGTGGGCAAATAATATTTGAGCCATATTTGGATGCTATGGAGAAGGCTAGATTGGCTGTTAATCATCATCTTTGAGCTGATTTTGACCACTCTATAACATGATGGTCAAATATATCTTGTAAGCCTTTGTTTGAGCACAGAATGGGGTGACACATGTTTGCATGGATATCGTGTGGTCATCTAGCAACTGAAGATTCACGTTTTCACTTTTTATCAATTCTTGGAATTGGGACTCACATTTTAAGAGCTTTTATCATATTTACTTTGTATATTATTGTATATATCTATGTGATATTGATACATTGTTTTGAATATCATTACATTGAGTTTTACAGGTTAATAGCTGGGATTGCTCCATCACATAAAGGTTTCTTTATTTAGCGCTACACGTATATATATACTGTATATATATATATATATATATATATATATATATATATATGTTAAATAATTGTATCAGAATTTAGTGTCAGCAGCTTGTCATATAGTTTGATCCAGCACAGATTTTTTATAGTTTTTTACATGTGATAGAGACTGTGTTAGCTACAGAGTGGAGTTGTGTCAGGACTACTGCTAGAAGACGAGAGCTACATGGCTGTTGTTACTGGTTCTTCTGCCTGCTGAGAGCCCAAGAGGCGAGCTGCACGTGGGGCTCAATGGTGATTCCAGTGTTCCAGCTGTTTCTGGTTTCCTGTGCTGTAGTTGTTCCAGAGTGCTCTAGTTGTTCCAGAGTGCTCTAGTTGTTCCACAAGTGCTCTAGTTGTTCCAGAGTGTTCCTGCTGTTCCACTGTCGTGCTGCATTGAGGCTTCATTGAGAATAAAGGGCCCCAACATCAGCGGGACTGAGTTCAGATTCACTGGACATTGATTAGGTAGGCTGTACCAATATTGTTGCAGGCAGCTTTACTCAGGGTCAGGGTCAGTCTAGTGCATTTTCATTCAGGTTGTCTTTACAGGCAGCTGTGGGGAATTATTATTATTATACAGGATTTATATAGCGCCAACAGTTTGCGCAGCGCTTTACAATATAAGGGAGACAGTACAATTACAATACATTTCAGTACAAAAGGTATATGAGGGCCCTGCTCGTGGAGCTTACAATCTAAAGGAAGGGGGAATGAACCAACTTACACTGGAAGTTGGTTTCTCAAGTCGAACTGTATTTGCTATTATACATCTGTTAAACCCACCCTTTCCTTTTCAAGGATTTTACTGTTGATAAAGCCAGTTTAATCTGTTTCCAGATTTGTCTGTGTCACTTGGGCCCAGGTATAGGGCAATTCATTACTAGAGCAGGGCAGGAAAATCCACACAATCCAGTGGCCCCTCCAGGGGTAGCACTAGATTTTTACACATTGTGATATTCTAGGGCACGTTAGATCACTAAAAGAAGAAAATGTTTTATGTGAAAGAGGTGCTTTTAGCAGAGGTGTGTGTCTAGGTGGGAAATGTTAAGTGGTTGTAGGCTGTAGTAATGGGAATGTGGCCCTTGATCCACTGCTATTGACCAGATGCCCTACTATTGCTTCATGAATTAAACAACTTGCTGACTACACTTAGGCCCCTTTCACACAGGCGTTACATTTTTTTCATCAGTTCAGTCATGTTTTTTCCAAACAAAAAACAATCAGTTTACATCCATTTTTTCATCACTTTACATCCGTTTTTCAGCAGTTTACATCCGTTTTTCATCAGTTTACATCCGTTTTTCATCAGTTTAGATCCATTTTTCATCAGTTTACATCCGTTTTTTCATCAGTATATATACGTTTTTCAACAGTTTACATCCGTTTTTCATCAGTTTACATCAGTTTTTTCCTCCGTTTTTCTTCCATTTACATCCGTTTTTTTATCCATTTACATCCGTTTTTCGCCCATTTCCATCTGTTTACATCCGTTTTCATAAATTTTTTGGCTGTTTACATCCTTTTTTTGTCCGTTCTGTTTTTTTTTAACGGAAAAACAATAGGGTTTTCTTCCGTTCAAAAAAACAGATGGTAACTAATACAGACATAAACGGATGTAAACAGATGAACATCCATTTACATCCGCTAGGCCATAGAAATACATGGGTGTCCGTTTTTCATCCGTAAACGTACAGATGAAAAACGGACATATGGAACGCCTGTGTGAAAGAGGGTATCAAACTGGTGGTCCTTCAGCTGTTGCAAAACTACAAGTCCCATCATGCCTCTGACTTTACTGTATCATGCTTGTAACTGTCAATCTTGCAATGCCTCCTAAAACTTGTAGTTTGGCAACAGCTGGAGAGCCGCCAGTTTGACACCCTTGCCTTACTCTGTCTAAGATAGATAATCTTGACATAATTCGGTGTACAAGATGTCAGTTACCAAAGAGCACGTACCCTAGATCTAGTTTTCCATTCAAGGCTAGATATTACAACCATATTGGTGTGAATATTCTTATGTGGTGATCACCACATCATCATCTTTCAATCACCTGTCAATCTAAAAAGAAAAAAACTTCACTTTTAACACTTCCCATCAGGCCCATGTACATAAGAGGCGAGACGGGAGCAGTGCCAAAGTGGGTGGCCATTTATAAACGGCCCCCGCATTCACTGCCTGTGCCTGGGAGCACAGAACCGCGATTCGGTACCCGTGGACAGGTCGCTGTATGGGACCTCTGTGTGAGGTCCCAATCATGTGATCACTGATTGGCCAATCTTAGGTTTGATTTGTGTACAAAAATCGTTCAGAATTCGAACCATGTATGGCCTGCATTAGACCCTAGTATCTATGATGGCTCACAAAGTTCAAGTGTATGCATCCAAAACATTTTTTTTGAGAGAGAGAGAAAGAAAGGGTTAAAACACCTTTCAAGGTATTTTTTGCTGCTTGTGCCTCCCCTCTGGGGAAATCCCTTCACTTACTGTCCTGGAGATGCATCAGGAAATAAGAGGATATTTCCCCAATGTGACTGGAATTCCTATCATAGTCAGCAGTACATTTTCCCCCAATAGATAGACATCGGGAAAACAAAAAAGTATGTTTTGTTTCGATTCAAGATCTAACAAATTTCGTGTACTTGGATTCTGTAAATTCATTCAATTCGTTTTTGGGATTTGTTTTGGTAATTTGTATTCAAATTCAATTCAAAAAGATTTTGACCAAATTCAAAAAGTAGTTCACATTGGAAATTGGTTCAACTGAATTCAAAATTGATTCAGCAAAATTCAAAAAGTCGTTCGAAATCGAAAAGATTTCAACCAAAGTCGAAAAAATTGGACCGAATTAGAAAAGTTAAGCTGGCCATACCCATGTAGATTTTCGTCCGGGAATATTAATTTCAGGAATATTAGTTTGATTTTCTAACTGTTAGTGGGGTCAAATCGATGGTTGTTTTCGACCGCAGTGATGGAAAAATTTGAAGGGGCAGGAAGGAAAACGTTTCTCGTTCAAAAGAATTTTTGCCCGTGTATGTGGTTATCGAGTAGAAATTACATTGATTTACAAAAATTAAAACATTTTTAAAATGTTAAAAGCAAAAGACATTCATCAAATGTGCAAAGAATTTTCGTACAACTTTTCTTACGAATATTCTCGGCCGGAAATATACACATGTCCGGCCAGCTTAATGCCCCGTACACATGATAAGAAAATTGTAAGAAATTTTTCGTACGAGGACCGATTGTCTAATAATCGGATCATTAGTACACATCAATTCGTGCGACAATACCTGAAGGGACAAGCGCAAAAATTTTTCTTGTATGATACCAGTTCATACGATTTCCGTTTTTTTTCAGTACAGTAGTCATCCGAAAATACAATACAAATACATGACACCACTTTCGAAATTCTTTTCTTTTGTATGAGAATCTTCGTATCTTTAATAATCTTTTCACTTTTGATGTGAGTCTAGCAGGTGAAAAATAACGGACGATAGTTCGTCCGATATTCTCATTGGTGATTAACCTCCCTGGAGGTATTCCCGAGTGTAGCTCGGGGTAAAGTTTCAGCACCACAAGCGGTAACCCTGAGCTACACTCGGGAATACCTTGCAGCGTTGTTCCGGGATCCCTTCTGCACATACCTTGTCCTGCGCTCCCGCGATTTCCCCCCTGCAGCGTCCCTGGCAATGTCCTCCAGCCGATGCCGGCATCTGTCTTCCGAGTTCCGTTCCCTGCGACGTCGTGACGTACGGGGATGGAACTGGCAGGAAATTGTAGAAGTGACATTCACTGAAATTACTAAAATCACATAGTATAACATTACTGTATCAAACCATTTCACATACATTTTGTCCCGAGTGCTTTGTCCTGTGCCCTGCCTGCATTTTTACTGTTCTTTCTGCCTGGAAACTGAAAAACGTCCATGGCGTCCAAAAAGCGTCCCTTTAGGTCAAAAGCAGTTTTAGACCAGCTAGAGAACAGCGATAGTAAATTAGAACCACTTGCAGAATTGAGTGATAATGATTCGTGGGGGAAATTCATCATCAGACACTGAAAACGATTTTGCGGCTTTGCTCAGTGATGTGCGAACTTGGCGCTATATTTCAAATTTCAGTGTTTTTGGTTTGATTATATTATTGAATTCAAATTATTATTATTATATTATTTTTTATGATTATTTAATAAATTATAATTTATGATTTCATGTTTCAAATTTTATCATACCCGGGATGTTTACTAGACTCTTGTTCGGACAGATTTCAGTAAGTTTTTCCTTAAAATTACAGGCCTACAATAAAAAAACTACATATTTCCATGCAAACAAATGTACCGCTTTGAGCACAGAAATATGGACATAGTCAGACTGCTAGGGAGGCTACAGCTGGCCATACATGTGTAGATTTTTGGACCAGAATATTTGTTTCAAGAATTTTCGTTTGATTTTCTAATCGTATTCTTGTTTTCTAATTTGAGTTTAAAGTGGAGTTCCAGTGAAAATAATTAAAAAAAAGTCAGCAGCTACAAAAACTGTAGCTGCTGACTTTTAAAAAACAGACACTTACTTGTCCCTCGGTCCTGTGGTGTACTCCCTGCAGCCTGTTTCACCAGCCGCCCTGTGTTACTGGTGCCATCATCCTCAGTGTGGACACCCGGCTGTGACAGCTTGCGGCTTCACAGCCAGGTGCTCACTGTGCATGCGCGAGTAGTGCTGTGCTTCCTGAATGGCCTCTCAGACTTCTGGGACCTGTCACGTGTCCCAGAAGACTACGGGGGGGGGGCACAACTGCTGCTTTCGATCGCCTAGGTGATCGCAGCAGAAGTGGAAGCTGTGCCTGTAAATTTTGGGTACCTGCTACCCCCCTCTCCCCAAAGCTGCTAATCCTTAACGGGGAGTGGGGGACCAGGCGTTAAAGTGAAACCTCCCCTTTTGGGTGGAGCTCCGCTTTAAATTTGTTTTCAAATGTTTGTTCGATTTTGTTTTTTTAATTCCAATTTGTTTTCAAATTGAATTTCGGACGAATTTCATTTTGTTATTTCGGATTCATTTAAAATCGTTATTTTTGTAATTCAGAATTCTGATACATCTGACTATTTGTACGACAGTACTGGAATTGTATGTTAAAGAAAATCTTGTTTTATTTTTGTTTTGGATGAAGTAAAGGGTTAGATTCTTTGTCAAATTTTTATTGCTGTGTGAATCCCCGCTGGGGAAATTTGACCCTCTATTTGTCCGAATAACGAAAAAATTTGACCGAAATTCGATTGGGATCAAAACAAACTGCACATATCTACCAATAGATTTCCCTTCACCTCTCATTCTGTTGGCAGCTGTAAAATGTTGTCTCAGTGGCATTGTGCACCAGGACAAATAGAGGGTCAAATCTCCCCAGTGGGGATTCACACAGCAATAAAAATTCGACAAAGAGTCTAACCATTTTTTATTCCATCCAAAACGAAAAAAACTAGATTTTCTTTAACATACAATTCCAGGACTGTCGTACAAATAGTCTACTATCGTGAACGAACTGAAAATTTATGTGCAGATGTTACAAAACGTTTGGAGACAGATCTGTAACATGTAAAAATCAAAAGTATACTGACCTAGTGATTTATCAAAAATACATTGTATTACGTAAAATCAGTGGTAGCTTTCACAGTAAATCTACATCAGGTATGTCAAAGGCCTCGCTGATCAAAGAACACCCAGCTGACACTGTGGCCAGCTCTGCATTATTTTTTTCATCTAAAAAAGTAATGTCATCTGTAACAAAGAAAGTGCCTGGGCAAATCCTACTTTATTCTGTACATTGTTGCCATCACTTTGTTTTCATGCAAGTTGATACAAGAATTATTAGAGAAATGATTTTATTTTACACTATTTTATGTTTCAGAATCACATAATACTTTTCACAGTGTCTTGAGGACCAGATTTTCATCACTGGAGTAAGTGGGAACACACATTTTGGAACAGGTTTTTACCCCTCTGTTAGGATTACCTATGTAACACAAGACTTTTCTCTTTTTCCCAGTCTTTATATGGCACAGACCATACAGACCATAATAATACTGAGTAAATAACATTCAATGAGATGACTACTCCTACTGATGAGTGTCACTGTATTTATTATTGAAATCCTTTAAAGGCTACAGTTTTAAATCAATTTACTTTGAAAAATAAGTGAAAGGATTTTGTTTTGGATAGCAGCAATTAGGTTTCATGGTATCTTAGTTCCCAGCATTGGTAACAGATACCGCAGTTGCTGATGGGACCCTGCTCTTGGGGGAGACATACTGGCTATATTGACATATCCAAGGCCCCATTTTATCACCTTCACCTTGAGAAAATGTTCAGCTAACATGCTTCTATTGGAGGAAGTTGGGCATAATGTACAAGGCAGAGAGATTAAAGTAGTTGTAAACCCTTACATTTACCCAGTGAAGTGCCTGTGATACACAGAGATTAAACAAATCCTCCTACATAGGTTGTACCTGTTTATCTGCAGTCTTCTCTTCTCTATAGACATTTAAAGTGCTGAATTTATAAAGCTTGTCTTAGAGCTCAGAAAAAAGGGGGAGGAGAGCTGAAGTTACATACACTCTGCAGAGCTCAGTGAAGAGAACTCTGAGAGCTGATTGGAAGGAAAAGACACCCCCCTCCAGACAGCTCACAGGAAGAAAGCTGAGGCTGCCACTTTGCTCAAACTTCCTCCCCGTCACCATTTTTCATTTTTTTTTAGTGTCAGGAAAACTGCTCAGAAATTATTCATGCTGATAGCAGAGGAATGAAGCAGCAGACAGAAATGACACTTAGTCTTTTGGATTAGAGACAAGTACACACTATAGAAAGATATGCTTTGCTCATATTTCATGTCTGAGGTTTGCAACCACATTAGTAAAAGTTTCTTAGGGAATGGTAATTGCGTGAGGCACTGCAGTTATTTTCCTTATTTAACCACTTCCCGCCCAGCCTATAGTAATATGATGGCCGGGTGAACCTCTTGTCCCTTCGGTAGGGCATCATATGACGTCCTTCAGGGATTGCGCTCGGGTCGCGCTGTGGTGAGATCTGTCACCGGCCGTGTACCTTGGACACAGCCGATAACAGATCTGTGTACCGGCCCCGTTGCCAGTACCATGTGACCTGCTGTGACCAATAACAGCAGGTCACATGACAGTTGTATACAATGGATGGCTTCCTTTCATGCCATCCATTGTATACAAGTATGTCTAGCTGTGAATGGTCACAGTGATCACATGCACAGGCTGGTCCAATCACAGCCCATCTGTGTCATGTGATTAGCTTTGGCCAATCACAGTTAATCACAACAAAAAAAGCTGAATCAATCAATCTTATTCAGTTAAATGCTTTCTTATAGCAAAAAATTATTTGCTATAAGCAATCAAATTGTGTAAAAAAAGAAAATACTGATCACTTCCCTAAAGTAGTACAATGTTACTATGGCAATATTATACTACTTTGGTCATAGCATAATATGAAAAAAAAAATCTTAAAAAAGAGAAAACAAAATTAAAAATTAAAAAATAATAAAAAATATTTTTTTTTTTCATACTGTCACCATTCAGTGTCTCTGATCACCATCACACCAGTTATATGATGATGCTGCACTGCACTGGTGACAGTATGTAAAAAAAAATTGTGAAAATTATTTTTTTAACTTCATTTTACAAAAAATTATGACGAAAAAATTACAACTTCAAAAAAATCACCATGCCTCATATGAAATACGTCAGACTTTCTACTTTGCAAAAAGGGGTCATTTGGGGGATATCTGTACTGTTCTGACATTTTATGGGCCTCAAGAAATCAGATTGGCCATCAGTATATTTGGAATGATCAATTTTCAGATATACCCCATAGTTTGTGAACTCTATAACTGTCCTACAGACTAAATAATACATACTGATTTAGGTTATTTTCACCAAAGACATGTAGCAGAATACATCTCGGCCTAAAGTTATGAAGAACAATTTTATTTGCAAACGTTTATAACAGAAACAAAGAAACGTGTTTTTTTTTTCAAAATATTTGGTATTTGTTTGTTAATTTAGAAAAAATGAAAACCCCAGTGGTGATTAAATACCACCAAAAGAAAGCTCTAGTTATGTGAACAAAATGATAAGATTTTAGTTTGGGTACAGTGTTGCATGACTGCGCAATTGTCATTCAAAGTGTGAGAGCACTGAAACATGAAAAATGGGCTGGGCAGGAAGGGGGTAAAAGTGCCCGGTATTGAAGCGGTTAAAGACTGTAACATATGGAAATCAGTGCCTGGAGAACTGCCATGCTTGTGCATTGGTTTAGTTTGTACATTGGTGCTATTGCCTTGCCAGTACAGCAGCCAGCAGTGAAATAAAGAAATTAAATATAGGTTGTGCAATGCTGGAAAAATGGAATATACATTACATGACAATATTAAAACACATGTTCTCATTTTCAGGATGGTTTCCTAACTGTATATGTCTATTTAATAGCTAGATTATAAAAAAAGAAATGCAAAATCTGACTGACTCAGCAAAAACTCAAACTTTTACCTACAGTCTTTCATATTAGACAGCTTCTCCTGTATAAAAATATCCAATCAACATAATTATAAAAAAATACTGCATTTCCAGGAAGAGCTCCAAGTCTCTATGAATCAAAGAAATCCAAGATACAGAAATAATTAAAGAGACTATAAATAGTTACCATCTGAAAGGAAGGTTGTATCGTCATTAGCAAAGGAAAATACAAAAATACATACACAGACAACTTGAGCTTTCCTCTAGCCTGTGATCATAAGCTGGTGTCTACTGCTCTTTGATTTCTAATTCTAACTCTCACTGATAGAAAATCCAGTTTTCAGAACAATGTGTCAGGGACAAGAGAAGAAGAACACCCTGTGCAGACCCAGAAAGCTTCATAGACAAGTACAGTATCTATATTATATGTTATGACTCACAGGACAAGAAAGGTATAATATATTGAATTTAATGGTACAGTATTATAACTGCTGTCTATCCAGAGCCGTTTTCATTATTTCTCACTAACTTTCTTCTTCGTGGTATAGGTAGCCTCCATATCAAAGCATACATTGTTTTATAGGGCAAGTGATAATATTTGACAAAACTCCACCCTAATAGAATAAAGTGAAAGGCCAAAAGACCTTGCTGAAGCTTTTGGTTTTATAAGTTATACTGGAAATTCCATCATTGTGTTTGTTAGTACATGACCACTTTGATAAATGTGAAATAAAACCTGCATGATTAGAGTCTGTTTATATCTCTTTTGGTCTACAGTTCTATAGTACACTTCTTCCTTTGCTGCATTGCTAGAAGGTTTCATGAAAGCCTTCTTAGTGGTGGAGGTGTTCCAACCACTCTAATTAGAGAGAACAGAGACCAGAGTTACTTTTCACCTTCTACTCTAGGTTCAGCAGAAGAACCCAATGGTTGGGCAAAACAATTTTGTAAAATTGGCTGTTTTGGGAATGTTCACTGAGGAAGGATAGGACAGAGACTTGTGTGATTCTGCACTAAAGAAGAATCCTGGGATAGGCAAAAAATCACCCATTAGTTTCTCCCTGCACAAAACACTACACAGTTATTAAAATTCTGAAAATCCTTACCATTTAGAAAAAAGTCTATTTGAAGTGAACTGGATGGACTTTTGTCTTTTTTCAGCCAGACTAACTATGTAACTATGTAATTTTCATGACTTCATCTCTGTAATTCAAAAGATAACAGCATCTACTCTGCCAAAATTGTCAGTCTTTTTTTCATAGCGAAAAAATAAAAAAACGCACAGGCAATCAAACACCACCGAAAGAAAACTCAATTTGTGGGAAAAAAGGCCATAAATATAATTTGGGTGCAATGTTGCATGACCTTGTAATTGTCAGTTACATTAATGCAGCACCGAAACGCAAAAAATGGCCTGGTCAGGAAGGGGGGCAAATCCTAAGGAAGGCAGGTAGTTAACAACCATGACTCATATGCTGTCAGCTGGATTTACAGCTGACAGCGGAATGTAAACAAAAAAGTGCTGGTATATAAAATGTAAAAAAACAGCATGGGGGCCTTCCAATCTATACCAGGCCCTTTGGGTCTGATATGGATTTTGAGGGGAACCCCATGCCTTTTAAAAATAGTGTGAGGTTCTCCCAAAAATCAATACCAGACCCTTAGGTCTGGTATGGATTTTAAGGGGAGCCCCACACCAAAATTGTAAAAAATGGTGTGGGTCCCCAAAAATCCATATTAGACCTTTAGGTTTGGTAAGAATTTTAAGGGAAACCCCAAACCAAAATTAAAAAATGGCATAGAGTCACCCCCAAAATGCACACCAGACCCTTATCTGAGCATGCAGCCCAGCAGGCTGGGAAAGGGGGGGGGCAAGTGAACGGCCCTCCTCCTGAACCATACCAGGCCACTATCCCTAATCATGGGGGGGTGCATTGGAGGAGGGGCCCCCTCAAAGCACCTTGTCTCCATGTTGATGGGGACAAGGACCTCTTCCCCACAACCCTGAGAGGTGGTGGTGGGGATCTGCAAGGTGGCCCCCAGATCCTGGCTCCCATGTGAAAGAGTATAGGATACATAATACCCCTACTCATTCACCAAAAAAAGTCAAAGGTAAATAAAAATACAAACACAGTTTTTGATAAGTCCTTTATTAAAAAAACACCCTATAATAAATGTCCCCTGAAGTAGATCCAACATCAATTACGATGAACACCAACCTGCATGAAACCAAAACAAATGCCACCCACCGAACGAGATGTGTCCCGTCTAGGGACACACTCTGAATGACAGGTAAACAAAGGGAAGGGGGCACTGAGTGACCACTGCACCCATGGTTACCTGTCACTGGACAAGTGTCTCTACATGGGACACGTCACTCACCAAATGACATGCTGCCTCCTATTTAGAGCTATCCTCTGTCTTTGAAAGATCCAGCCCACCCATGCACAACTGCCATGCCATGTGAGGGGAAGAGGTAGGGAGAAACTTACTGCAGGAGATCCAAGGGTACAGACAGTGGCCTCCACACCCCTTACCTGTGTTTTCACTCCCTGGCCACCTCTCCTTACCCCGTCATACACTTAGATCCCCTGCCCCCCACAGAAACATCCCTCCCTGGCATGCCCCACAATCCCAGCTCACAAACATTCATCCCCTGTTGCCTCATACTCTGATCCCTCCCCCTCAAACACACACTCACACACAGAGCCGGGACAAGGTCATCCAGCACCTAGGGCAAAAATGCCAAACTGCGCCCCCCCATTCATGATGTGCAAGCTTAGTGGATCCTACGCCCAGCAGTCACTCTCTTGTCAGTGATGGGGAAATTGCATATTACATATTTCCTTTTTTATATTGCGGCTCACTAATGTTGAAGAATGCCTCCAAGCCTTGGTTAAAGGGCTATACAAGGACAAAGTATTGTAAGCTGACTATTTGCACAAGCCAAGCCAGACCACTAATCTCCTTTCATGAGTGTGCTGTCTTTCTTAGAAGGACATCATGTGGTCTACAGTAGGGGATTGGACATTACCTACATACAAGTTCGGTATATAAGACACAGCTAGATTGGAAATATTTTGTCTCATCTACAGAGCTTGCAATCATGCATGTGTCTGTGATGACCTGTGTGACACACCATGTGAAAGCAGGGGGAATCCGTAGCGAAACAGCATCTTTAGTTATGTTTTCTTGTTATATTTTCTAATATTTGTTATCTGTATCTGTCATTACTTTTATCAAAGTTATACTTATAAGTATTTGTGTGATCTCTCTTTGCACATATGGAATACAACCCCAGAAATGTGACAACACAGTCAGCCATGTAACAGAAGGAAGACGCCCCCATCCCTACAGTAAACCATTGCTCCAAGGGGAGCCACCCCTCTGCCCACCCCTTGTCCTGGATCTGCTCACAAATTCCCCATCCAGTGTCTCACCTACCCCCCTCTCCCCTAATGACAGGTAAGAAATCCATACCGAACCACCTCACACTAACCCCTTTCCACACTCACACAATCTTCTTCGCCCACCCCATGCCTCATGCTACCAGATATCCATCCCTAGCCATCTCGTGCTCCTCACTGAGAAACTTTCCTCCTCAGTTGCCTTAAATCCCCCACAGATAGACATCCCTCCCAAGCCAAGGTTTCTCAACCAGGGTTCCGTGGAACCCTAGGGTTCCTCCAGAGTTTGCTAGGGGTTCCTTGAGCAATGAGCAATTTTTGCCTCTCAAATAAGTTTCCACTAACACCATTGATCCTTTTAGCTATCTGTAAGGGGGTCATTCTTCCCAATGACCACAAGTGTAAGGAGCATTCTTCCCACTGACCATCACACTATTGTATCATGAATTGTAAATAAAGTGAATTTAGCAGGGGTTCCCTGAGACCGGAAAGCTATGTCAAGGGTTCCTCTGCATTGACAAGGTTGAGAAAGGCTGCCCTAAGCACTCATCTCCTTCACATCTCACCCACTAAAACAGTTCTTCAACATTATTTGTTGTTTTTTAAACCTCCCTTATTCTTGAATGGGCACACATTTGCTAACAGGAATAACAGTGTATTTTTTATTGCATATTCCAATATGTTTTGCTATGTAATGAATTATTATTTCAGGTTTACCTGCTTGTTTATTAGTTGTGGCTGTATACAAAAATATCTTTATTTGTATACTAAATTAAAATTGATTTGAACAATTTAAGTGAAATAAGTACTTTTGGGGCTTTTTCTGTGACGCATCTTCATTTGATATATTCCCTACATAGCAGATGTATTTATAGATATAATCACACTTACAAGCAACAAATACAGTCTAATGCAGATAGGATATTAATTGTTTTAATTAATAAGTAGCAGATGGATATGGACAGAAATGTGGGGGAGAAATCCTAGTGTGAAGCATCTACATATTCCAAGAGAATCTTTTCATTCAATGGGATGTATTATGAATGTTACACTCTCATACAACAGCATTAGCATTATGTCATAGCATTCTTCCCTCTAGTACATTAAAGTGACACACCTAAAATGATGTGTGGTATCTCCTGCAAGCATCTTTCTTCACAGGCTGTCACACGGTATTTGACAACCACATATTTTATCACACCCAAAGCACATCAAGCACATAAAACAAGACACTGATATGACAGGTGAAAAAACTTGAAAAATTTAGTATTTGAAAAAACAAAATAAAACAGGGAAGTATAGATCTTAAAGAAGCTATGCAATTTAATGACCAAAGTACTGATTTAAAGATGCTCGTTGGGGGGGGTGCTGGGTTACCAGAGCTGCTGCAGGTATAAAGCATAAGTACATTAAAAAAACCTGCATATAAAGGTGTACCTTGGTTTATGAATTTAATTCGTTCTGTGGGACTTTTCATATTGCGAAAAATTTGTAAACCGAAACGCGGTTTCCCATAGGAATGCAATGAAAACCAAATAATCCGTTCCGGAGGTCAGAAAAAAGTAAAAAAAAGTCTTTTATCTGTTCAAAACTCTTTATAAAGTGCACTTTAAAGGCCTAAATACTGTCCAGGGACATGATTAAAAATGAATTGAAAACCAAATAATCCGTTCCGTAGGTCAGAAAACAGTAAAAAAAAGTCTTTATCTGTTCAAAACTCTTTATAAAGTGCACTTTAAAGGCATAGTACTGTACAGGGACATGATTAAAAAAAATCGTAAATACATTGAAAAGCAATTAATCCGTTTGTATTGCGAAAAAAATTTGTAAACCGAGCCATTATTTTCAATGTATTTTCATTCGTAAACCGAAAATTACGTTAACCGAGGCGTTCGTAAACCGAAGTACGCCTGTATGTGTACACAACATGTTCACAATCTTTGCCTTAGTAGTTCACCACTTTGCTCTTCAGGCAAGGATTTTAGCAAATGTTATTGCTTTTGTATTGTGGATATTTATGCAGGTCTTAATAGCATTTTCTAACACTGACTGCTAAGTGGGAACATCTTTGTTTACTATAGTCATTTGGGTAAGCTCTGTTTTGTAATGAGGGAAACTGTAGGGCCAACATACCTTTTGTGCAGGAGAGAGTCTTTGAAAAACTTACCAAAGGTCAAATGCTTGTAACCATCCCTGACCTCTCCAGTTAATGGTACTGTGAAGTAATTCATTCCCCCAAATCCTCATAGATAACAACAAAGTTGGGTATCTGTTGGTTTCTAACAAAAACACCACATAGTAGTTTATATTAGAGAGTTGGCAGGCTGCTAAGATTCTGTTGCAAAATAGAAAGTAATAGGAAAATAGGCAGAATTTCATTGCCTCTGTTGTGAATTTTGAAAATTAATCTCTCCACAATGCCTAGAGATACATATGTTAAGGTTTTGTGCTTGTTCAGAATATGGAAACAGTTTAGTATGCATAGTCAGGGCACAAGTTCAGATTGGGGTATTTACAGAATTCTAGGAGTCAGTTTTATCACAGGAGCATAGTAATTACACATTGCTATTTCGCAAATATTTTGTGAACAGGGGCGGACTGACCATTCGAGCACTCGGGCACTGCCCAAGGGCCCGGAGTCAGTAGGGAGCCCCATGAAATGCCCCTGGTACCTTTTTATAGGCATTTTTGGGTGTGCTTTGAGTGTGGGCAAGGACACAGGGGCCCCATGATCACCTATTGCCCGGGGGTCCCATGAGTTATCAGTCCGCCCCTGTTTGTGAATGAGCATTCTTTTTTCTGTGCATGTGCCAACTGCATTAATTCACATGCACCAACCCAGAGATATGTTTGTGGAATTCCCTGTACTGATCCTACTGAGGGGCAGGCACTGAGGCACAAATGGTTGTTTATTTAATTTTATTTATTGCAAATACTTGTATAGCACAATCGATTAATGCAGCACTTTACATATGTATTATATTATTCACATCAGTCCCTGCCCTGAAGGAGCTCACAATCTAAGGTCCCTAACTCACATTCATACATGTGCATATGTAACACTCTGCTGAAATGTCAGTTGCAGGATGTTGACACACACTCTGGTAAAAGCTTTATGGATCTTATAGGCTGAACTGCAGGACTTTGTTAGAAGGCCGCTAATCGGGGGACTACATTTTTCCCAGAAGAGCTGGCTTGTGGATGGAGGCATAAAAATGCAGAAGCCTGGGAACAGGAAGCGAAAGGGGAAAGAGATCGGGAGCAGACGTAGAGAGAGAGAGTTTTGCTGGCTGCTGGAGAACAGGACCAGGCCGCAGAGCTAGAGAGAAGAGAGGCAAGGAGGAGTTGCTGACTGCTAGCCTTGCCACCCTACTCAGCGAGACATTCTGCCAGCAGGTGACCCACAGAGTGGTGACCACATAGAACGCTGCAAGTGGGACTGGAGAACCTGTGGGGGCCCCTATCCTCTGAGAGAGAGAGACTGCTGGAAGCCAACAATTGGGTGAGAGAGTCCCATACACCAGCCGAACAAGTGAACACTGATATCCTTCTCATGTCTGCCACTTTCCTGCACACAGTTGCAGACATTGAATATAGTTAATACATCTTGTGACCTAGTTCCCAGGTCAGTACTTTTGACCATATTTTGCAGCACAGTCCAATCAACAGAGCTGACTACAGTTCACAGCATCTGCAGGCCAAACCACATCAGTTCTCCCTTAACCATTGGCCAACCCTCTTAAGGAGCCTCCACCACCATTGCCATTGGTTACTGGAGCCAAAAGTGGAGTTGCCCTTTGTCAGCAAGTGCTTCCGACAACTTCTGATATCTTTCTGCCTAAAATTTGTAATCCGCTCAGTGCATTAAATGGACACCACCCAAGTCAAGTGCCACTTAAAGGGATAGTACTTGTCCTTTCTTCTTCCTTCCCTTGTATTAATCCTTTGAGAGACTGTCACCTTCATCTCTTCCTACGTGTGCACCAACTGGGCCCCAAAAAGCGTGCCAAAGATTCCTCATAGCACTTAAAGGGACATTGACTACCCTAGTTAAAGAGCTCTTTCCTATCTTAGATTTAAACCTTGCCATCAGATCCTGAGGGCCCAAAGTGAGCTAGTTCAACCTTTGATAGTTTTCCTTGCTCACTGGGGACTAGAAACATCTCAGGTTGGCGGTATTCTGCTGTATGTGCTGTTTCCTTGCTTAGTGTTGCTAAGACTAACAATTGCCATTACACACACCTATACCACTTTGTTCTGTTTAACCAAGCTTACATTGAAGTTTAATATAAACATCATATCAGTTTACTCCAATTTGTGTGTGAATCTACTTTCTGGTGGTAAAATGTGATGTCAGAATGGGGTCCAGAATGACAGGGAGCCCAAAAATAACTCCTAAGAGGGTAGTGCTACACATACTAGGGCCGGTTTAGACAGGAGCCAATTAACCTACAAGCATGTCTTTGGAGTGTGGGAGGAAACCCATGCAGGCATAGGGAGAACATGCAAACTATGTGCTGGTAGTGTCCTGTTTGGAATTCAAATTGATAGTGCTGCCAGGTGGAAGTGCTAACCACTTAGCCACTCTACTGGTCATTTCTGTTAGTATCAGTATTGATCAAATCAGAAAAAGTTTTAATTTGTTTATTTGCATGCAATATATGGGGAACAATGTAATCAGAATTTAAAGAAATTATATATTGAAATAAAATGTATAACAATATTACATTGCACAATGGCTTGTGTAGCAGCCTATATATGTTTTAAAGAAAGTTTCGTCTTTTCAAAGCTATACTGGGTACATCACTTCATGATACAGGCAGTACTTTGGAATCCTGAGTGAATCAGGTTAGTTGACAAACCATATCAGGCTTGAAACTACTGGATTCACAGAGATTTCTGACATGCACAAATTGATTTACGCATGTTTAGTGTTATATGGGGATAAAATGGATTGATTTCAGAGATAAATTGATCTTGCTCTGAAAGATAAAATGACTCTTTATGCTATCAGCTACATTTTGCTGAAGCAGAAACTCTCAATTTGCTTGAAAAAAAAAAGAATGGAAAATCAATTGGGCAAGAACATTTACTACTTATGCGCCAGTATGATGGTATACTTTGTGATCATTACTGTCTCACCCACCTGAGCCTATACATTCACTGTACATTTTAGATGTGTGATCTGCTGCCAATGCTGCAGAGAATCACAAAATACCTTTCTCCAGTGAGTTCACTGTGAATAATGGCCCAGTATTTATTGCTCAGCTTACTTGGCCATATATAACAAGTGAAATTGCTGTTTTCCTACATAGGCCCCCTGACGTATGCACAGTCTCTGTTGGAGAGCTAGCCAGCATCTCCTAATGTACCACCCCAGACCCTAGATGAATTCCTCTTCCTTCACCCAGCAATCTGGGTAGCATTGGACAGGTGTCATCAGTTAAGGGGATGGGGTCAGCAGGGCAGTGTACAGGGGTCAGCAGTGCAGAAGACGGGGTCAGCAGGACGGAGGACAGATGTCAGCAGTGCAGAGGACAGGAGTCAGAAGGACGGAAGACAGGGGTCAGCAGTGCAAAGAACAGGGGTCAGCAGAGCAGTGTACAGGGGTCAGTAGTGCAGAGGATGGGGTCAGAAGGACGGAGGATAGGGTCAGCAGGGCAGAAGACAAGTTTCAACAGTGCAGACAACAAGAGTCAGAAGGAATGAGTTCAGGGGTCAGCAGGACAGTGTACAGGGGTCAACAGTGCAGAGGACAGGAGTCAACAGTGCAGAGAACAGGGGTCAGCAGTGCAGAGGATGGCGGTCAGAAGGGCAGTGTACAGGGGTCAGCAGGGCAGTGTAGAGGGGTCAGCAGAGCAGTGTACAGGGGTCAGCAGGACGAAAGACAGGGGTCATCAGTGCAGCGGACAGGGGTCAGCAGTGCAGCAGACAGGGGTTAGCAGTGCAGAGGACAGCAGTCAGCAGAATGGAGGACAGGGTTGGCAGTGCAGAGGACAGGGGTCAACAGTGAAGAGAACAGGGGTCAGCAGAATGGAGGACAGGGGTCAGCAGTGTAGAGAACAGGGATCAGAAGTGCAGAGGACAGGGGTCAGCAGTTCAGAGGACATGGGTCATCAGTGCCGTGGACAGGTGTCATCAGTGAAGGGGACAAGGGTCATAAGGGCAGTGTACAGGGGTCAGCAGTGCCCCCCCCCCATTGTGTTCAAGGTGCAATGCCCCTACCTGTAAGTTTCACCCCCACTCCCCCAAACCTGCAGGTTGGAGATCGCTACAGAGAGAGTTCGCTGTGGTGTGTTCTCCCCCCCCCTTCTGTCATAGCAGCGCTCCTCTAATGAAGAGATGTCAAAGGATTGCTAGATCAGACTGTATTCACCTCTTATGTCTTCCAAGGGCTGCCAGTGTCTCCTGACAGCAGGAAACGTGGGTAGGGGGCAGAAACAAACTGTGTCCAGCAATCCTGTGATATCTGCTCTATGGAGGATAGTTGTTATGACAGGAGGGGGGGCTAACAAAGTACAGCGCCCCTCCCCATGGCTCTCTTCTCTGTGCCACTGCCACATCTCTCCACACGTACACTGCACATAGAAGCCCCCCCCCCAAACTCTTACCAACTCTTGCCTTGGGAGGCATTTTACCAGCCTGGCCAGTTAAATACCAACTGGGTGGTAACTCTAGACCCAATTCACCCTGTAGACACAGAGGTTTATTTACTAACGGTGGAGAGAGCGAAATCAAGCTCACTTCTGCATAGAAACCAAACAGCTTCTAACCTCAGCTTGTTCAAACAAGCTTTGGCAATAAAACCTGGAAGATGATTGGTTTCTGTGCAGAAGTGAGTCTGATATTGCACACTCCAGCTTTAGTAAATAAACCTTATTGTGTCAATGTTGAATGTCTACGTCAAGTACTGGGAAATGATTGATTCCAGAAATATGAAGATCTGCTTAGCTGACACAATACTGTTGAGTATTGTGAGAGGGGAAAGTGTGGAGAGGCTTCTCTTTGCACACAAGACAGAGACCTGCCTCAAAAGACACTCAATGGGAGGGGTGAAACACATTGGGGGAGCTTCCAATTTCTGGTGGTGTCACATCCAGTCAGTGGAACTCACGTGGATAGTGGCGTTCCTGATCTGCTGCCCAGCAGGTTTATGCAAAGTGCATTGTTTTATTGTTTTACCATACATTGTAAGTGTATTTCTACAATCCATTTTTTAAGGTATTATTACACTTCCTCTGCCCTCTGATTTTTTGAGGCACCAGTCTACTCATTGATATTACATTGTTTTACACTGAAAGCCTGGAGGAGAGCGGAAAGTTAAGAGTGTAAAAAGTACACATTCCTCACCAGAAAGAGCACTTTTTGACTCTTTTGCTTACAGCACGGGGTCCACCATATCTGGTGAGTGTGGTCACAAGAGGGTTATGGATTAAGGAGCATATTTTGAGCACAAAGTCACCTTCCATGGGTTGTAGAGCACTGAGCTGAAGAGGATATAGTGGATCAGCAGCACTCGTTCACAATATTGGAAAATATATGGACACTTTGTTGCATTTGTGTTTATTATTTTAAGGTTCGGCATGCTGTTCAGCGATGTGTACTTGGGTTTCGCTATGTAATGTTTCACTTGAGCAGCAGCACCAGTATTATTTTAGTATAATTTTAGTACCATAGCACAAGTTTTTTGCTTTTTGTTGTTTTTGGTTTGGGGCTTGCTAATCTGCAATGCAACTGGACCTCTAGCTACACATGGATCATCAAATGCCTAACCTGGCTCTACCCTACACTGTTTACTAAGCCCTTGGGCTAAAGCTAACTTAAAAACAACAGAGCAGAATGCATTAAAGTCATAGCAGTTAATTCCAGTCCATAATAGAGAGTTCAGGATATCCCTCTTTGCTGATGACATTCTGCTCACACTTACGCCCCCACATATCTCCCTTCCAAATCTCCACAGGGAGTTGAATCAATACAGTCTGTTCTTCAGCTATAAAATTAGTAAATCTAAAACAGAGGCCCTCCCACTTAACCTCACAAGACCTTAATCTACCTTTCTCAATCGTTCAATTACTCATGGAGATCCTCTACTCTAAAGTATCTTGATGTTTTCCTTACATTGTATTATGACACCCTTTATAAAGCCAATTTCCCCCAATATATGCCTGTATTAAAGCTTCCCTTGCTAAGCGGAAATCCCATAAGCTATCTCTGTTTGGTTGGCTACCATCAAGATGGCGATTTTACCTAAATTCCCTTACCTTTTTAAGACATTGCCTATCCCTATTCCATCCCCACACCTTAAGCACCTTCAGACTGACTTGCTAATTTTTGTTTTGAACTACAAAAGACACAGGATTGCTAAGTACGTTCTCTATGCTCCTTGGGGCCACAATGGCCTTGCATTCCCAAATGTTGCTAAATATTACTTGGCAACTCAGCTACGCTGTCTCACCTCTTGGTCTACCCTCCATGCTTATAATCGCTGGACGGCGGTTGAGAAAGTGTGGCTGGCCCCTGTCCATCTGAACTCAATGTTGTGGAGTAAGGAAACCCCGCTTGATACCTCACTTTTGTTGGGACCTATCTTGCTCCTGGGTATCCTTTGGTTGCGTGCCAAGTTGCTCTACCCTCTTAGCCTCATTAGCAACTTCCTTTTTATTTACATCTACTGTCCCGAACAGCTTGACCTGACAGATGTCTCACTTTTGGATGGAAAGAACCTTTCTTCATTTTGGTCAGTTGGTGGATGTCAGAACTAGAATACTGCTGACCTTCCAGGATTTAAAGAATGCTTACATCCTTCCCAGGCAGGCCTTTTTTGGTTATCTACAAATACGACATTTTGCACAATTGGACTAACCTCCAATTTTCTAATCTGACAGAGTTTGAGAGAATTTGTTTAGAAGGCCCATCCTCTAAGGCAGTGGTTCTCAACCTGTGGGTCGCGACCCCTTTGGGGGTCGAATGACCCTTTCACAGGGGTCCCCTAAGACCATCAGAAAACACATATTTCCGATGTGTAAAGAGCAGCTACTGTGTAGAAAGCAGCTGCTGTGTTGAAAGCAGCTACTCTGTTAAAAGCAGCTACTGTGTAGAAAGCAGCAGTATTGGAGGTAAAACGACACTCATGAATTATAATTACTGGGCAAATAATTTTATGGTTGGGGGTCACCACAACATGAGGAACTGTATTAAAGGGTCACGGCATTAGGAAGGTTGAGAACCACTGCTCTAAGGGCTTGATTTCCCGCATTTATAAACATTACTGACCTTGCATCACCTGCGCCCCAGCATGCCTATATGCAAAAGTGGGAGCAGGCCTTGGGGGAGGAGCTACCCCTGAAAACGTGCCAACTTATTTGGTCACAGGTGTCCAAGAGCTCAATTTGTACATTGTACAAGGCAAATTGGTATAAAATTTTCTTTCACTGGTACCAACCCTGGACCTGCTCCACTCCATATATTCCTCTGCTGCCTGCCGCTGCTGGAGATGCAAAAAACAGCCAGGCACACTGTACCACATCTATTGGGCCTGCCCTTTGATTGCCCCTTATAGGAAGATGGTCCACTCCCTCCTCTAATCCATCTTTGGATCCTGGGTTCCTTTCAATCCTAAAACCTTCTTTCTCAGTTTCCCACATCATTCCTTCTCCAAATTTTCTAAAAACTTTTTTTGCAGGTGCTGACTGCAGCATGATGCTTGGTTGCTCCTAAATGGAAGAAACAGGAGCCCTCCTCTTTGCACTCTAGGCTCCGAGATGTGAAGCGCACTGAATACCTCCATAACTTATTCGCTTGATACACATAACCCGATTGGGGAATTGTGGGTCCTTTTAGAAGCTCCCCCCTGTTTGACATATTTCTGTCCATGTTACAGCGTGCATGGATGGTGATTTCCGATTTGGATAGAGCTCTGACAAAGGTGGATTCTCTACTTTATCCTCCCCTTCTTTTTTTCCCTCTCTCTCTTGCCCTCCTGTATTTTTCTATCCTTTCTGCCTAGTACAATGCTTTCTGATATGTGGTTCAGCACCATAGTGCGGATAGGATCTAGTCGAGCTAATATAAGCTGGTTTGTTGATCTCATTATGCCACTACAGTGTTGGGTAATAATATGTTTGGCATCCTGTATTGAGGCCCAATTACTTTACCCTTGCTTCTTCATTCTAACCTTTGTATGTTGACATTTTATGTCTTTTGATAATCGGAATGCCTTGTACTTTCTTACACTAAAAAATTGTCAGTTTTCAAAAAAAGTAATAGAAGTTGCATATAAACTCTATTTTAATGAAGAGGTTAACCCAGAAGATGTAGAGGTGAGCAGAGTTATAAGTGGGTGGCAGGGGTTGAAGAGGTAAGCAGTGTTGGAAGTGGGTGGCAGGGGATGCAGAGTTGAGCAGTATTAGAAGAAGATAGTGGGGGTGCAGAGTTGAGCAGTGCTGGAAGCTGGTGGCTAGTCATTTGAGCTAAACTGTAAGCCATCGGACATAAGGACTGAGGTCTACAAGAGTTGTGTGAGTGAGCAGTATGAGGAAAGAATTATGGAGTAAGCAGTTCGGAAGATGATGGTGTTACAGGATTATCAATAATCCAAGTGTGAGGTATGACAAAGATGCAGCCTGCAGTATCTGTATAAAGAGGAGAACAGAAAACATATATTGCTCCCTTGCTTATTCCAAGTTTAATGTTTCAAACATAAATGGATTACATTATACAAATAATTATTTTCTTTATAGTGGCAGGGCAGGACACATGCAAAAGTGTATCCATGCATGTTAGAGTGTTATCATTACAAACATATAGGATACTAAACAGAGAAAGTGAATACCAGAACAAACACAAGTGTAACTAACTTGTATCAAGAGGAGAACAGAAAACGTGTTGCTCACTTGTTCACCTATTGGTTTGCCCCTGAGGACGTGTTGGTACACAAAACGCATTGGGTTGAGTCCTATTGCTGATGCCACGCCATCACCATTGAGGAGCGGTGGCCATCTTGGTACTCACTTTTCTATTATTTTTATTACTCCACATAGATATTTTAAATTGTTACTCGTGACTATTATAATAAAGTACTACACTATTAAGCACTTTTCTGGCTCCTGTGGCTGAGCTAATTCCTCCCCAGGACCATTTTGGTACCACCCTGATGGATGGATGGAGCTGGATGACTAACCCATAGCTGCCAGCATACCGCTGCACCCCCAGATGTGTGATGTGTATAACCCATGCGCATTAATACTTTTGTTCTTGTGAGTGTACACCCGTCCCAAGGGTGGATTACCTTTCTCGAGTTCATGCTCTAGTGTTCATCATGAATAAACCACACGTGCCATTCATAGGCACTCTCTGAGTTGGTACTCTCACACGAAGCACAAGGCAGGAATGATTATATGAACTTTTTTTAGCATCATTTACCAGTTTACATCATTATTGCACTTATTTGCACTTTGTTGCCTTTACATGCGTTTATGATTGTTAACATGCATTTATAGCACTGCACTATTACTTTAACATATTACTTTAACATTATTCAGGAATGATTATATGAACTTTTTTTTAGCACCATTTACCAGTTTACATCATTATTGCACTTATTTGCACTCTTTTGATTTTACATGCGTTTATGATTGATAACATGCATTTATAGCGCTGCACTATTACTTTAACATATTTCTATTCTGGGACTGTTGCCAATACCCTGAGTGCTAGCTGCTACCTTCATATCTATACCTATATTTATATTTATCTTGTGTAATACCATTTTAGTAGTCTATATAATTTTACCAGCGCTCACTTTATCATTATTTTTAAACAATGTAACTATTCTACATTACAGCTCAAACTCTGTCTCCTACAGTGGCTTAGTGGTTAGAACTCAGAACGTACAGCACCTGGATCATGGGTTCTAATCCCAGTCATGGCTGCACCTGTCGGCATCCCAGTTTGCATGCTTTCTCTGCACGGGTGTGTTTCTGCCAACACTCCAAAGACATGATGTTAGGTTAATTGGGCCTAGTATATGTCTGAGTTTCTGGTCTTAGATTGTAAGCTCCTTGACATTTGTGAATGCCCAAAATATGTAGATCAATTTCCAGGGTTCTGTCAGTGCCAGGAATATTGATCAATCAATTAAGATTTTGGCTACTGACTAGAAAGTGGAAAGGGAGTGAATCTTACCTGCGTCCTGTTCTTCTGACAAGTTTGAAACTCTCAATTTTCCTTCTGTTTATATTTCATTACAACTTTGTTTATCTTCTCTAAGGCTACGTTCACACTAGCTTTGTCAGCAGGCGTCAGGCGTTTGGGAAGCTTTTTTTACGCTTCTCAAACGCCTATGAAAATTCTGCACATGGCAGCACACAGTGCTGTTCACGCTGAAGCGTTAGCGTTGTGTCACGGCAAAACTGATGCCTCATGTCGAGTCAGGAGGAGTTGAAGCCTCCCATTCAAGTCTGTGGTGCTTCTCCTCAAACACCTAGGAGACGTTTGCGCTGCGGTTGCAACACGGTTGCGAGGCGTTTCCGGAGCGTTAATACTATTTAACTTAATTACAGGCATTTGTGGTGCAGTTTTAACGCTTGGCAAATGCTTATCACATGCTGCACAACCACAAATAGGGCATTTGGGGAGCATTTGAGGAGCATTAAAAACACTTCCCAAACAGTTAGAAATAAAGTCAAGTGTGAACGAGCCCTTAAACCTCTCTCCTTATACAACTTGACCCCCTCCCCCACCCCCCCGTCTTCACCGGTTCCATTTACAAATCTATGTATCACCGCCCCACTCTTTTTATTTAACTATTTATTTACTGATCAAATGAATGTGTCAAATTTCCTATTACCTACAGCTCAGATCTCGCATTATTATATGATTCCTGATTGTATCTCACCACGAGTCTGATTGAATTCACAATTCCTGGTCAGTCCAGTTCCCTTACCTATAATAACCTTTAGGGCCAGTTCACACTACATGTGTTTCAGTTGCTTTTTTGCATCCAAAACACACAGAAAGAAGGTTATATGGTTGTCAATGTTATAGTTTACATCAGCGCTTGCAGTTCTAGTGCGTTGCAGGTGTTGCCAAAAAAGTTGAACAGGCTAGATTGTTTATGCATAGAACTGCACTGGAACGCGGTAAAATGCCCTGGAATGCACTAAAACGCACATGTCCCTAATTAAATTCAAGATAAAGAGAGGGGAAAAAAATTAACTGGAATGCATAAAAAAATTCACTGGAACACGTAAAAATGCATCCAAAATGCACTGGAACACATCAAAAATGCATCCAAAATGCACTGGAACACATCAAAAATTAATCAAAAATGCTCTGGAACATGCTAAACATGCATCAAAAAAGTGCATGCAAAAATGCATCTGGAACACATCTAGACTGTGTGAACTAGTGTGAACTGGCCCTTAGGACTTGTTCACACCATTTGTGGTGCAGAAACGCATGCAAGAGCGCTCATTTTCCTGCACAGCAAAGAAATGCAATGCCCTTTGCAGATGTGTGCAGGTACCATGATGAAAATTTAATTGCACCTCCACACGTCTAGTAAACACAGACGCATTCACAACCACCAAAACGCATGGCACCACACTACTGTGCGGTTAGGTACAACACACTTTTAAAATAATATGCCTACAGTATTTTTGCCTACAGTATTTTTGCATGTTCCCACAGGTTAGGCAGCCCATTGAAATTAATGAGCTGAGGAAAAAAAGTAAAAAATGCCATATTCGCACAGGTCCTCTGGCCTGTACAGCATGAATGAGTGGGTTGTTCATGTGGTTGGAGCCACCTGTTATACTATGGGGCCACAGCAGCTGTATGAACACAGGTTTTAATCTGACAGGTGTGAAGGCGTGGGGAAGTGGTCCTGAATGCTCACTGTCTGTGTTCAGGGCTGTACACCTGCTTGTCAAATTAGGACCTGCAGCATTTCCATAGTGTAACATAGGTTGCCTGCAAACGGTGACAGCCACAAAAACAAACCACTGATTCCCACTCTACAGGCCACAGCACCCATGTGAATGGGCCCCAAGACCTCAATTACACACACAGCTTCATTTATGAACTTCGTTTTATCATTTAGATTTCACAGGAATTTGGTTGGGATTGTGTCCATTAATAATGTTTTTAGTGTATTTGTACCATAAATATAATTTGGATATTTTCTCTGGCAGTGAGGGGCTGTCAGGTATGCTGTACGGGGCCCAGGATATCTAAGAGTGGCTCTGGGTGTATGCTTGTGTCTGTGTCTCCTGTATGGTTAGGAAGAACACTAAATTCTTCTATGGAATACCTTGAACTTCTGCTATGTACCTCAATGTATCTAGGAATTGGACATATTTTGAACTGAAAATACAACAATTATTAGTAATGTTTCCCCTGCAAATGAGGATCAGATCCTTGGTCGAGAACAGCGATCTCGCCATGCCCAGATGTGGTCTGGAATTCCACAAAAGAACAATTCACAAAGCTAAAAAATAGATTTGCAAATTACCACTAAACTCTCCTAACTACACTCCCATCCACTAACACTCCCCGCTACCACTTCCGGGTGTGCGCGAATGTCCTTCCGCAAAGCTGATGACGTATTTCCGGTATGACAGATGCTCTAGCGCCTCCTCCAACAGCCGTTTTGGTGTTTATTTGTGCACCATAGCAATTTTCCATGCTGCTCCATTGTATATATGACATTGGTGAATATATGTTTGCAGCTCTACTGTGTATATGACATTGGTGAATATATCAAATTAAAAAAGTGCTGGTGAGTTCATTTAATCTCCTTTGGTGGTGGATTTTTCACAATTGGTTCAAGTCACTGAAGATCTATATATATATATTTTTTTTTTGGACACTAATATATATTTTTTTGGACACTAATTTATGTTTGGTCACTATAATTTATTTAAAACACTAAATGTTTTTTTGGATGATGATATACACCTTTTGTATAAGTTTGTTATTAGCGCATACCTTTTTAATTAGGATCATTGTTGTCAAAATTTTTTTTGGGTGGGATATGCTGCTGACACTTTGGTGTTTTTTTTCTAAATGACGCTTTTTTCTTTTTTAATTTGGTATTGATTGTAACTTTTTTGGAGTGATTAAGAAGAGCTGCCATGGATATTTTTGGGTATATGAAAAAAGAAAGGTGGATTTAGTTGAGGTACTTAACCCTATAAAAGATATAAAAAAATGGAGTGAAATTGGAAGATAATTTTAATAATTTAAAGCACTTGTTAGAAAAACAGATTCGTATTTGGTGGGAAGTGTACAAGGTAATTGGTTTCAGAGAGGAGGTTTTCAGGGTAATTTTTCCAATAGAGGGGGTTTTCAGGACCCGAGCAGAGGATGGAACCCAGAGATGGGATATTACAATTCCAATTACAGGGGATGGAAGTAAAGAGATACATATGGTATGAAAAACAATGGAGGAGGTATAGAGGAAAAAGAGGAGTTAAACGAAAAGAAAAGGATAAGAGATCTATAGGCACTGGAATTTTTAATTTAAGTGATGTTTGTCTTACTGAAAAAAGAGTTAAAAGTTTTAGATTTAGGGCTAAAATATATACCCAGAAAGAATGTAAATAAATTCGATGTTTTTATCGATCTGTAAAAATTCGTTAGAAAGCTGAACATAAAAAATGTTTTTGAGAAAACTAAAGATAATAAGAGAGGGGATTAGTAAAGTACCTGCAAAGGTCTACATGCATAGTAATTTGAAGAACTCTTCTACGTTTAATCCTAAAAATATAGGGAATGTATATCTAGATGGTTTTAAAATAAAAAAAAAAAAAAAAAAAAAAAATGGTTGAGACTGAAATTAAAGATGTGAATCTTTAAAAAATTTTTTTATGGAATTGAGTGAGTAAAAAGTCATTGGAGTTGTTTAGATCTGATTAAAGAAATATCAAAAAAGGAGACTTTTTGGATATATTACCGTATTTTCCGGCGTATAAGACGACTTTTCAACCCCTGAAAATCTTCTGAAAAGTCGGGGGTCGTCTTATACGCCGGTGCGAGCCGGTGCCAGGTGTCAGGGCGGCACTTTTTCGAGGGGCGGCGCGGCGCCGCCCCCCCTCCTCCAAGGGACACTAAGTACAGGGGTGGGCAGAGGGGCTGCTGTATCTTACCTGGCTCCGGTCCCACGACGATCCGATCCAGGAAGCGCGGCTGCTCCTTCTTTCAGTTCGGCCGCTCGATGGTCACGCACCCGCTCGGCTCCGCCTCCTCACAGGTGATTGGGCGCCAGCACTGGAAAGGCACACAGGCGACCAATCACCGGCGAGGAGGCGGAGCCAAGCGGCCCCGCGAAAATCGAGCGGCCGAACTGGAAGAAGGAGCAGCCGCTCCTCTCCCCCACTGACACCAACAATGAGGCACTGTTCCTCCTCCACACTGACATCAACGATGAGGCACTGTTCCTCCCCCACTGACACCAACGATGAGGCACTGTTCCTCCCCCACTGACACCAACGATGAGGCACTGTTCCTCCCCCACTGACACCAACGATGAGGCACTGTTCCTCCCCCACTGACACCAACGATGAGGCACTGTTCCTCCCCCACTGACACCAACGATGAGGCACTGTTCTCCCCACTGACACCAATGATGGGGCACTATTCCTCCTGCTGATACAATGATGGGGCCCTATTCCTCCCCCACTGACATCAATGATGGGGCACTATTCCTCCCACTGATACCAATGATGGGGCACTATTCCTCCCACTAATAGCAATGATGGGACACTATTCCTCCCACTGATACCAATGATGGGGCACTATTCCTCCCACTGATACCTATGATGGGGCACTATTCCTCCCACTGACACCAATGAAGGGGCACTATTCTCCCCACTGACACCAATGATGGGGCAGTATTCCTCCCACTGACACCAACGATGGGGCACTATTCTCCCCACTGATACCAATGATGGGGCACTACTTCTCCTCCCCACTGACACCAACGATGGGGCACTATTCCTCCTCCCCACTGACACCAATGATGGGGCACTATTCTCCCCACTGACACCAATGATGGGGCACTATTCTCCCCACTGATACCAATGATGGGGCGCAATTCCTCCCACTGATACCAATGATGGGGCACGATTCTTCCCACTGACACCAATGATGGGGCACTATTCCTCCCACTGACTAATGATGGGGCACTATTCCTCACACACTAACACTAATGATGGGGCACCATCATTGGTGTCAGTGGGAGGAATAGTGTCCCATCATTGGTATCAGTGGGAGGAATAGTGCCCCATCATTGGTGTCAGTGGATGAAATAGTGCCCCATCATTGGTATCAGTGGGAAGAATCGTGCCCCATCATTGGTGTCAGTGGGAGGAATAGTGTCCCATCATTAGTGTCAGTGGGAGGAATAGTGTCCCATCATTGGTGTCAGTGGGAGGAATAGTGCTCCATCATTGGTGTCAGTGGGAGGAATATTGGCCCATCATTGGTATCAGTGGGAGGAATAGCACCCCATCATTGGTATCAGTGGGAGGAATAGCACCCCATCATTGGTGTCAGTGGGAGGAATAGCACCCCATCATTGGTGTCAGTGGGAGAAATAGCGCCCCATCATTGGTATCAGTGGCAGGAATTGCGCCCCATCATTGGTGTCAGTGGGAGGAATAGCGCCCCATCATTGGTATCAGTGGCAGGAATTGCCTCCATGATGAAAATTTAATTGCACCTCCACACGTCTAGTAAACACAGATGCATTCACAACCACCAAAACGCATGGCACCACACTACTGTGCGGTTAGGTACAACACACTTTTAAAATAATATGCCTACAGTATTTTTGCCTACAGTATTTTTGCATGTTCCCACAGGTTAGGCAGCCCATTGAAATTAATGAGCTGAGGAAAAAAAGTAAAAAATGCCATATTCGCACAGGTCCTCTGGCCTGTACAGCATGAATGAGTGGGTTGTTCATGTGGTTGGAGCCACCTGTTATACTATGGGGCCACAGCAGCTGTATGAACACAGGTTTTAATCTGACAGGTGTGAAGGCGTGGGGAAGTGGTCCTGAATGCTCACTGTCTGTGTTCAGGGCTGTACACCTGCTTGTCAAATTAGGACCTGCAGCATTTCCATAGTGTAACATAGGTTGCCTGCAAACGGTGACAGCCACAAAAACAAACCACTGATTCCCACTCTACAGGCCACAGCACCCATGTGAATGGGCCCCAAGACCTCAATTACACACACAGCTTCATTTATGAACTTCGTTTTATCATTTAGATTTCACAGGAATTTGGTTGGGATTGTGTCCATTAATAATGTTTTTAGTGTATTTGTACCATAAATATAATTTGAATATTTTCTCTGGCAGTGAGGGGCTGTCAGGTATGCTGTACGGGGCCCATGATATCTAAGAGTGGCTCTGGGTGTATGCTTGTGTCTGTGTCTCCTGTATGGTTAGGAAGAACACTAAATTCTTCTATGGAATACCTTGAACTTCTGCTATGTACCTCAATGTATCTAGGAATTGGACATATTTTGAACTGAAAATACAACAATTATTAGTAATGTTTCCCCTGCAAATGAGGATCAGATCCTTGGTCGAGAACAGCGATCTCGCCATGCCCAGATGTGGTCTGGAATTCCACAAAAGAACAATTCACAAAGCTAAAAAATAGATTTGCAAATTACCACTAAACTCTCCTAACTACACTCCCATCCACTAACACTCCCCGCTACCACTTCCGGGTGTGCGCGAATGTCCTTCCGCAAAGCTGATGACGTATTTCCGGTATGACAGATGCTCTAGCGCCTCCTCCAACAGCCGTTTTGGTGTTTATTTGTGCACCATAGCAATTTTCCATGCTGCTCCATTATATATATGACATTCGCAAATATATGTTTGCAGCTTTACTGTGTATATGACATTGGTGAATGTATGTTTGCAGCTCTACTGTGTATATGACATTGGTGAATATATGTTTGCAGCTCTACTGTGTATATGACATTGGTGAATATATCAAATTAAAAAAGTGCTGGTGAGTTCATTTAATCTCCTTTGGTGGTGGATTTTTCACAATTGGTTCAAGTCACTGAAGATCTATATATATATTTTTTTTTTTGGACACTAATATATATTTTTTTGGACACTAATTTATGTTTGGTCACTATAATTTATTTAAAACACTAAATGTTTTTTTGGATGATGATATACACCTTTTGTATAAGTTTGTTATTAGCGCATACCTTTTTAATTCGAATTCTGATACGCCCCCCACCCACAGATCCCCACAACCACCGGCCAGGGTTGTGGGGAAGAGGCCCTCATTTGGCTCCCCTGCCCCAAAGCACCCCCCCATGTTGAGGGCATGTGTCCTGGTACGGTTCGGGAGGTGGGGTGCTTGCTCGCCTCCCCCCTTTCCTGACCTGCTGGGCTGCATGCTTGGATAAGGGTGTGGTATGGATTTTGGGGGGGGGCCCCACGCCATTTTTTTTTTTTTTTAATTTTGGCATGGAGTTACCCCTTAAGATCCATACCAGACCCGAAGGACTTGGTATGGATGAGAGGGGGGACCCCACACCGTTTTTTTTTTTTTTTTTTTTATTGCAGACCTTTATTTTTAGAGTCAGCTGTCACAATATATATTATCTAGACCTTCGAAATAAGTAAAATCATTAAAGAAATAATTATAAAGGATAAGAAACAAAAACAGAATCAATAGAACTAAGGAAATCAAATTAGAATACATAAAGATATGTCTAGCTACAAATAGTGCTGTTTGTTAAACACAGTAGACACGATCGAGTGCCGTCTGTCAGAGGACTCCACACTGAGATTTACTATTAAACAGCGTCTAAAAAAAAGACTTCCTTTAAAAAACAATTTTTTACACATTTTAAATTTTTTTTTGAAATGTAGGATATTGTTTAAAGTGAAGTCCCAATATTTGGGAAAGCAAATTTCAATGTGAACATGTCTCTGCAGTGATTTTTCGTGGTGTTAGACGTGCTTCTTAGCAAGTCTGCTTTTTGAGACTGATTCCTGGATTGTGCCTGGTTAGTAAATTCGATTTTGCGTCTACTTGTTGACGCTTTCTTTAGTAAATGTCTTTGTCGTCTAAAAGTAGACGGTCGCTATTAAAAAGTAGATGTTAGCCCACGGAAATGCGCCTAGGCACATTAGTAAATCAGGGCCCGTTTGTCATCTGTTGTTTGATCTACCCCTGTGGCCTCCTCTATGTGGGCCAACATGTAGCCTTAGAAGACGTTTTGGGGAACACAAGAGAAACATCATCCATGGGTTTGATAAACACTCAGACCATTGCCATTTTAGAGATGAACACGGCAAGAACCCAAAGGGCTTGAAAGTGTTTGGGGTGAAAGCCATCTGAGAAGATAGTGATGTGGGCAGGAGATACCAGCAGCTCTGCAGGAGAGAGACCTTCTGGATCTATCAGTTGGGCACTTAAGGGTCTCCTAAGGGTCTAAATGAGTGCTGGATATACATACCCTAGTTTAGAGAAGCCAGTTACAGCTCAGGTAAGATTCACAGGCCTTGGCCCTACTTTAACTACTGTTATAGGTATGCACATGGGGGTGGCTCTATAATTACACCCCAGTTGACCCTTTGAAGGCTTACAGGCAGTCATATTTGGTTTGCCCATGTGAGTGTATATATTAACTCCTATCTCTATATACATAGCACCATGCTCCTTGGCTTTGCTCCTACTCCTTTGGTGTTTTTAGTCCCTATTGATTTTTTTTTGTTTTGGAACATGCAGCTATTTAATAACACGTTTGAATGGCTGCATATGAGTACTTATATGGGGCATTGTTTTTAATTTCCAATATATATAGATATTCTTTTACATATCAGATATGAATTAATATTTTAGCCTTGGTTTTATATGTATTTATTCAAATATGTATTTTCTATACACATTTTGCACATTTATAAATATGTATGTATTTTATTTTTTACTCATGCATTATGAAAGTTACAGTAATGCCTGTATGTGGTCGACATTAGTAACTTGAGAGCTAAGAAATATTTTATTATTATTGTTTCTAATAGTATCTAAGTCAATACATTTTTTTATAAATATATATATATATATATATATATATATATATATATATGTAAATTTTTGTTGAACTTTTGCTTATATACATTCCTATTCTTTTGGACTATAGCAGTCCTGTCACCCTGAGAGATTGGACATGGGTCACTAGTAGCTTTTTCCCTGCTCATTTCTCTCATCATTTGCCCTCATTAAAGAGCAGGTATTTTCATCTATTCATTTTGCCCATTTATCGTTGAGCAGATACAAGAATACAGCTTTGGGGTTGCTAGGCAATGCCTTAGCCTATCTGTAGGCTCGAGTATCAGAAAAGTTTTTTTCCCCTGGACACTAGGACCCTGCCCCTTCTGCTGACGCAGTTCCGATGTGCACTTCCAGGTTTGCATTCCAAGGGCTGGTTATTTGCTTTATCAACACAGGGCATGCTTTTCAGCTACTGATGCTCACAACAAACACTTCCACTGACAGGATTTTGTACTCAATGGCGGCATTAATGATGAATAAGGCAGAACAGGGGTGAATGTATATGGATTAGACCATGGTTACAGGGAGTATATACATTACACTTCTTTTTTAAGATTTTCTTTATTCCCATGTTCCACCAGCACTACTCTGTATAGTGGATAATCTTTGTATACATGTATCTTTCTTAGTGTTTTGCATATGAAAAGACATTTGATGGATTAGTAAACTGTAGTGTATGCATCCCTTGAATGGGATGTCCTATATGTGGATTGCGATGATCTTTATTTGGCAGTCGGTATTAGATTGGTTCTAATAATTTTTTGTCACAACTTGGCAGCGATCTTTTTGCAAATTTTTTTGTAGTCACAAGACATAACGGGTGGATAAGTCTTGGCTCTGCCCACTGGCTATCTGATAGAAGGGAGAGCTGTTGGTGACCTTTGGCCATTTAAGGGCAGACAGGACACCAGGTTGGATTAGCTTTCAGGAAGGGGAGTTGACTCGAGAAATGCTTCAGCTGCTTCACCAGACTGTTCCAAGATGGGATGCAATGCCCAAGGCAGAAACATCCCTGCTTAACACTTGCACTCATTTGAGAGTATAATTGTCTCTAAAGTTTAAATACATTTTATATTTTTACTGTTCTTTGGAAATTCCCTGATTCACAGAAGGCTGCACCCAAAGAAGCGTTATACATCATAACATACACTCTATTGCCAAAAGTATTGGGATGCCAGCCTTTACATACACATGAACTTTAATGGCCTCCCAGTCTTAGTCCATAGGGTTCAATTTTGAGTTGGCCCACCCTTTGCAGCTATAACAGCTTCAACTCTTCTGGGAAGGCTGTCCACAAGGTTTAGGAGTGTGTCTATGGGAAGGTTTGACCATTCTTCTAGAAGCGCATTTGTGAGTTCAGGCACTGATGTTGGACGTGAAGGCCTGGCTTGCAGTCTCCACTCTAATTCATCCTAAAGGTGTTCTATCAGGTTGAGTCCAGGACTCTGTGCAGGCCAGTCAAGTTCCTCCACCTCAGACTTGCTCATCTTTATGGATTTTGCTTTGTGCACTGGTGCTCAGTCATTTTGGAACAGAAAGGGGCAATCCCCAAACTGATCCCACAAAGTTGGGAGCATGAAATTGTCCAAAATGTCTTGGTATGCTGATGCCTTAAGAGTTTCCTTCACTGGAACTAAAGGGCCAAGCCCAACCCCTAAAAACAACCCTCACCATAATCCCCCCTCCACCATACTTTACACTTGGTACAATGCAGTCAGGCAGGTACCGTTCTCCTGGCAACCGTCAAACTCAGACACGTCCATTGGATTGCCAGACAAAGAAGAGTGGTTAATCTCTTCAGAGAATACATCTCCACTGCTCTAGAGTCCAGTGGTGGTGTGCTTTACACCACTGCATCTGATGCTTTGCATTGTACTTGATGATGTAAGGTTTGGATGCAGCTGCTCGGCCATGGAAACCCATTCCATGAAAATCTCTATGCACTGTTGTTGTGCTAAACTGAAGGCCACAAGACGTTTGGAGGTCTTTAGCTATTGACTCTGCAGACAGTTGGTGACTTCTGAACACTGTGCGCTTCAGCATGGGCTGACACCGATCTGTCATTTTATGAGGTCTACCACTTCATAGCTGAGTTGTTGTTGTTCCCAGTTGCCTCCACTTTGTTAAAATAACACTAACAGTTGATCATGGAATACTTAGTAACAAGGAATTTTCATGGATAGACTTATTGAACAGGTGGCAAACTATCATGGTACCACGCCCGAATTCACTGAGCTCCTGAGAGTGACCCATTCTTTCACAGATGTTGGTAGAAGCAGTCTGCATGCCTAGGTGCTTGATGTTATATACCTGTGGCTATGGACATGTTTGGAACACCTGAATCCAATGATTTGGAGGGTGTCCCAATACTTTTGGCAAAATAGCATATTTTGAGGCACTGAAGTTTGAGCGCTGGAGTGTTTTCGAATCCCAGGATAACTCCAAGTCCAATAAAACCGATGCAGTAGCATCCACCACATGCGTGAATTTAATACTATATATTACAATATGAAACAAATTCAGAGACAGTCTTAAGTGACAGTCATAAACCATGTCCTACAGCTTTAACTTATATTCTGGAAGAGGGTCTCAGCTCAATATCTCATATATGGCACAGTCAGATCGGATCCTAATGGCTTCTTTGAGGTAAATCCTCTTTATTCTGAAACAATATTTCTGCACCCTTATCAGCCATACGTATGACCACATTATGATTGTTTTCCAAAGCTTCCAAGGCACATTTCTTGGTTTTTGAAAGATTACTCTTAATCACTTTCCCCTGAGTACACAAACTCTGGAAATCTGCATACACCATAGAATAATACACCTTAATTAGTTTTTAACATGGTGGGAATAAAAAGCTGATTTTGAGCAAAAGCCCATATAGATGAACTTATTAGAGAATAGGGTTGACGCAGGATAATCAAAATCCATGCCACCCTCCAACATCAGCTACTCCAGTATCCCCAAAGTATCTAAATCAGGTATCTCTAGCTCATAATTATCATCAGATACAGTTCTATTCTCATATGTTCCTTGTTCCTCTAGAGATATTTTTATTTGGTTTTAAATTGGAAAACCGTTTGACCGTAATATCTTTGATGTATTTATGCAAATCTCTGAACAGATCATATAAATTTGCATTGCAAAATGTTAGCCCCTTTTGTAAAAGGCTACCCTTACTTTCACCAAGCACATGTGATGATAAATTAAATATCTTGATGATGGATTTTAGATCGCCTGCTTTCCTATTTTTGACCTACTTCCCCTTTGGATCTTCCGGAGTAAGCAGGATAGACAGTCAGATGAATCTATGGAGACTATATTCATCACAAGATTCATTGACTAGCATTGGGCTATTAAGAAGACTATTAAAAAACATAGGCCTATCCTGACTCAGGATCTGGCTTTAGAAAAAGTACTTTTGGACGTTCCTAAAGTTGGCTTCAGGAAAGCTGTTAATGTTAAAAGTGTCATTGCCCTCAGTCGTTTGAAAGATGGACCCATTAGGGTGAAATATATGCCCACCTTTCTAAATATGTAAATTTAGTAAATGCAAGGCCTGTCAGTTTTTTTCACAAAAAAATTGTTGTTAAGGAAGGATGACCAGGTATTTCATATTAGACAGTTCATTAGCTGTAGTATGCAATTTGTAGTTTATGGGCTGAAGTGCCCTTGTGGGCCCCACTATGCAGGGAGAACTGTGTGCTTTATTGCACAGGGGTGCAACAGGCATAGTGTTTCTCGCCATTTCTCTCAATTTCATAGTGGGAGCACACAGGGAATAGAATTGTTAGGCATTGAAGCTACTCCAATGACTGTGCCTGAAGGGGAGACATTTTCAAGATTATGTTTAAGAGAGACATTCTGGATATTTGCAATAAATATGATGGCCTTTGAAGGACTAAATGAGGAATTAGCAATCAACACTCTAATTTAATACCTTTATGTTTTTTGTTTTGTTAGGGGCTCTAAGTTAGACCCTTTTAATTGTGTTTACTGAGTGTCTATCCTCATTGATAACAAATGACTATATTATTGCATAATATTTATACTTTCTGATAGACCTTTTAATATATTTTATGTATTTAAATTATATTTAAACTGATTTTTTTATTTAGATTGGATCTCCAGTCTAAAAGTAGCTTACCAATCTTTTCCCATTCAGCCCTTATTATATGTCAGCTGCTGACTCTGTATGACAGTTGGTAAAAACGTTGTCACACCTGGAGCTTAATGGGTCATTGTAATCTGTGGAAATACAATGTTTTTATCTCTATTTGTATATTTTTTATTTTATTTCTCTTTTTCAAGATTAATATGGAGCAGTTGTTATATATTTATATAAATGTATTTTATATACTGTATATCAGTATTGGTGTTTTTAAAATGTAATATAGTTACTAATGTAACCCACCTTTTGTGAGCAAGGAGTTCTTTGCCTTCCTTTGCTGGGTAGGTCCCTTTAAGGCTCAGGGAAGAGGTGGCACTCCGTATCATATATAACACATAGTTTAGCTAAGGTGGGCCACTCCTCCAAAATGCATCATCATAGTAACCTGTCGGCATGTTCCTTCCCCTCTTCCTCCTTGCTTATGTCTCCGTCTTCACTTGTGCACAGCACTGCCTGGACCGGGCGCATGTGCAGTGGGCCCCACACATCATGCTGAGTGGTAGTGGCTTCACTGAGATAGGGTAACTGAGGCTGCATTCCAAGTGCTTTAGGGATTATCCTTTTTGGACGGTGACTGTGGCGATTCAGGAAAGGTGGCCAGAAATACCTTGTTGTGCCTGTTTATTTCACAATCCCATGTCAGTGCATTGGATTAAGTTTTTTTTATTAACCTTACAATAAATTTTGTTACACTAGGGCAGCTGTGAGGCACCATTGAACTTTATTTACCAGCCAGTATTGGGCTATGAAGACTAGTGCACTTGCTAGTATATCTTTTTGTATGTTACTGTAGTCTGCAGAAGCTGCACATATAAGGGTTAATTCACTAAAACTGGTGCAAAACCTGGTGCAGCTTTGCATAGAAACCAATCAGCTTCCAGTTGTTTTGTTAAAGCTTACTTGAGCAGGCTGAAATTAGATGTTGATTGACTGCCATGCACAGTTTTAGTAAATCAACCCCATAGTTATTTTGTACAATATTTGTTTTTTTTGTGTGAAATAACACACTCACATTTTGATTTATGTATCAATTTGATTTCTTCATTACATAATGTGCATGACATCTATACAGTATTTCAGACTTTTTTTTCTAATTGTGATTTTATGATTGAAACATGCTTGGTCTCTTCCTGTTAAACTGCAGCATATGAAAAGTGCTTATAGAGTCTGTACAATATTTCTGGCTTTTTTATGTGAAATAATACACTGATTTCTTGATTAAAACCTGCCTAGTCTCCCCCTGTAAAACTGCAGCCTAGCAAAGGTACTTATATACTGTACATTAAGTCCGTACAATATTTCTATTTTCTGCTTTCACTTTGCACCAAGTCTATACAATATTTTTTGTCTCTGAGAAAATACACTCTCATTTTTATTTCATAAGAAAATCTGCCTGGTCTCTGCCTCTGAAATAGTGGTGCAATTAAAGTGCTTTCATAGTGTGCATTGAGTCTGCACAATACTTCTGACTGATGCCTCTGAAATAATATACTTCAATTATGATTTCTTGATTAAAACATATCTTCTCTTTCCCTGATCTAGTAAAACTGCTTACGTAATGTGCAGTACAATATTTCTGAATGTTGACTCTAAAATATGGCAATACAATTTTTTTAATTTCAGATATGATCTACCTCATCTATGGAATGTGGGGCTGTGGTTTTTGAGTGTTTTTGTGGACTCTTATTTGACATTTTCTTTATTTTCAAGATAATACAGTGTGGAACTGCAAAAAAAAAAAATTATGAAACTGTTTGCCACTGGCCAATTAATAAAATGTTGAGTTTTATTTTTATTTTTTATTGAGAATAGACTTTTAAATATCTTTTAGATCTTGTGTGGCTGCTACTTTCACATTTATATTTAGACCTATAACTGTTGGGTGAAAAAATCACCCAAAGCCAAATGTAAAAGTTAAAAAAACTACACATTCAAAATATGCAGTGGCAGAATACAGTGTTGATGATGTTGTCTGTGAGAATTATAGTGCCTATAACTTAATGACATCTCCCAAGTTTATGATAAAATCTGTGTTTTTCCTATGTTGCCCTCAAAGTTACATAAAAATAAAGACTATCTCTTGCCTCTACAGTATTTTGCTACTTTTTTTTTATACCATTAGTACATGTTTCACATTCTAGTGGCCAGCTCTCCACGTTATTCATTTGACAGTTCCATGTCTATTAGACTTGGAAGTTCCTAGAATTGATTGTCTAGATTCATCTCCATAAATTGCAATGGGGTTTGTATTTAAATTTGCAATTTTCAGACTTTACAGTAGGTTCAACGAATAACTAGCATACTGAACCCAGGCAAATTCTTTTATTCCTAATTATAAACCATCCCAAATCTATGGTGAATCTTGAATTTACTGCTATAATAATAATAATGTTATATAAAACAGTGGCATGTCAAGAAAATTGTATAGCAGTTTTTTTTTTAATATTAGGGTAAAAAGGGTGGAAAATGTCAATTTAGTTTTATCTCTTTTTAAATTAGCCTCTTTGGAGACAATTCACTAAAGGTTATTGCATGCGTTATGTCTGCCACATGACCACATATCGCATGTGATAAAGAAAATATCAATTCACTACTGCTTGTCCAGTAAGCGGTATTTACCGCAAACAGCAAAAATGCTCAATAAATACCACATCAAAAGGTAGTAAAGTCAATTCACAGAAGGAAATAAATATATAAATGCATGTGGTAATCAAGTGATCAAGGCTTGCGATAAGTATGCAATAACTATGGGAATTGTCAGACCCAGTTTAGGAGGTTAGAGATTGGTTTAAAAAAATAGGCAGGAAAGTGCAAGCTGGACCAGGTGGCAGCTAGTTTCCACTCAGGAGTTGTCTCTAGAGGCTGGATGACTGCATAGCACAGACAATGGAGCCCTTTGAATCCAGTCTTCTGGAATTTAAAGTAATGCAGAAGAGGAAGAGGAGAAGACCAAAAGTGGCCCTTTTAAAGGAAAGATGCTTTAAGGAGCGCACATTGCTGGATAATTACAAGGATTCTGATACCCTCCAGAAGTTTTGGTTATCCAAGGCACTAATTATGGAGCTAAAAGGCAACTCATAGGTTACCTTGAGCCCTCAACCCAACGAAGTCATGCCATACCAGCCATGACTAAATTGTTGGCTGCATTACATTTTTTTGGGAAAGCAACCTATCAGATGATAGCTGGCGAGATAGTGGGAATTTCTCAGGCATCATTTGCCTGTCTACTCACTAATTCTAATTCTGGCATAATTTAGTTTGCCAATACCTCATCCTAGCTCTTCAGTATCAGTAATTGTCTGCATGTGTCTCTCAGTCTATGTCCCTGCCTCTCTTTATCTGCTTCTAAAATGTCTGTGTCCTGATCATTTTACATCTTTTCCATAAACTCCTGTAGATATAATAAATATATAGAGTAATGTGTTGTCATCCAAACACCTTTAGGCAAAGCTAGACATGACTATTCACTGTAAGGGTGCTATCAACGTTGCCACCATTTAAGAAGCTACAGCAGCAGCAAAGGGAAACACTGCAGTGATTTCAGAAAGAAAAGCATTGTTACCCTATGAAAAAAGTGATTATCTTGTTGTTCTACTAGCAGGATCAATATATTTGAAAATGTCCTATGGGGTACTTAGAGAAATCAAACGCCAAATATATATCACATATGTCATTTTATTCTTAGACTATAGTTCTGCTTTAATTGTGGGTGAATATGTGATTAATGTGACATTTTATATATAATAAACAATGCAAAAAGTAAAGCAAACATTGTTTTTTGTGTTCATACCATGTAGATGACACTATTTACAATTATCACATATATATATAATGTTTTCTATACTCTGTTAGTTCCTGTTCAAGTTATGATATACTCATGAATGCCTGAACATGTTAATAAAGTACTGTATAACTACACCCAGACTGCAAGACACAACACTGTTGCTTATAGCTTATTGAAAATATGTAATGAAAATATGTAATATGTATGAAAAATTTCCAGATGTTGGCAAATGCCCATTAACACATCCCAGTCCCACAAACATGTAAGAAATATGCTTTATAAATTCTGTGCAAAATTTGTTGGCAATTATGTGACAAATATAGGGAGGATTTTACCAATTTAATGATAAAAAATACCCAAAACTGGGCTTATTTAGTAAAGACTTCTCTATAAAGACTATAATAGAATGACGGCTGAACGGAAGTGCTGCCATCCTGGGTAGACTTCATATGATGTACTTCCAGATTGAGCCTCGGCTTGCGCTTCAGTGCAATCTGTCACCAGCTGTGTCCACCAGAGTGATAGCTGCGACCAGTCACAGCAGATTACATGAAAGTTGTACACAATGAATGGCTTGCATTCATACCCATTCATTGTGTATTGTGCTGATCTCTGTGACTGGTCACAGTATTCACATGATACAGACAGGACCAATCACAATGCATCTGCATCATGTGATAGCTGTTGCCAATTACACAACTTCACAATAGTACACACTGGATGAATAGATGCCATTCATAAATAATGATTGTTTATAACAGTAACAATCACTGTGTGTTAAAAAAAATCTTGATAACCTCTGAGTAGTACAGTTTCACTATGGTAACAGTGTGCTGCTCTGATCACAGTATGTAAAAAAAATAATTAAATAAACTAAGAAAAAAGTTAAAAAAAAAATTCTACATACTGTTACTAGTCAGTCAGTGTCATTTCTTAATTTTTTACAAAATTGTGGAAAAAAAACACAAAACTTCAAAAAACTCCCCATGCCTCCTACTAAATGCCTTTGGCTGTCTACTTTCCAAAAAAGGGGTCATTTGGGGGATATTTGTACTGTCCTGGCATTTTAGGACCTCAAGAAATGAGGTAGGCCGTCAGTATATCAAGACTAATCGATTTTCAGATATATACTGTATACCATAGTTTGTTGATGTTATCAGTTTCCTACAGACTAAATAATATACGCTGATTTTAGTTATTTTTACCAAAGAAATGTAGCAGTATAAATTTAGGCCTAAATTTATGAAGAAAGATTATTTATTTGCAAAACTGTATAAACAAAGGGAAAAAAAAACTTTTTGTTAAAAAATTTCAGTCTTTTTTTGTTTATTTAGTAGGAAATTAAAAACATGGAGGTGATTTAATACCACCAATATAAAGCTTTATCTGTCTCGAAAAAAGTGATCAAAATTTAATTTGGGTGTTGCATGACTGATTAATTGTCATTCAAAGTGTGATGCTAAAGCACTGAAAGCTGGAAATTGGCCTGGGCAGGAAGGGGGTGAAAGTGTCTGGTATTGAGGTGGTTAAAATGTACAATCGGTGTTGCCAAAACATTTTTTTCCCGGGGGGGGGGGGGGGAGAGTGTTTGAATAGGGTCATATCCCCTGTTTCATTATTTTGGGGGTTTTCAGTAGGGTTAAAATCCCTGCCAGGTTCTCATTGCTGTCTGTGTCCCCTTTGGGGACATTTGCCCTCTCTGTTTGTCTTTGTAACCACTGTCACTAAGAAAGTTATATAAAATCCTACATTTCATAGAAGTCAAATGAGCAAGAGGTGAGGGCAAATATTTTATTGGTGATACCTGTTCAATTAATAACTCTGTAAGAGGGTAATTCCTATTTCCTATCGATTTCTAACACTTCCTATTGCATTTTTCTTACCTGTAACTTTTTGCCAGTAACAGCACTTCCTGATGCAGGCTTACAACACTAAGGCAATGTCTTGCAAATTGGCAACCAAACAGACAATTAAAGTAGTGTGCACAGCAGGCCAACAATTCTGCTAATTGCAAGGCATCACCTTAGTAGTATCAGTCTGCAGGAGAAAGTACTGGAAAATAGATTTTGGGTTTACATACACTAATTCACTAACTGATTCTTGTTTATTGGCTTTGCACGTTAAATGATTACTGCACTTTCAAACAAATTGATGTTAACTTTCTTGACTCCCCCTGAGTAACCCCCTTATTCCTCCGTCCAAATGAATACATACCTCCATCCCTCGGCTGCCCCCCTCCCAACCCACCCAGTGTTTACCCACCAACCCAGTGTTACATACATTGGAAAAATTTTTCTCTGTGCTAGATGTGCCTACAGTTTTCTTTGATACCTCCTGAGCCTTTCCTGCTTTGGGAGAAAGCCCTATAATGAATCAACTGCCCAAGCATGGCAAGTACAGGCAACATGGTACCAATGGATGTAAAAGTTGTGTCAGGTCATGGAAATAGTAAGGTACATGAACAAGAGCTCAAGTAAGGGAGAAAACAAGTGCCATTTGGGTGTAGTAATGTCATGGAAATTTTGTATTGTTGGTCGAACTTTAAATGTGTCATGTATTCGTGTTATTCATATGTCTCTCGTGTGGCTTAATTAAAGCTCTGAAGGCTGCAATTGGGCCATGCGCATGTACAATGTATGTATTACAGTACTCGGCTTGGTAATGGATGAGATGGCAGATCTGCGCTTATAGACCGGCGTGTATACCACCACGGCATTCCATGCGAATGCCGCTGTCAGTAGACCGTGGGCCTGTATCCACATATCAGCAGCATGGTACCACGTGGGCTTCATAACGCAATGCGCAAGCGGTGTGAACTCCACGTGTAGGCTTATGCATATCTTACAACCCATTACCAACTTGAAACTGTATCTGGGATGGATGTGTTTTAATAAAGATCGTATCGGGCCCATCCAGGTACAGACTGATATTTTTAGAGAGTGCTTGTACAGAGAATGTACATACCAATAGAAGATAGTAGGACAGGAAATATGACCTCAGATGGCTCATAGGGGGGAAGGGGAGGAAGTCTGCTGACCTCAGAAGGTTCATGGGGGAGGACCAGTGATAGATAATAGCAAAGGCTATGCTCCAATTGGAGTGTACATCCTCTGTATAAGCAATCCCCATTGTATTGTTCGGTGGGAGGGATTGACTTTATTCATGTGGGGGGCATGTGTGTATTCTTAATAAAACAGAGAGCTGAGCCTAAAATCAGCCCCTTATGTGAGTTGCAACCAGCCTTAGAGTGTCGTGTGATCATTCCAGGGTAACGGAGCTCCATCACCCACAAATTCAACAGAACCAAAGTATTTGGATGGGCAGGAATCGTGTAGTTTAGCTGCAGTCGTGGTAAGCGAGATTCGCACAGCTTTATGGGGGATTTCTGCGCATCCAACTGCGAGTACTCACGGTAAGGAGAAATTCGTTAAAGCGAATTTCCAAGACAGTTTGGCGAGCCTGGTGGATACTAACGCGTATTCTTGCGTAGCTAACCTAGAACGAGGGGGGAATGGCCATCATGAACTAGCAAAAAGTATGCCGGCACATTTCAGGTCTCTCTGCCATTAAGAGGATCGCTTTTTGCGTGTTCGTGTGGCTGATTTCGCTCTCTGTTAGCTAACAAGAAATACCGCTTAACAAGGACCTCGTTTTTTGTCCTAAACTCTTGATTTGTGGGTGAAAAGACGAGGGTTTGTCTCTGCTGAGAGCAGCAGGGGGGGTGGGTTTTGGTTGGCTGGATTTGGTCAAGTTTAAAAATCTTCCAACCAAAAATTAAACGGGTATATGTTTTAGTGGGTAAAAGTTGTTGCATAGTGTTAGGTAAGTATTTGTGGGCTGTAGGTACTGTGGTGATTGCTTTACCCCCCTCCACGTGAGGTAATTATTACAGTGCTGAAAGGTTTAGGTTAATTGTTAACTGTTGTAAGATCTCTGTGTGTATGTGATCTGTACAATGTTTTGTGGTATTACTGCTCCCAGCAAGCATGCAGCAGGGGGTCCTTTTTGTTACATGTGCATGTTAGTGTGATATGTTGGTGTTTTATGTCCGTTCTGTGATTGTGCCCAAATTGTGTTGTATGTGTGCTTCATATTGTTGTGTAATTGTCCAGTGTATGTTCTGTCCAAACGTCTGTTTTATGTAAGAGGCAATTTTGAGGCTAGAGGCTGCCGTGTGCTTCCCTGTGGGGGGCCATTCTAGCGTTACCATGTGCTTCCCTGTGGGGGGTCATTCTAGTATCTGCCATGTGCTCCTCTGTGGGGGGTCATTTTCTTGACTAAACCACATGGACTCCTTTTGTTTGGTGGCCATTTTGTTGACTACCATATGTGCAGTAATCTCTATGCAATGTGCATGAAGTTTCCTATATGCATTTGACCCATATTGTGTTTTTAATCAAAATTTTTTTACAGTTTCATTTGTTTGCTTTTAGCTTTAAATTTGCGTATTGCCAGCCAATTTAAAGTGTATTAAGCGAGTTTTCCCTTCACGTGTTCCACATTTAATGAGCGCGGTGAAGTCTGGGTTTTTGCACATAGATTTCTTGTATAGTGATTATGTTTTTCTTGTGTTTTTCCTGTTAAAAGTAGTTCCTTATTGTAAAGCGGGTTTGTTTTAAGCTGCTGTGTCGCGTGTTTCACGTCCAGCAGACTTTTTGTGTAAACGGTTCTAGGTGGTTGCAGTAAAGATTGCGTGTATAACGTGGATCGTTTAGCGGTGCTGATAGGAGTGATTTTTGAGTCAGCAACAAGGTTACTTTTGGCGCAGTTTTTCGGTTTACCTCGGTGTAATTGTTTTACTGTGAAACGTCCCGTGTTTTTCATAAGGATCCACTTTGTCCTTTTTAACAGTTTTTCAGGTTGAAAAAGGGTTTTTCTGTGTGTATTAGGAAAGTTTTTTTTCTTTTTACACAAATTTCCTAAAGGTCAGTTAGCAGGTTTCTGCCCAACCAGTGACCCCTAAGTAACATCCAAGAACCCCTCTTTTTGTTTTGACTTGTGTTAGCTACTGTGTGCAGGGAGAGAAAAGCCACTTTCATCATTGTGCGGTGTGGCCTGCCAAACACAGTGGGTGATGAGAACCACATAAATTACGCTGTGTGAGTGGGCGGTCCAGGGAAATCCTGGTCACCACAAACACTTCGGGTGGTCAGGATCACACAAATTGCGCTGTGGGAGTGGGAGGTGTGCTCTCAGTCTGACCGCCACTTGATGCGCTTCGGGTGATCGATAAGTATCACATAAATTACGCTGTGCTGGGAAAGTGGTGGAATCAGGCCTCTCGGTAGGATCCCACCGAGTGCTCCAGGGGGTAAACAGGTACCCGGACGCGGGATATATACCAGTGACTAGTCACGATGGGCAGTAGTCAGTCCATGAAGAGAGAGGGGGAACCAGCCCTCTTCAGGGTAAGGACAGCTGCACAACTGATGAAGGTGAGTTTGGGGGGGAAGTCTACAGAACCCCTCAAAAGGTGGAATAAATGGTCGAAGGGTACCAGATGGGAAATTCCCCGGGAAGGTACATTTGACGCATGGAGGTGGGAAAAATTCATCTCTGAATTTGAACCACGGATGCAGGCGTCAGAACTAGAGATCGCACAGCTATGGCTTCACAGGTCAATCCAATTAGGGAAGCAAGGCATACATAAACTGGTGTCTGTCCGGAAGAACCAGGTGATGTATACCTGGCCTCCAGAGGGAATAAAACAGGAGGATCCAGTGTCAGAGGTGGAGGAAGCTCTTTCAGGGCTGACTCTACTAAGGCAGGCAGGATCAGGGTCTACTGGGGTTCCCCAACAACCAACAGTGGCTGAGATAAGTATAACTGCACCTGTCTCTTCTGTTAGTGACGTCACTCTTGACATACCTTCTGTGTCTTCTGTCTCTATGCCTCAGCCTCTGCCTCTACTTCTCCCTTCTCCCTGCTTCACCCCAGCTCCTTCTGTTTCCAACTATGAAGCCTACTCAACAACCGATTTGCAGACTATCTGTGAATCAAGGGGAATAGACACCCGGTTAAAAAACAGGGCGGATTGCATCAAAGCGCTACGAACCACTGATCAGACCCCTGCCCCCCAGCTATACCCTGATCTGAGGGACCTCAAACCTGAAGGTGCAGTAAGCGAGGTGGTTAATCTAAGCCCACCGATGATGCTGGGTCAGCCCTTGCACTCTTCCCGGACCGAGGCCTATCCAGTCAGGGTGCAGCAATTTGAAGGTCCTCCCAATGCACGGGGGGAACGGACTTTAGGGGAACGGGTAGTTTGGCATGTCCCCTTCACCCCGGCAGAGATCCGCACTATTCTGGCTGAGCTCCCGGACTATCGAGTCAATCCGAGAGGATTTGCTCGAATGTTTGGACAAAACCAGTTCAGCTATGGTATGAGCGGGTCAGATTGTGCACAGATCCTACGGGCAAAGGTGGGCATGGAAGTGGCCAGTACAGTGATTGCAGGGTGCTCTATAACCACGCATGAGGAGATGACTTCAGGGGGCAAAGAGTTCTGTACACAGCTAAAGGCAAAGCTTCCAGAAATGTATGGTGCTACCTCTACTACGGACATGATGAAGCTCACCCAGGGTCCTAATGAGGAAAGCGCCTGCTTCTGGCGCCGTCTCAAGCAGGCGGCACTGGATGCGGATCTGGAAGTTGGACCTGATGCTCCAACTGAAGGGGTAAAGGTGACCGCGACGCACATTCTGTTGCGGGCCAAATTTTTGGAAGGCATCAATATTAAAATTCGGGAAAGGCTGGTTCTGGCCCGACCCGAATATAATGAGATGTCTATCCCTGCTATCCTTTCCACTCTTGCGGCAATAGAGAGGGAAATGGATAGAAGAAAACAAGACAAGGCCAAAGTTCTTATGTCCCAGACCCCACACGAAAAACCAAGGGATCTGGGTCACAGGAAGGATAGGCCCCCACCCAGGTGCTTCCAGTGCCACCAAACGGGGCACATGAGGAGGAGCTGTCCCCAATTACCTAAAGGTCGGTGGCAGTTCATTCCTGATGAGTCCCCCGCCCCTATGACCACCATGGTAAGTAACTCCTATGAATCCTCATAGGAAGTTGGCAAATCGGTGTCGGCCCAGATCCATCTTTTTCTCGAGGAATTAAAATATCCCCTCCCTTGCCTCATCGACACCGGTGCAGCCAGAACAGTCTTGCGAAAACAGGACATCCAAGGCAAGGTACCCCTCTCAGGGGCAAACACACCGACGGTAGGTCTCACAGGTCAAACAGTGTCTCTACAGTCCACCAAACCACTCCATTTCAGGTTAGGTCTGCACACTGAGGCTGTCAGGTCAGTGCTGGTCTCAGATGACGTCCCCATCAATCTTTTGGGAGCGGACATCTTGTCAGACATTCAAGCTGTCATTGAGTTCACCCCATCGGGTGTTGTGGTGAGTAGTGCCCTGTCGGAAGAAAGACTGTGCACATTGTTGGCCCTACCTTATCTCACCGAGGCTACATATTGTCTGGAGTTGGACGTATTGGCTGAAGTTGACCCCAAAGTTTGGGCAGCAGATAAATATGATGTGGGTCTCTTGCCGGTACCTCCAACTACAGTCAACATCAGACCAGGAAGCGTGTTACCACAACTACCACAATATCCTTTAAGTGTAGCTCAAATGGACAGCCTAAAAACCCAGATCGACCATTATCTACAGATAAAGGTCCTCACCCCAACCCAGTCGCCATGTAACACACCATTATTCCCAGTAGCAAAAAAGACAGCACCTGGTCAACCGACCACCTACCGGCTGGTACATGACCTGAGAGCGGTAAACAAAATCATCATCAGTGATGCCCCTTTGGTGCCCAATCCACACACCCTGCTGGCAACCGTACCACCCAATGCAAAATTTTTTACCGTCATTGATCTGTCAAACGCGTTTTTCTCGGTACCCCTGGATCCCCAGTGTCAGTACCTTTTTGCCTTCTCCTTCCAGGGCCGACAACTTACCTGGACCCGTCTCCCCCAGGGAGCAGTAACCAGTCCCTCGGAATACAGCTGCAAGCTGAAAATCGTGTTAGATCAGTGGACCCCAATGAATCCAGAGGTGGTGTTGTTACAGTATGTTGATGACTTGCTCCTCTGCTGTCCCACTAAAAAGGATTGTTATCAACATACTGTTTCATTACTCAACCATCTGGCGTCAACGGGCAACAAGGCCAGCAAGGAGAAATTACAACTCTGCCAGGAAAAAGTCATCTTCTTGGGGCATTGTATTTCTCAGGGCACCAGGCACCTAACAACCCAAAGAGTGCAGACATTGCAAGACCTAAAGAGACCCAAAAACCACCGTCAGCTGAGAGCCGTCCTCGGCCTTATCAACTACTGCAGAGATTGGGTCCCCAACATCTCGGACAAACTTGGTCCCCTGTATGAGCTGACATCCAAAACACCATTTCAAATGTCAGAAGACGACTGGTCAACTCTTCAAGATTTGACTCAGGAACTCTCAATAGCACCAGCCCTAGGTCTACCCAACTATGACCTACCTTTCTACCTTTTCTGTCATGAAAGTCAGGGCCATGCAACCGGAGTACTAACCCAACTTCACGGAACCAAATACCGCCCCATCATGTACCTATCGACCGCTCTGGACCCAGTCATCAAAGGGTCCCCGGGTTGTGTGAGGGCAGTGGCTGCTTGTGCTGTCCTTGTCCAAAAAGTGGGTGACATCGTTTTGGATTCACCCCTCACACTCTACACTCCGCACTCGGTGCAAGAGATCCTAAACCAGGTCCAAACTAAACATCTCTCTGCAGCAAGATTGACCAAATACGAGGTAGCCCTCCTAACTCCTACTAACCTCTCTATCAAACGATGCACTATTCTTAACCCAGCTTCTCTTCTTCCTGTGTTGGAAGACGAGAAAGGGGGGGAGGACAACAACGACGGTGCTGAATTTTGCAACCCGACTAACAATACTAACACCTCTTCTACTAACATGTCTTCTTTGTCCACTACTAACCTCTCTTCCAAAGGACACAACTGCATTTCTTTGATGGAACTGGAGTCAGCGGCGATCAGCCCAGTGAAGGAAACGCCAATATCGGAAGCGAAAAATCTTTTTGTCGATGGGTCCAGGTACTACACCCAAGACGGTAAGCCACACACTGGTTACGCGGTCACGACGGAAAGTGACGTTGTGGAAAAGGGCTCTCTGAACGCACATATGTCAGCTCAGGAAGCTGAGCTGTGGGCACTGGCCAGGGCATGTGAGTTACATGAAGGTCAGAGGATTAATGTTTATACGGATTCGAGGTACGCGTTTGGTATTGCACATGACTTTGGTCCCATCTGGAAAGCGAGGGGATTTCTCACAAGTTCAGGTAAACCGGTGAAGCATGCAGAACTGATTGACAGGTTGTTCATTGCCTTCGGCCTGCCACGGGAGATTGCTGTTCTTAAGGTGAAAGCTCATACCACTGAGACTAGTGTGGAGGCATGTGGAAACGCTTTGGCAGATCGGTCCGCAAAGGCCGGTGCACTGGTTCAGGAAACGGGGGTTCTGATGCTGGCCATCCCTTCAGAGGTTTCATTAGACGAGTTTAAAAAACTGCAATCACAGGCGGGTTTGCAGGAGAAGGCTAGATGGACAGCAGCAGGAGCCTCCCAAGGGTCGAATGACATTTGGTGCCTGAACAAAAGATGGTGTTTGCCAAAGTCCCTTTTCCCCATGATGGCCCACTTGGCTCACTACCCTGGGCACCAATCTAAGACGGCTATGTGTGCGTTGGTAGACGAGCATTGGATTGCACCTGGGTTCAGTACTGCTGCAGCTACCTTTGCAGCTTCTTGCCTAGTCTGTGCCCTACACAACCCTGGCAGAACGGTAGTAATACCCCAAAGGCACTCACCAAAACCTGAACGCCCCTTCCAACGCATCCAGATCGATTACATCTCGTTACCAAAGAGTGGGCCGTACGAATACGCCTTGGTCTGTGTAGATATGTTTTCAGGCTGGCCTGAAGCGTGGCCCGTCACATGTGCCAACGCTAGTACCACGGCGAAGAAAATCCTGTCTGAGGTTGTGTGCCGCTGGGGTCTACCTGAAACCATCGAGTCCGATAGGGGGTCACACTTCACTGGACAGATCTTTGCAGAGGTATGTAAAGCCCTTCACATCAACCAAGGGCTACACACCCCGTATCACCCCGAGAGTAGCGGTAAGGTTGAACGTCTCAACGGAATCCTTAAAAACAGGATCTCCAAAATCATGGCCGATACCAAAAAACCTTGGCCTGAGTGTCTCCCCATTGCCCTCTATTCCATCCGGAATGCCCCTCGGCAACCACATGGGCTGTCACCCTACGAGGTGTTGTTTGGGGGACCTCCCAAAACAGGGTTGTACTTTCCTCAACAGTTGTCGTCTTTGCATTCACAGCTTACAGGTTATGTGCAATCTCTGCAACGGGAGCTGCAGAAGATACACCATCGGGTTCGCGAATCGCTCCCCGATCCAAATACAATAACAGGTGTTCTTTCTATTGAGCCAGGTGATTGGGTCGTCCTAAAGAAACATCAAAGAACCGGACTCGAGCCACGGTTCACCGGACCATACCAAGTCCAGCTGACGACACCTACCTCACTCAAACTCGAGGGACGAGACAACTGGGTGCACGCAAGCCACTGCAAGAAGCTTTTCAGCTACACCAGAGAATGAGGGGTGTCATTTTCCTTTTTCTTTTTGTTTGTATGTCTTACATGTGTGTGAACGGAGGAAAAGATGGCAGATACCCCAACCTTTTATTTAAAATGCACCTGCGTTTAGCCAGAACCGCCAACAAAACCAACTGTTGGGTATGCTCTAAGCCCCCACCCAGTCATCACATGTCCGCAATGGCCGCTGTTCATGCCCTATATGACATCCGCGTCGGCATGAAAAAGCAAGGGACCCCTGGTCAGCCCCCACGTAGACATTTGTCGGTAGAACTTAATGACACATTTTTAGCAGGTAACATCAGTTTCAGCACCAATATTAGCTCTAGCTCCTGTAGGGCCCTCACCAGTCCATTATGGGTAACTGGGCAGCTAGGCAGCCCTCAGGTGTGCTTTAACATCAGCTTTGGCACAGGTAACAAGTTTGTTGGGACTACCACCTGCGAGGGAGGTATAACTGTCAATCTGACTAACCAGACTTCCTTTCTGAGTAACCACACTGACCGACCAGACCACGTGTGTTGGAAGGACGGATGTGATGTGCAGACTGAGGGAGCAATCCCCCAGTCTGTGCAACTGTTGCTCAGTACCAGAGGCCGAACGAGGAACTCCTCCTGTTCTGCTCTGACAGGTCCATACTATTTTCTGTGTGGTTCGGCAGCCTATAGAACATTTCCCCAGAACGCGAAAGGTTCGTGTGCCCTCATAAAGCTAGTCCCCGCATCCTATGTAGTGATGGACCATGAAGAGTTGATGGTCCACAAGAAGGTAAGGATGGCAGGGAGAGTTCGCAGGGAGCTGTTCTCTGAGGGCGACCAGGCATGGGCTTGGTTCCCCTCATGGACAGGATGGGGAATAGAACTTATGAAGCGCCTGAACAATTTTTCTGTCATCGTGGATAGTATGTTTAACGAGACCGTAGAGGCTGTCAGAGAAATTGCCCAAGAACAACGGCAGATGGGAATTTTAGTGCTTCAGGAGAAGATGGCCCTTGATTATCTTTTAGCCGCCAAAGGGGGGTTCTGTGAGTTCATCGGAGAGGATTGTTGTACTTGGATAGAAGACACCGATGACAAGGTCCAGGCCCATATGGACAAAGTTAGTGAACTACAGGGAAAAGCTAGAGCTATAGCTAGTGAGGGTTGGAATCCGTTCAAGGGTTTGGGAGGATTGGGAGATTTCCTGTTCTCCATCGGATCTTGGTTGAAGGAAGTGGGAGTGTATATCCTGATGCTTCTCTTTTTCATCTGCCTTTTATATGCCGCGGTGAGATGTTCCTGTTGCCTCATCGACCGTGTAAACCAAGCTTGGGCAGACGACCACATCTCCATGCCCGCTCCTGGGATCCCACTCCAACCACTGATCGGAGGAAGACCTCACCAACCATCCACCTTCTCTACAGATTACGTCCTGGCTTCCCTCTAATTTATCTCTCTGAAGACCACATTCTCCAAGACCTTCAAGCAAGCTTCAAGCCTCATCATTGTTTGTGTCTGCGATTTGGAAAACTGTCTGGGTCGAGACCAGCCTTGTGTGGCCCCGTCTGCAGGGGCAATTTGAGAATCTATTGCTGGATCTCCCCAGACCACCGTGGGATCACAAGCTTTATTCATACCACAAGTCTGTTTGTGGTTTTTGCAAGAGCCTTCCTGTAGTGAAGGTTCCAACGCTCTTGAGGATCATCGCTTCAATCAAGCCTGTTTGCGTCGAGTCTGCGTCGGGTCTTGTTGTTTCAGGTACCCCGTGGAGCTTTATTCTCAGGGACAACTACAGGAACTCTTTGAAGTTTGAGACTACACCCATCAAGCTGAAGAAGATCAAGAAGGGACACGAGGAGAATATGATAAAACAGGAGGGAATGTCATGGAAATTTTGTATTGTTGGTCGAACTTTAAATGTGTCATGTATTCGTGTTATTCATATGTCTCTCGTGTGGCTTAATTAAAGCTCTGAAGGCTGCAATTGGGCCATGCGCATGTACAATGTATGTATTACAGTACTCGGCTTGGTAATGGATGAGATGGCAGATCTGCGCTTATAGACCGGCGTGTATACCACCACGGCATTCCATGCGAATGCCGCTGTCAGTAGACCGTGGGCCTGTATCCACATATCAGCAGCATGGTACCACGTGGGCTTCATAACGCAATGCGCAAGCGGTGTGAACTCCACGTGTAGGCTTATGCATATCTTACAACCCATTACCAACTTGAAACTGTATCTGGGATGGATGTGTTTTAATAAAGATCGTATCGGGCCCATCCAGGTACAGACTGATATTTTTAGAGAGTGCTTGTACAGAGAATGTACATACCAATAGAAGATAGTAGGACAGGAAATATGACCTCAGATGGCTCATAGGGGGGAAGGGGAGGAAGTCTGCTGACCTCAGAAGGTTCATGGGGGAGGACCAGTGATAGATAATAGCAAAGGCTATGCTCCAATTGGAGTGTACATCCTCTGTATAAGCAATCCCCATTGTATTGTTCGGTGGGAGGGATTGACTTTATTCATGTGGGGGGCATGTGTGTATTCTTAATAAAACAGAGAGCTGAGCCTAAAATCAGCCCCTTATGTGAGTTGCAACCAGCCTTAGAGTGTCGTGTGATCATTCCAGGGTAACGGAGCTCCATCACCCACAAATTCAACAGAACCAAAGTATTTGGATGGGCAGGAATCGTGTAGTTTAGCTGCAGTCGTGGTAAGCGAGATTCGCACAGCTTTATGGGGGATTTCTGCGCATCCAACTGCGAGTACTCACGGTAAGGAGAAATTCGTTAAAGCGAATTTCCAAGACAGTAATAAAACCAGTTTATTAACCCCTTCACGCCTAAGGGTAAAACAAATCTAAATGCCTAAGCACAATTTTGAAACGTTGACATGTGTTAGTAAAACCATACATATCATCACATCTACTTTGTGCATCCAGGTGAATTATACCTTGTTTTTTTTCAGGACAAATTTGACTTTCATTTGGTGGTAAATGGTAATGGATATTTCCTGATTTTTTTTATTATCAAAGGAAAACTGACCCAAAATGATAAAAAAAAAATATTTTTTTATTTATCTGTGTGTTTCTTGTTACTACCATAACCTACCACCAAAGAACAACCCAAAATAAATTCTCCAACTCTTGGCGATCGCACTGATACCATATATGTGTGTCATTTGTTGTTTGTACCCATAGTACAGCCCAGAAACAATTTGACCCTGACCTTTTGACCCAAACACTAACCCTGGCACTGAACTAGATCAAACCTTGATCTACGTATTTTTTCTTTATTTTTTATTTTAATATTTGTTTATTTACTTTTTTTTTTTTAACAATTATTTTTTTTCTCTCTATGCCAAGTGTTAGAGAGATACAATGCATCTCTCTCCTCCATTCATAGAGAGAGAAAAAACAAGGGGGCCGGGCTATACAGTGACTGATTACTGTGATAGCCAATTAGAGGCTACAGCAGCGATCATATGACCCTGAATCTGGAGTCCCGGGTCCAGATTGTTAGAACGGGACCCTGTGCTCTCAGTGACACCGTGGTCTTTGTCCTGGGAGCACGTCGTGCGTCGCGCTCCCAGCACAAAGACAGGTATGCAAATATGCGGCTGCACGGAAAAAAGCCCAGTTCTGTGAGGCCGCATATTTGTGTTATGTCAGCGTCAAGGGGTTAAACAACATTTATTACTACACCCAGATGGCGCTTGTTTTCTCCCTTCCTTGATTTATTTACAGAGTCATCTCCTGCTCTCATAACAAGCTGCCTCATAGTGGACATTTAGGGCTCATGTACACTGCAGCTGCTAAGCCGACGTTCAGGAGCTATTGAGTGTTTTTTTTCAGCAGCCCCTGAACTCTCCCTAATGTTTTCCTATGTGTCCATGTACACATAGTCGCTTACAGGCAGTTGAGTTTAGTCTTCTTTTGAACGCACCATAATTGCGATAAGGAGTAGATTTTACCGGCGTTTCATTAGCCAAACACTTGTAAACACTTGTAAATGCGGTTAACCGCGTTTACAAGTGTTTGCGTTTAGACGCGTTTTTTGACAGGTCCATATCCAGATGCTGTTCGTAGCCTTTTTTCTTCACCAGAAATGCATGCAAAGTGTTTTCCATTTATTTAAATGGACCTAGCACACCAGTGCAGTCAGTTGCAGGTTTCCCGTGAAGAAAAAATGGTAGAACGTGCTGCATTATGCTCATGATGGGATCCATAGTGAATACAACCAGAAAAGAGGTCATCTCAACACATACTGCTCTCTCTGCTTCTGTTCTCTCGGTTTCTCTCAAAATGTCTGAAATAGTTAATTATTTACTATTTTCAGTGCATTCTGGGAATTTGGGAGGGTCTCCTGAAGTTATCTTTTAAAAATGCTTCTAAACGCAAATGCGCAGAAACATGCAGAAACACGGTATGCAAACGTGGCTAAACTGCCGTTATTTAATCTACGTTTTCTAGCAGTCAGTTTCCATCAGTCAGAGTTTTACAAACGCCCTGTGTGCATGAGTCCTTAGAGACATTACAAGGTCATGAACTGTCAGAAGAGTTTTACAAACACCCTGTGTACATGAGTCCTTAGAGACATTACAAGGTCATGAACTGTCAGAAGAGTTTTACAAACACCCTGTGTACATGGGTCCTTAGAGACATTACAAGGTCATGGACTGTATTCCCTTTGTTATATCTTTTGATTATTGTCACCTAGTAGCACTCAATTGTTTTGTTTTTTTGTTTTTGCAACACGAACAAGAGGTTTGTCCAGGGCCAGAGTTCACAGAAGCTGGTAGGTAACTTCAGCAAAGTGAACCTTTCCAAGTTAAACACATTCATTAAAAAAGTGCACCTCAACAGTGCTGGTGTACTGTACAGAACATCAGTAATGGTGTATGAAGGTTTTTTTTTTTTTTTTGCTCCCACGGGTACACTTTAAACTTTTCCATATTATATATAGATAGGTTACTATAAGACAAGGCTTTTCAGCTGAGGTTACAGGAAACCACAAAAGCCCTTTTAAGCATTATCAAGCAGGAACTAGATGCATAAACAATGTTAAAAGTTAGAGCTGGCAAATTGTTGCAACTAAGATGAATGGCTGCTATCATTGTCTATAAACACAGCCTAATGCTACTGCCATAACCACACAGACATCCATTACAATTATTTTTAATTATCTATCTGTATAATTGTAATTTAATTGACTTGTGCAAATTATATGTCCCTTTTCATTATTCTGAAATCACCAGAAATGCAAAATTTTTAAAGTTTCATTATCTGGAATTGTAGTCACAATTTGAGGCCAGAACTGGATGACTATTTATGGGTAATTAATTTTTAAGTGAAAAAAACTGTAATTATATGGGGTAATTTGCTCCTATTTAATTAAACGAGTTCTGTAACTATGTACAAGCAACCAAATATAAGCAAGCAGTGCAAAACAAAAGTAGAAAAAGACAAATTAATTGTCAGTATCTAACCAATTGCAGCAATATCCAGAAATAAATTCTCTTTTCACTGGTTTGCTATGATATGGAGAAACTGAATTTCAAAGGACACTGAAACACTTTCATTTTGCTCCTAGATGGATTGGGGTTAGAATTATATAAAAAGGAGATTTCTGTTCTCAATCCAAAGTTAGTTAATATCTCTGCTTATGCGAACCTGAATATCACATAAAAATCACAATGTTCAAGAAACTCAAATACAACACTTTAAACATTTAAAAATATTTGACCCTCAGGATTCTTGGAACATTTGAAGAAAAAAGGGCCGTCTTTAATATGGATAAAAACAGTGCTGGGAAGCTTCATAAGAAACTTTCAAATGCCAAATGTCAGGGGTGTAATAAACTGTGAAAAAAATATTAATCAATATTACTCAACATCACCTTACTATTAAAAACACCCACCCATGTTTTCCAACACAATTTTGGGCATTAAAATATTTTCTGTACAAATTTGAAGATGCTTTCATTGCTACAGTGACAGAAACAAAAAAAGATTCTTAAATATCAAGGTTTGAACTAACTACCCCAATGCCATGTACCTAGCAGAGGGAGAAGTAATCACCAGTGTCCTGCTTTAGCCTATCCAATTTTCCATTCTACTTGTGGCTCTGGGTATCCTTGGCTATTCTGGCCAGTCTTCCTGGATCCCTCCTATTGGTCTAGTTTCCTATTTCCAGCTTTCCCATTTCTTAAAGTGAACCGGTGCTCCTGCAAGCAGTCCAGCAAATATCTCTTGGCATACAGCACATACAATCTATGTCAGTGCCTGCCCCTCAACATTGCTTGGAGCCCTTCAAAACCAGCAATGCAAAGAGCAACTATTATAAAGTTGCTAATATTATTTCCATACACATAAGAACTTCCTGTGTTGGGTGTCAGAATCTCAAACAGGCAATGTACAATTACAAAAGTAAGTAAAACTACAGTATCTCTGGCAGCTTGCAGCAAGGTTAGTATGCAAAACCTTTAAACACAACAACAAATAATAGTGCAGCACCAATATTTTACTAATCAGGAAAAAGCCTAGGTGATACCCCTCAATGTAAAAAGATAATTATAACATGCGAAGAAAAAAATCAACATCCAGTACCAAAAAAACACCAAAATTGCTCAAAATGTCCTTATGATAAAACAAAAAAAAAATGAAAAGAGTTCTAATAATTATATATATACATATATATATATAATTAAAATAAATTCCACAATTCCAGGTGTGTTCACTTGTGTAAATTACTTCCACCTGGGAGGGACCTTAAGGGTCAACACCAACACTTGTGACCAGCACCACTGCCGCACTCACCAGCTCCAAAACTGCCTGAAGAGAGCAGAAAACAGCGCATTCATATCAATCAATCTCCAGATTTCCACAAGAAGTCATCCCACTCCACCACTGGACTACCTGGTAGTACCACCTTTCACCACCGGACACAGACATCTAACTAATTATATGGGGGGAAATGAGAGATGGCTGCCAGCTCCGAGACTGGAGGTGGTGGTGTGATGTCCACCCCTATGTATTTCATGTGACATCACGTCTTCAGCGTGCCCTGAAGATATGCTGTCGCATGAAACACATAGGGGCAGAGCTAGGTACTGATGTCATGCTGCCAATTTTGGTCCCTGCAGATTGACAGTGTAGCTGTCTGCCCATACCTCCAATACATCCAGGAAGAAGCAATGAACTTCAAGGATGTTCACTAGTGCCCTCAGCCACAAAGGCTGTTGGTACTTGTAGTCTGTTCACAGAACTCTGTGCACAAATGATGAGGCTGTATGGGTGGAGCCGCACACAAACACGCTCTCTTCAAATTGTGACAGCTGGTGCTCAGAGACAATTCCTGGCCCACTGTCACGCGTGCAGGGGGGACAGCTGCAGGGAAGAAACATGTTACATGTTCACAAAGGTGAACTTATCCTTTAAGCAAGATATGTTAAAAATGAAATATTAGCTACATCTCTTCACCATCTTATAGGGCATTAACAATTCCTTTGTGAAAACTGATATAAACTATACTTGTAACATTGCATATTTTGCATTGTCTTCTACAATTATACTGTACTTTAAATTATACTTTATCTGTCAAAAAGCCAATGTTCTAATCTTTTTCCGCATCAATATTTGTGACCTCTCTTTTTTGCACCTTTTTTACATATCTTATTTTAATTAACATATTTCCGTACTCTTAGTGCTCAGCAATTTAAAGAATTACCTTTTGTTCCTCATTATACCTAAACTCTTCCTGTAGGGAATGTGCATGCTATTTCAAGGACTTTTAAAAGTTTCCCATTTGCTTTTGGTGTCTTTATTTAGTGGTACAAATCCTAAAAATGTACATTGAAATAATTTAGCAGTAAAGACCCCATACTCTCATAGAATTTAAAAGTCAGAGGTGAGCCTAAATATATCATTTTCTAAATGTTTTCTTAATTTATGTATCATCATGCCTTAAAAATAATCATTTACATTATTTTGTTCTTCTATTTTTGTCAAGTTCATATAAAACAAAATATTTATAAAATATTTTGTATTTTTATATTGAACCAACAAGTTGAACTTTAGATTTCTTTTTTATTGTTTGTTGCATATCAGTTTATCTTTACTACTCAGCAGAATGTTTCTTAATCCTTAAACTAAGAAAACAAAAACATATATCAAAAGAAACAGACACAAATAAGCTCCAAGGAGCAGGGGCCTCCTATCCCTCTTGTATTGAACTGTATTCTTGCTGTATTGTCTCCTGTTATATTGTAAACCGCTGAGCAAACTGTTGGCGCTATATATCTATTATTATAAATCTAAGATCTGTGTCCCTGTATCTGGCTTGCAAAAGGTGCTTAACACAGGGAGCTCCCTCTGTTATGACCTTATGGAATCTGTGTTGTGACACTCTATCCCTAATGTTCAGTTCAGTCTAATCTGAAAAAAATAGGTCACAAGGAAACTTCAGTAAATAGACTGTATTTGTGCTCTGATCTGTAAATTGATGTTTAATTGCAGGATTTATAGTACCATCGTACTTAGAAAAAGTATTTCCCTTAATCTCATTGGCACATTGTGAACATGATAAGCACAGAAACAATCCTTTCCATGTAGGTCCTAAAATGGTATAGGCAATCTCCCAGCAATATACACTTTATTGCCAAAAGTATTGGGACACCCCTCCAAATCATTGGATTCGGGCATTCCAATCACCTCCATGGCCACGGGTGTATAAAATCAAGCACCTAGGCATGGGGACTGCTTCTGCAAATATTTGTGAAAGAATGGGTTGCTCTCAGGAGTTCATGGAATTCAAGCATGGCACCATAATAGGTTGCCACCTGTGCAATAAGTCCATCCATAAAATTTCCTTGCTACTAAATATATATATATATAATTATTGTTATTATTATACAGTATTTATATAGCGCCAAAAAGTTTGCTCAGCGCTGTACAATATAGTGGGGGACAGTACATGAGACAATACAGAACAAAACAATACACAAGGGGTTTGAGGGCCCTGCTCTTTCGATCTTACAATCTAGGAGAATATATATATTTCAGGTACTTATATAGCGCCGTCAATTTACGCAGTGCTTTACATATATATTGTACATTCACATCAGTCTCTAACCCTCAAGGGGCGTACGATCTAAGGTCCCTAACTAGCTTCATTCATGCCATCCATTGTATACTAGTGTCTAGCTGTGAATGGTCACAGCAATCACATGCACATGTCATGTGATTAGCTGTGGCCAAATCACAGCTAAGCACAAAAAAAAAAAAAAATCCCTGAATGAATCGATGTCATTCAGGTAAATGCTTGCTTATAGCAAAGTAATTCTTTGCTATAAGCAAATTGTGTAAAAAAAAAAATACTGATCACTTCCCCAAAGTAGTACAATGTTACTATGGTAACATTGTACTACTTTGGACATAGTGAAATATGAAAAAAAAAATCTTAAAAAAAAAAAAAAAAATTAAAAATAATAATAAAAAAAAAATATATATATATATATATATATATTTCATACTGTCACCAGTCAGTGTCCCTGATCACTGCCATGCCAGTTATATGATGACGCTGTACTGCACTGGTGACAGTATGTAAAAAAAAATAGTGAAAATAATGTTTTTAATGTTTTTATTTTCCGAAAAATGATGACAAAAAAATACAACTTCAAAAAACTCGCCATGCCTCTTAGGAAGTACGTCGGACTGTCTACTTTGCAAAAAGGGGTCATTTGGGGGATATCTGTACTGTTCTGATATTTTTGTACCTCAAGAAATTAGATTGGCTGTCAGTACTTCCGGACTGATCAATATTCAGATCTATACCATAGTTTGTGAACTCTATAACTTACCTACAAACTAAAAAATACATCCTAATTTGGGTTATTTTCACCAAAGACATGTAGTAGAATACATCTTGGCCTAAATCAATCAAGAACAATTATTTATTTGCAAACTTGTATAACAGAAACAAAGAAAAACGTGTTATTTTTCAAAATTTCCAGTCTTTTTTTGTTAATTTAGCAAAAAATAAAAACCCCGGAGGTGATTAAATACCACCAAAAGAAAGCTCTGGTTGTGTGAAGAAAATGATAAAATTTTAGTTTGGGTACAATGTTGTATGACCGCGCAATTGTCATTCAAAGTGTGAGAGCGCTGAAACCTGAAAAATGGCCTGGGAGGGAAGGGGGTAAAAGTGCCCGGTATGGAAATGGTTAAGCTGGGTGCCAGGTGGGCTGGGAAGCTGAATAATCTGGCACCCCCCGTAAAAAGATAACCCTAGCCTTCCCCTGAGTTCAAACACATTCCAGAGGAGTAGAGACTAGATAACACTTTTAAAATCAAATTTTCCCCTATGTCTCATATCTTGGAATATGAGAGACTAAAAACCAGGTATAGCTTCAGATTGGCCATGAGAAGACAAACAGTTTGATAGGTCACACTCCCTGACTGGAATACCTAGGACAGCAGAAAATTACATCTCTGGAACCCTTTGAGTATGTATTTCATCTTTCATATCTAACCGTTCCTCAGATGCGTCTGCATAGTAATCTACCCGCGGGTGGAATGTCACTTGTGCATAGGAAAAGTTATGAGCCAAAATATGAACTAAGGGAGATTTTGGCTCTAGTTTAGTCTACGCCCAGACCTTCCCTCCCTAGATCAAGCATTGGTCCTTGGCTTTAGAGATACCCCCTGCTGGGGGACTACAAAATAGGCTGTCAGGCGTAAAAGAGTTAAGTTGAAGAATTCTCCTTTTTAACATCAGAACCACCGTGGGAGATAGTGCCCTTTCGCTCTGAAACTTGATCTGCTTAACCCAAGGCTGATTGGCAAGTACTTTAACCCTTTAAACTCCTTTCTGTTACCTCTTTGTTGTGCTGTTGTTCTCTGTATATTTATATATATATTGGTTACATCTTTTTTCTGTAAATATTTTTATTGCACCCTTTTGACCTTTTAGTAATATATCCTTCTTTCTGAAAGCGTTGAAATGTTTCTAAAGCTCCTTAATGCAATTTACGAATTCCTACCTCTAAAAGAGCACTACTGTGTTTGTTTAACCCTCTGTATAACCTGTCTGTGGTGACAGTGCTATATAGAAGATTATCTCAACCATCATAGTGTTACTGCTGAGATTGCCGAGTTTCCTCTTTCTCTGTACAAAAAGGAGGTGGTGGCAGTGTGAAGGGTTAATTGCATAATTAACCTGACCCAGTAACAATCGCATTCAGGCTGCAGGTACATCGATTTGAGGTCCAGTGAGCTGGAAAATCGTTGTGCAGGGTGCAGCTTGGCGTGGCATTGTTACACATGTGACATCGTGGTTTCAGATTGGCTAGTCCTTCGGTCACAAGTTTGGTGAGAAAGTCAGGGGTCTGACGCGCGATCTTCACAGACGGGACATCTTGAAAATGGAAACGTGATGGATTACCAGCTCAAGACATTAAACCCATTTGGACTTAATGCTGAATGAGATGTGAATTGTTTCATTAATGTTAATTTTTTTTAAATTTCTTATCTCCCTCCTTCACATTTTTATGAGTATGTCTGTCTTTGTTAGCATATTTTATTTGTATAAAAATGTTATTTTGTAATGGGTGGATTGAAGAATTTTCCTCTACACGTGGTCTCCCCTTTAGTTGTTTTTTCTTTTTCATATTTTTAATTTTGTTTATGTATGGATAAATCATATGATTTCCATTCATTTTTCATTAAATTTTTAATTAATTTTTTGGGGTCTGGTGCCCTTTTTAGATGGTGCATTGGGGATCTATTCATATACTTAAAGTATATGGACAAACATGATGCTCTCCATTTAATATACTTTTTATTTAATTTATTCCCTTGGTTTATTATTTCTCTACAAGATGACGCTGTGGGGATCCATCCATATGTGTCTGTTTAATTGTTTCTTGTTGGCCGTAAGTGTAGAGTGAATTCATCGACTGCTCACGCTGTGTATATATATCTTCAGAGTGGTATGCATCATTTAGCCACGCTACTGACATCATATGTATGACAAAACGCGTTGGGATGCCTAATGTAATGTCATTACACTTAGCGGCCGCCGACAGAAAGCAATTCATTGCTATTTCTGTAGCTTTGAGATTACAATGCCTGTCTACTTATAACCTAATGTTGGTGCAATACTTTTATCTTAAATACATCTTTACACAAGAATATACAGTATTATGTGCTTTTGTGTTTTATATGCACATGTTGCTTGAATGTGGAGTTGGAATTAAGCCAGTGACGAACATAAGGGGGGGGGAGTCAGGGGGGTTCACACACCCCCAGAGCACCCTGCCAAAAATCAACTTAATGGTGTCCCTGCTATGCTGCTTGTCACTGGTGCCATGTGTGGCTGGCAGCAGATCAGGGACATCACACATTTGATTCCTAGACTGGCCTCTCCGCCTTAGAGGTGTGGAGCTGTCAACGGAATGTGTGCAGGGCAGGCACTCACTCTGTTTACACCGCTGTGGTGCCCCGCCCACTAGGCAGGCTGTGATGTCAAGCTCGGGTTGGACGGTCTGAGGGAGACTGACTGTGACACGAGACAGCAGCAACAGCACAGAGCGGAGCGGGGGTGGCCATCGTCAATCCCGCCCACCTCTCTATTGCTATTGGCTCCTTGCAGTTCCTCTGCTTGGGGGAGGAGCTTTGGGGGAAGAGCTCGAGAGTGCAGGACACTTGCTGTGTATCTGCCGGACCGGCTGGTCCACCATTTGGATTAAATGGTGGTTGCTGCTCTCCTTTCCATCACTCGAGGTACAGGCTCTGGAGGCCAGAAAAGAATGCATACAGTATGAACTGAGGCTCATAAATACTGTTCAATAATACAGTTTGGACCATACATATTTTCTCATCAACAGCAGAGGATGAGTCTCAAGTAAAGTGAAGAAATCTGCAGGGAGTGGCCCATTGAGCAGAATGTGATTTTACCTATATTATTGAAAAAAGGGTATAAACACCCCGCTGACGGGCCAAACAAAATTTCAAAAAGGGGAAATTGCAGGATTAGATCACCTTGTCAACGTTCTCCAACCACAGAGACCTAATTTTATCAAATTTAGTGTGAGATCCCTGTTCTTGTAGGAAACACTATACAGAGGAAGAGCAGAATTTATAACTGATTTTCACCTGTTTAGAGTTGGTCAGGCAGAAGATTTCCAAAGACGCAAAATTGTCTTTCCAGCATTGTATAGCAGAAGACTGAGCAATATACTAGTCACTTTCCTGAGAGCTAAGGGTTCTACAAAGCTCAACAAGCAAAAACAGTAAGCTCCTGGGGTATCAGAATATTGTTTATAGCTACAATAGATTGAAAGGCGGCCTGAGACCAATATGAGTTTATTTCTGTGCAAGTCCAGAAAATATGAAGGAAATCTGCATTTAAACAGGCGTCTGTTGAAAACGTTCCCACACTTACTAGTGTGAGGTAGTAGTGATGGACTGTTTTAAATTGCACAAGCCTGTCCCTGGCTGAGATTGTTTGTTGAAATGTAGAGTCCCAGTTGTCATCCCTATCATCAGTATCAAGACTAGGAAGATCCAATGTCCATTTGTCTCTGCATGTATGGAACCCCAGTGGTGTGGGCTGTTGTGGAAAGCTTTATAAAGTCAAGTGGACCTAGTACAGGGACTCTGCTCGAAGAAAGGATTCCAGGTTTGTAGCGGATAATTGGATACCTAAATCAAATTGAGAAGTACAGGAGTGATGCAGCTGAATATAACAAAATAGATAACAGTTAAGGAAACAGTATTTATTTAACCCCAAAAATGAACTGGAAAAATTATTGGCACCTTCTCAAAATTGTAAGAAATAATTGCATTCCAAGTTTGTGATGCTCCTGTAATTTGCAATTAAACTCCCCTGTATCAATTAACAGGTACTGACAATATAGAAATCACACCAGCAACCAGTTAAAATGATGAAAAATTGACTCTCTGTTGTGTGTCTCTGTGTGTCACATGGAGCATGGAGAAAAGAAAGAACAGCAAAGAATTGTCTGAGGATTTGAGAACAAAAATTGTGGAAAAACATTGACACTCTCAAGGTTACAAGTCCATCTCCAGAGATCCTAATGTTCCTGTGTCCACTTTGTGCAACATTGTCAAGTTTACAGCCCATGGCACTGTAGCTAATCTCCCTGGACATGGACAAAAGAGGAAAATTGATCAAAGATTGCAACAAAGGATTGTTTGAATGGTGGGTAAAGAACCTTGATCAACTTCCAGACAAATTCAAGCTGACCCAGCTTGCATTATATGTCGCAATCTGAATGAAAAGAGATGCTATTGTAGGAGACCCAGGAAGATCCCACTGCTGACATAGAAACATAAAAAAAGCCAGATTGGAGTTTGCCAAAACCTACCTGAGGAAGTCAAAATCCTTTTGGGAGAATGTGCTGTGGACAAATGAAACAAAATTACAGCTTTTTGGTAAAACCCATCACTCTACTGTTTTCAGAAAAAGAAATGAGACCTTTAAAGAAAAGAATACAGTACCCACAGTCAAACATGGTGGAGGTTCACTGATGTTTGGAGTTGCTTTGCTGCTTCAGGCATTGGATGTCTTGACCGTGTGCATGGCATTATGAAATCTGAAGACTACCAAAGAATTCTGGGGTGCCATATAGGGCCCAGTGTCAGAAAATTGGGTCTCTGTAAGAGGTCATGGGTTTTACAGCAGGACAATGACTCAAAACACATGTCAAAAAGTGCCCATAAATGGTTTCAGACAAAGCACTGGAGTGTACTGAACTGGCAAGCAATCCAGATCTCAATTCCCTAGAGCACCTATGGAGAGATCTCAAAATAACAGTTGGGAAAAGGAAACCTTCCAATCTGAGAGACCTGGAGCAGTTGGCAAAAGATGGGTGGTCCAAAATTCCAGTAGAGAGGTGTAGGAGACTCGTTGATGGTTACAGGAAGCGATTGATTTCAGTTATTTTTTTCCAAGTGGTGTGCTACCAAATATTAAACTGAGGGTGCCAATAATTTTGTCCAGTCCATTTTTGGGGTTTTGCGTGGAATGTGTCAGATTTGGATTTTTGTTTCTTCACTTTTTTTGTATCGTATCAATACAAACAAAAGAAATAAACATGAGAATGCCTAAATATTTGTAATTGCAACAGTTTTCTGGGCAAATCATTTTCTGGACATAAAACATTAGTGTTCAGAGTGATCTGCTACCAAATTTGCTAGGAATTTCCAATTCCTATCATTGCCCTCAAATAACAACATTGCCACAAACGTTTTCTGCATATTTAATTATTTTGCAAGGCGTTTGAGAAGTGGGATCTGCCATAAAGCTTTGTTCAGCTAACTGTAGAGAGTAGACCAACGTCTGTGAATTGGAGTCGGTTCTAACATACTTAATTTTAGAAATGTGCTGTCCACTAACAGAAGCCTTAAAAGTGTCCTATTCCATTTATGGCTTCACTATTTCTCTTTTAAACTCCTAATAAAAAGTTATATGCTTTATAAATTGATTTTCTACATCGGGATCTCAGAGCCAGCCAGACTGAAGACACCAAGGGGGACAACCCTTACTGCTTTCAATAGTAAGTACTACTATTGAACTACTATGGAGTATGCTCTGAAATGCTGCTTGGGAGGAATGTAGCTGTGGGGAAAGATTAGTGGGGCATCTAAATGGGGGGATACAGTAATAAGTCTGTGTCAACAACTTCTGTTTAAAATATGTATATTTTATTTTTTATATAATTTTGGCAGGCTCTTTAAATTTTTTTTAGGATCAGCAGTATGAACTGGGAGACTTAAAAGAAGAGGCGGAGAGTGTTTACATGCAGCTACTAGGGAATGAACAGGTTGTGCACCCACAGACCAAAGCACTGGTCAAGGGTCACCTTTGAGAGGCAGTCAGAGCACATGAAGGAGCTGGAAGAGTCGATATCAAAGCATTTTTATTCTTATTTTCCTGTAGTCACCCTGTCTACCCTGACTTTTTCTGCAAGTCCTGCAGTAGGGTAAAAAAGACCTTGTAAGCCAAGCTAGAGTTATCTGATGTGAGGGTGATGCCTGGGAATGGGTGAGCCATCTGGGAGTGTGCCCAACTGGGCAGAGCTATGGAATGGACATTGGGAGAGACTGGCATACTAATGAGGGCATCTTGACTCTACTTGGTGAAGGAAGCTGATTGCTGTGGGCTTAGTATATATGGGGGAAATAGTCCCAACTCTGGTGCTCTCAAGGAACGAATGTGTAAAGGAAAGATGGCCTACAAATCACGCAATTGCATTCTGCATGGAAATTTTAACTACAGAATGTCTACTCCTGTGCATGCCATTTCATGCCGAAGAATTCTCGTTAGAATTCTATGTGAGTGACATCATCACACATGCAGATACCTAGACCGCCGCTGCTTTTGAGGAGAGTGACAGAGGTCTTAGAGTTTGCTTTACAGGGAGTTTTTTGTATAACGCAAGCTGATTCTTCTGATAATTTTGAATGTTTTTAACAGACTGGATTTGGCCAATACATTTAACCAGTATACACTATGGGCCCTCTTCTCCTTCCTTTTTGAGCATGGTTGCTTGCAAAGGAGGAGTGGAAAGAGTAATCCTTGAGCTGCCAGTTGCAGGGATGTTTGGGTTCATTGGAAGATATACCCCCTGATTACACTTTAGAAGCTCTGTTGGACTTCTTGTAAATTAAGGGTCCAATGTGCTAATGGTGAGCAGATATTATGTATTTGGGTGTGGAGTGGGTACACTGGATTATTGCACAGGTGTGCAGAGTACTTAGAAGGGTGCCATGGATTGTAGCATGAAGCATTGTATCTTACAAAATGCTAGTGGAATATTTCTAGATAGGATTGCATTTATATGCCCTATGATTTATCTTTCTCTTTAAGCTATGATTATGTTGGGAATAAATAGTGAATGAGATGTATTTTAATACTGAATGTTGTTGTACTGTATCAAATGCCTTAGCTATCCAAAATACAGCTAACCTGAATGTTAAAAGGATGGTCTGGCAAGAACAGACTTTCATAAATCTATGCTGGTTAGGTTACTGCTACTGATTCTATTTTCATCAGCAAATTGGATATGATTCCTTATCATTCCTTCCAGTAATTTACATACTATTGATGTTAGATTGACTAGTCTGTAGTTTCCAGGTATATATCTTGACTCTTTTTTGAATATCAGTACCATGTTTGCTTGTTACTAATCGTCTGGTTCCAGTCAGCAAGCTATCCTTACCAATTAGGAATAATGGCCAGGCTATGACATGTCTAAGTTACTTGAAACCTATTGAGTGTAAGATATGTGGTCCTGGTGATTTATTCCCATTCTTAGTCTTTTTGGACCACCAGTGTCAGGAATGGACTCAGCACTGGTGGTGGGACTCACCTGCCGTGTGGGCTGCAGTACCAGGGCTGACCAGCGGGTGCTCTCAGCAGCCAGAAGCTCACTCCTGCAGTCAGTCAACACCTGAAGCTGATTGCAGGAAGTGTATTTAAGGAATGACCAGGCCTGTGATCAGGGCCTTGGTGTATGTTTCCCATGAGCCCCTGTACCTGGTATCCTGTGTTCCTGCCTCGTTGCTGATCCTGCTTGATCCTGACCTCTGCTGACCGTCTCCTGTTGAACCCCTGGCTTGCCTGACCATCCTTCTGCCTGATCCTCGGTACCGCGCTTCCTGCTACCTGCTGAACCTGGCTTGTGACCCCGATCATTCTCTGCTTGCTCCTCCTGTACCACGCTGCCCGCACAATACCGACCCGGCCTGTCTGACTACGCTTACTTCACCCGACGATCCATCCATCCCACACTGATCACCTTTAGTAAGTCTGCCTGCCTCTTCCCATCAGACTCCGTTCCTGCACTCCCCTGCCAGTACTCTCTACCACAGCCGGAAGCACTCAGGGGTCGCGACCTGGTTCCAGTCTGCACCAAGTCCATCCCCACCATCAGGGGCCCTGGTGAATAGCAGGCTGGGACTTAGACCCCGCGCCCTGAGGAAATCCGTGCTGTGGGCTGCTAGAGACACTGCCAGGTGGCACCTGACAGTACCTTACGGCCTGCCTGACCATTCCACCTCTCCAGCCTGACTACGCCTGTGTTCCTGAAGCCTGCTACTTCCCTGTGTCAGTCCACACATTTCCAGTCATAGCCGGATCCTTAACAACCAGTTTCTGTCAGCCACAACAGTACATTCAATTCTTTAACCTTAACTAAAGTGTATTCTTGGAATATTTTGGGGAATTTGTTATTCAAGGAGGGGGTACGCTGAATGTGACGTTGTTTTGAAATGTTTTTGTGCACTCTCTTTTGGCATTTTATTGACAATATGGTGTGGTACTAGATGAAAAGAAGCTCACAAACTGTACAATTAAAGTGTTTTGCCACTGCCCACTTTGTGCAAAGCTGATGACTTTAGCATATCATACAGCTTATAGATCTGTTGTGGCTGCCACTGGTCAGTTTAGGCGTATGACTGCTGTATAATTCAGCTATCTAAGAAAGACTTTTCTTTCACATTGAAATGAATCAGATTTGGACACTGCTGCTGTCTTTAAACCTTAATGTCAAAGATTTATTTGGGATTTGAGTTCAGTTTGCAGGCTGTTTGTCGAACCCATCATAAAGTCTCATAAAGTCTGAAAATTGCAAACCTAAATTTATTTTTGCATAATTTTAAAGTGTGCATAATGAAAAAAAGAAGAGACCTTTCGGCACCTACCAAACAATATGTGAAGTAATCTGTCTAGAAAAAAAAGGTTCCTGAAGATGCCATATTTGATGAAACGCATTGAAGAGCACACTATCGTAATTCCTCGATGACATCACAGCTGGCCCTAGACTTCTGGATTATTGAAAAGCATGCCGACCCTAGTGAGTAGAGCAGCGGAGCAGACCTCCTTATCATCAGCTGTTTACATTAGTGACAGTGCAATACGCATTTTGAAATGTGAGTAGAATTTTATATTGGATGGAATCCTTTTAACAATAAAGACATTATGATTTAATTTACTCTGGCATCTATTTGACCGCTATTTGACTTTGCTATAACTAGGTGTCGAATTCCTGTGGTGAGTGTGCATTTTTACAATCACATGGTAACTCACAAGGTAGAAGGTGGAAGAAAAGAAGACATAATTGAAGTTTATAGCCTTTATTAAATTTGGTGTTTGGTCATGAAATTCTGGATTTGGCACATAATATTGATTGATGGGCTTTGTTTTTGGAAGTTTGGGTGAGCTGTTTATTCTAATAATTTTTATGAACTGATTTGATGGCTCTAAGTGATAGCGCTGTCGCCTAGTATATTTTGTGTTACAAAAGTGTACATAAAGCTCTAATGTACTATAAAAAAAAGCATCCCAGAACCAGCTGTCTCACTCAGTGACAAGCATATGTCCACATGACCCCAAATGCCACATATTGTGTTTCGTCACCTGCACTTCATCTTTGGCATGTCATATCTGAGACCTCTGGTGAAGTTCTGGTGAAGAAATTAATTATACAGGGTTTGGAGACACATAGATGCACATCCAGCCAACCTTGTGATTCAGGCACTCATGTTGACAACACAGACAGGTCCTGCACTCCCATAGAGCCAGTTCACACCACAAAAACGTCCTCCAGATCCATTTTGGATGTGTTTTTTTAACACTTTTTTTATGCGTTTCCAAATGAGTTCCAGATGCTTTTTTTTCCCTTCTTTTTTGGGGTCATTTCAATTGCAAAAATCTATATTTTCATTAAGACAATATTTTTCTTTTGCTTCCTTTTGCTGTTTTTTTCACTGTACTGGGATCTGGTTCTTTTTTAATGCTTTTTTGATGATTTGATGTTTTTTACAGCATTTTAGTACAGTTCTGTGTAGGAAAAAATCAGCATGTTGTGCTTTTTCCTGGAACTGAGAAGCACTGGAATGCACTGGGGTGGTGTAAACAATTAAATCCAGATAACCTACTTTCCATGCTTTTGTGATGCAGAAAAAGCACTGCACTGCATGTAGTGTGAACGGGCCCTTAGACCTTTTCCAGACTCACTGTATTTGAGCATTACAGCCTGGTCAAGCGCTCACTAAAGCTTTCAAAGAGACAGTGAAGTATCAAAACCCTATTGATGAGCTAAAAATTCTTCTCTCTACCCCTGTCATCAATTAACCCATGTGCAATGCAGCAGTACTTGACTGACCCATAGTGCATCACTTCTGACTTGCAGTCTGACTGCTGCTATGCATGGATCAAAGAGAGCTATTTTAAAGACATTCAAGTAGTTTGATATTTTATATTTCAATAGTTTTTACTGAAGAAGAGTTTTGTAATTTTTTTCTCCATCGTCTTACGTAGTTTGATATTTTAAATGGATCAATAATTTGATTAATTTATGTTTTTTTTAAATTCTGCCTGGAGTTCAGCTTTACATTTTAAGAATTCTGTTAAATATATATCCCTAAGAATATGCAAAAAGTGTGTTTTTTGCTTTATAAAGCAATGTCCTCACGAAAAAGCTAGTCAAGAACACTTAAACAACTATACTTTAGAATTATTCATTGGTACATTTTTTAACAAATGTCTTTGTGAATTATATGCAATAATACTTGTCAAACATTTTTTTTTTCTGGCCAAGGACACATGAAAAGATTTCTTTATCACTTTATGAAATAGTCAGCATGAGCTCTCATTATTTCCTAATCAGGTAATTGTTTCAGTGAAAAGTGGGGCAGTAATGAATCTTCTTCTAAAAGTGGTATGGCCTACATAATGAAGAGAACCTCTCCATCACTTTACCCTAAGGAACAGTATAGAATCTGTCAGCTGCACAATATTATTCCTATGCAAAGTGCCCTGTGTGCTGTGTAACTGGGCAAAATATAGAGGATTTAAAAGACATACTATACTTATGAGGGAGCTTAGACAATCTATCACACTCTTTGAAAAAGAACAAATGTCTGTTAATGCCTTATATGACATACAGCAGCAATTAATTTTCTTTCACCATTTAAATTTTTTATATAGTGTATCCCAGCCACGGCACCTCCTGCCTGGAGTTTGCATGTTCTCCCTGTGCCTGCGTGGGTTTCCTTCCACACTCCAAAGACATGCTGGTAGGTTAATTGGATCCTGTCTAAATTGGCCCTTGTATATGAATGTGAGTTAGGGACCTTAGATTGTACGCCCCTTGAGGGTTAGGGACTGATGTGAATGTACAATATATATGTAAAGCGCTGCGTAAATTGATGGCTCTATATAAGAAACCTGAAATAAATAAAGTATGACATTTTACTACTTTACAGAAATATTGTAGAGAAAGAGTTTTATGATATCTCCTAAATAGAGGGCGTTTTAACCCTTTTTTTGCCATGGACATATGATTTTCCATTAGAGCAAGGTTTCCTGCTTCCTGCTAGCCAAGTCAGGTAACCTTACAACCATGGAATTCCCCTTCTGCTAGAAGCTCATGGTCACTTCAGCGACCATCACATTATAACAGAAGTGTTTCCCAAACTCTGCTGAGTCAAAAATTTGTAAAATTAAGATTTTGACAGTGCCATCAAGGGGTAATGAAGGGTACCACATCCTAATTACAATGGATTTTCAAATAAATATTTGTGAGCCAGTGGATTTTCTCAGTAACCCCATACAGACTAAACACACTAAATTATCTTAAAACCAGCAAAATGTTATTACAAGAATATCATTAAAAAAGGACAAACCAGTCATTAAACCCAAAAAATGTTAATAAAAATAAAGCTCCCAAGCAGCTGGAGCTCTGTTCCCAACCTAAAGATACAGAATATAGTATTCATAAACAATACTTTTGCACTTGATCGCATAGGGAACAAGCCCATACTTACACTATCTACAAAAAAACTAAATGAATGCTAATACGCAATCACAGCACATAACATACAATGCATATTATACAAAAAAAAAAAAGAGTCAGGCATTTTGGCCCCAGACATAAGTCACCGGTGTTACCCGAGGCAAGGAGATGGATCAGCCAAACCAGGAATTACAAACGAAAGAGCCGTGGCTGTTCCTCCCTGCTGTGCAACTGCCATCTGTGTCCCCTCCAGTTATGATAATCTCTACCAACTCCTTCTGTCTTCCATTGTGCCTGATTACAATGCATAGGCATGAGGCCAACCTCCATATTTTTAGCCTAAGTTGAATTTTTACAGTTATGGGTATCTGATTTTTACCGTTTCACAAAGAGACACAATTTAAAACTCATGGATATTTGTTATTCAATAACTCAACACAGTTTTATATTCTCTATGTAGTAGGAATTTTAAACAGTATGCTGGATTAGTGTATTTTTAGCAAAAAATTAATAGCAATGTATTTTTCTACTAGTTATTACTGAATATGCATGGTTTGGTGATTTGGGGGGGGGTTGCGGGATCTTTTAAAAAAGTGTCTAAAAGCTTTAAGGGCCCGGGGTCAGTAGGGGGCCCCATGAGATGCCCCTGGTACCTTTTTCATAGGCTTTTTTGAGTTTGGGCAAGGACACAGGGGCCCCATGATCCCGTATTGCCCGGGGGCCCCATGAGTTGTCAGTCCTTCCCTGCCTAGGTCTCTGTTCATCATCTTGTATCCCCAATAGAGCCAATTCAGGTGATCATGGAAGGACAGTTGTAAACAAGTGTTGATTAGAGCACAGACCTCTGTCCAAAACTGTGCCATACTAGGACAGGACCAAACCATGTGAAAGAAGGTGCCTACAGATGTACGACACCTGGTACTATCCGAGGATCTCTGTGGATAGATTCTGTGCACATCTGAGGCGTGTAGTATTCCCTATGCAGCAATTTTCATTTGGATTAACTTGTTCCTCAAAGAGATAACCAGCCTAGAACTAACTTCAAGGCTGTCTTGCCAGGACACTCTGTCTAGGGTCAGGATGTCATTCCTCTATTGTTCCCAAAGTCTATCCATCTTGAGGGAACTCACTCCGAGCAAGGCTGAGTAGAGTATAGAGAACGGTTTGGAGAGGGACTCCGAGAGCAGGTCTTCAATTGGGTCCGTCTCCAGAACAGGTGGTTCAGGAAATTGGGACCTAGTTGCATGATGTAACTGACTGACAACACTGAAAGTACATCCAATGGGGCAGTCCAAACTTACCAGAGAGTTCCTGAGAGGGCAAAAGTAACCCATAATGTCCTTGAGAATCTTAATACCATAGCAGGCCCAGTCTTGTGGGTCCCAAAGGAACTTTTAGTGTGGTAAAGGGGGATTGTCCCAAAGAAGATTATAGGGGTTCCATTGGTTGGGTTGACTGAAATGCACTCTAGCTGCATACCAAACTCTAAGCGTAGTTTTAGTGGGGCGAAGAAGGGAGGAATAGACTCAAGGACCTCTGTACACCAGATTAGCTGATTCCATAAGGGAACCTAATAGTGCAGCCTCCAAACAGACTGCCTTATTGTCCCTCGATCTAATATACTACCAGTAGAGATTGACTAAAATAGCTGCCCAGTAGTATGCCTGAAAGTTTGAAAGTGCCAGGACACTAAACGCAACCATTAGGTGAATTGTAGATTTCGCCAGATGGGGAGTAGACCCTCTCCAGAGGAAGGAGCCCACACAGCGATAATTTTCGTGAAAGAAGGAGCACCCAATCCAAATAGGACAATTCTGAAACATGTTATTGAACTTAGAGAGAAAAGTCATTTTGAGTATATTAATACGCCCTAGTAGATTTAGAGCAGGGGTCCTCAAACTTTTGAAACAGGGGGCCAGTTCACTGTCCCTCAGACCGTTAGAGGGCCGGACTATAGTTTTAAAAAAAAAAAAACTATGAACAAATGCGGACAAAGTACAGGAGATGACCAGAGACTGCGGATACAGTACATGAGATGACCAGAGACTGCGGACATACAACACGGCGGGAATACTGGGCCGGCCGCTCCATAAGACGCACAGATATTTCCCTCCAAGTGTGTCTTATGGAGCGAAATATACGGTAAATGCAGGACACCTTGTTGGGTCAGATCTGTGTACAATGTAAAGAGAAGGGGGGGGAGATAAGGTGGGGAGAGAGAGAGGAGGGGGAGAGAGAGAGAGAGAGAGAGGAGGGGTGGAGGGAGAGAGGAGGGGGGAGAGAGAGGAGGGGGGAAGAGGAAGGGGGGAGAGAGAGGAAGGGGGGAGGGAGAGAGGAGACAGGGGGGAAAGAGAGAGGGAGGAGATCAATCATCTATTCCACTTATCTAGGGTCCGTGGCCGTGATAGCCAACATGCAACGATGGAGTCTCCTCTCTTGCTCCATCCTCTTCATGGTCAGCTCTAGGCTCCGCCCTCCGGTCGTGATGGTTGCATGCACTGATCAGAATAGATGGCCGGCTGGCTGCAGAGAGGCCAGGTGAGTGGTGCGGGTTCATAAGTCGAGCCCACCTTCCCCTGTTCTAGAATTGCTGATCCCGCCCTCCTGCCTCCTGCCCGAGCCCTGCCAAGCTCTCCCGACCTGCCAAACCCTAGTCCTTTGCCTCGCAGCAAATACGCCCCTGCACATGTGGCCCCTGAGGATAAATGACCTCAGCAGGCCACATGTGGCCAGCCGGCCGTAGTTTGAGGACCCCTGATTTAGAGGCATAATAGACCAGGAGGAGCATTTATCCTTCAATTGAACTAACAGGGCATTAATGTTAAGTGCATGAAAACTTCCAGGTCTCTGGTCACCCAGACACCCAGGTATTTGAATTCATTTACCTATAGGTGAGGGGAAAGGGCTAAAGATTCCTATGACCTAGGAGTCCAAGGGGAAGAGAACTGACTTACCAATTGATCCGGATCATGTAACTTTAACAGGGTGTTATCCGCGTAACCCGAGATGTTCTCCTCCAGGCGGCTGACCCACCAGCTTTCCATAAGCCATGAATTCTGCATTAAATTAGCTAAGGACCCCCAGGCCAATGCAAAGAGACTCGGGGATAAGGGACACCCCAGGTGTGTACTCCGATCCAAGAGGAGGAACAAAAGACTCTCTGTCATTAGTTCTGATCCGAGCTTGGGGGGCACAATATAGCAGACTCAACCATTGCAGGAACTTAAGTCCAAATCAAAACCTGCATAGTACTTCCCATAAATAAATAATATAAATGATGAAGCGCTCAACTTATATCCTTCAAAATTATAATCAATCTACAAACTTATATAGTGCAAAATCCCCCACGTAAATTATACACCCCCTAGTGGTAAATAGTGATATTCAACAGAATGACACTTAGACTGTGCAAAGTGACAAATATTAAACAAAATATAATGCAAAATCAAATCCAAAAATTATTATTAGTGATGCCACACTGTGTAAAATAATAAAAGTGTTCAATACTCTGTGGTAATGATTTCACTCCATGCTGCCATTGTGCTCTTTGTGACTCTTGAAGTGACTCCCCTCATAAATAGCCAAAGTGCCCCCTCACCTTCAATATTCGACCCTTGCGGGTCACAAGGCTTTGTATATATAATATATATCTCTGCCAGGATATTGATACTCCACTGCCTCCACCGACTTAAATCAAGATCCTCCTCCAAGCTATGGGTTCCTCTCAAATACCTTCCCTCACAAACAGGGCGCATATGCAAGAGAAGAGCAGACCTCCATAGTGCAACACTGAATAACTTTGTACATGGCTCATGTTTATGGATCTCTATAACTTGCAGTAGTTCTGTGTTACTAATCTGAGAATCACTTATAGAGAAAGACTCTTCTTGCCTGACTTCGCCCAGCAGAAAACCTTCGTGATCTGAGTTACTATTAGCGCTGTGGTAACACAAGGAACTGAACCATAATTTTGAAGGATATAAATTGAGCGCTTCATCATTTATACTATTTGTTGACACATATCTGGAGGTATAAAGATTAGGTGAAAGCAGCTTACTTTTTGATCACTAGGTTCTGTGGAGCGCAGGGGGATTTTTATATATTTACTTCCCATAAATAAGGTCATTTGATTGAGTCAAATGCTTTCTCAGCATCCAGTGAGGCTACCACACTAGTACCCAGGCTAATCCACATGTACTAGATCCCTGGCCAAGGTTTAAACATAAAACATACAGCCTGGAAGCTGAGCTATGGGAAAACATAAACTGTATATATAATGGAGCACTGTGTTCATTAATACATAATTAAAAAAAAAAATTTAAATGCAAGCGGTGCAAGTACTTTAATTTGACCTAGTATCAGCCTCTTGCAAGTCCTTGTAAAGCAGGGCTGGAGTGTTATAAGAAATAACAGCACAAAAGGGACAATCAAATTATATGTATATTTCAGGTGGGCTGGAGATCAGCTAGCACCATATCCATATTGTGAATATCCAACATTATATGAGAAGGAAAGGGATTTTTTTAGATGCTCAACAAATTTGACACTTAGTATGTACTAAAATCAATACAAAGCTTTATTCCATATTAACATAATGGTGCACACTGGTCAGCAATGTGCACTTTCCAGTCTCCCTCACGGCAAAAGGAAACTGTGTCCTGTGTCCTTTACAGCCTAGGAAAATGCAGCTCCTTTTTCTTACTCCAGGCAATCTCTCCCTAGGAAATTCAGTTGAAAAGCACTTGATTACACAATAGAGTCTCTCCTCAGAACTACAGTTCCCACAGTACATTGCTGCTAGAGTCAGTCTATTGAACTCTTCCTGCTCAGCAGTAACCTCCACTTGCTGAAATAGCAGTTAAATTCAGCACTGCAGGGCACCAGTCACAGAGAGCAGCTGCAGCCAGTGTTTCTCTTACTCTCATTCTCAGGAAACAAATCATTAAGCAGTTAACATTATCATTTGTAGCCTGCTAAATTAAAATGTACTTCATTTTTAAATACAAAATGTAACATTTACAAGAAAATAGACATAATAGTATACAGTAAAATAAAATCTATGACTTTCAACATTGCAAAAGGTTAACTCACTGTAAATTGATGGGCATCACAAGAGATTTAACTCTGTGGGGATATTACATGATTAATTATCATGTTACTTGTGTCATATTTCCCATAAATAACCATATGTATTATAATTGTCGAGATTTTCCAGAAAATGGGTTAGGGTTACCTTGATGTCTCAAATAGATTTTGAAAAGATCACCTTGCAAGTTTTAATTGACATTAAAAGACCCCGTAAATGAAAGGCTTGATTAACTGAATAGCAGTATGCTAATCTAATTTTTCAATTCAGTATTAATCCATATGCTGCAATGCTTGTAAGTAGAGACCAGTGAATAAATGATAATCTACAATATGCGCCATCATCCTTGCTATCTGTTTCATACAATATTTTTATAGATTTTAGTTTTCTTGCTAAGGGTATTGACGACTTTTTGTCAGCAGTATCAACACTCATAGTATAGCTTAAATGGGCAGGTAAAGATGATAAAAATATGAATAATAATTAAAACAATGCACCATTCAACAGGGTAGAAGACCCAGGCTTTACAAATACAAAATATTCAAACAATCATATGGTGGCAAGAATTTATACTGTGTATAATCATGGATATATGCTTAAAGATGGAAACCCCAAATCAGCTACCTGTATGTAGGAAAATAAATATACATAATTGTGCTGAAATTGTAAATTCTCCAAATTACACTTACCATAATATTGAAGCAGGAGGTATACCAGCATCAGATGAAAAAAAAAATGCCATCATAAAGCTAAACAATGCATGAAAAGTATGTGACCCTCATATATCTCAAATATTTTTATGTGCAGCAGACTTTTTAGGTCTCTCTTTTTAGGTCTACTCTTTTTAGATCTACAGCTAAGCTTCACAACACTCCAAATATGGAAGACTACCAGTATAGAACAGAGAGGTTGACAATAGCAGAGACAATCATTTTAAATATTCTTGTGACACAGTTGCAGAGCAAACGACTTCAGCTTTGGAAATTGGTTTGGAAACATGATAAAGATGTTACAATATGACTCATATTAATACTTCAAGTATTGAAGCCAAGTAGGACAGTGATGAAAGCCTACATATTTTTCTTTTAAATTAACCGCATGTCGCCCAGCCACTGTACATATACGGCGGCAGGGCGGCACTCGCAAGCAAAACCACATTTTAAAACGTGTGTTTTGTAAACAAATAGGGGGCACGTGCAAGGCGCGCCGCCGCCCTATCTGTCCCGCCGATCACCGCCGCAGATGTGAGTCGCCGGGTCACAGCCGCTCCTTAGCGGCTATTTCCCGGCGATCGGCGGCAAACGGTGACAGACAGCACAGCTGCTGTAGCTGTGCTGTCTGTCACTTCCTTGTCAGCTTGAGGATGAGCTGATCGAGAAAGAGGAGTTTCTCTTTCTCGATCAGCCTTGTCCCGTCCAGCACACACCCTGCCCCCTAGTAAAACACTCCCCTCACTCCTATAACCCTTCCCTGCAAAATAAAGTTAACCCCTTCCTCCCCATTGCCATTAGTACAGTGTCAGTGTTTTTTTTTTTGCACTGATCACTGTATTAGTATTTTTGGGGATGTCAGTGACCCCAAGTCAGTACCCCCCAATGTCAGAATGTCCGCCGCAGTCCCACCATAAGTCGCTGGTCGCTGCCATAAGTCCCTGATCGCCGCCATAATTCGCTGAACGCCGCCATTATTAGTATAAAAAAAACCCTAAAAATCCCAGTATCTTTCCCGCCATTTGTAAACGCTATAACTTTCACGTAAACCAATTAATTTACACATATTGGGTTTTTTTTTTTTTTAGCAAAGACATGTTGCAGAATGCATTTTGGCAGAAATTTATGACTAAATTTGATTTTTGCATTTTTTTTTTACTCGACATGTTTTATAGCAAAAAGTCCAAAATATTGTTTTTTTTCCTCAAAATTGTCAGCCTTTTTTTTATAGCGCAAAAAATAAAATACACACAGGCGTTCAAATACCATCGAAAGAAAGCTCAATTTGTGGGGAAAAAAGGATGTAAATTTCATTTATGTACCATATTGCATGACCGCGCAATTGTCCGTTAAACTAGTGCAGTGCTGTATAGCAGAAAAATGGCGTAAATTGCAGTATTTATACCATAGTTTGCAGATGCTATAACTTTCACACAAAGCAATCCATATACACTTATTGGGATTTTTTTTACCAAAAACATGGAGCAAAATACATTTTGGCCTAAATTTATAACCAACTTTGAGTTTACTATATATTTTTTATAGCTGAAAGTAAAAAATATTGTTTTTCTTCAAAATGTTTGGCCTTTTTTTGTTTATAGCGTGAAAAATAAAAAGCGCACAGGTGATCAAATTACACCGAAAGAAAGCTCTATTTGTGTGAAAAAAGGACGTAAATTTCGTTTGGGTGCAGCATTGCATGACCGCGCAATTATCAGTTGAATTAGTGCAGCGCCGAGTAGCAAAAAGAGGCCTGTTTCAATATTCATGTTCTATTCTCTTATTGGTGAGAAACACTGCAGTTAGAACAGGGGCTCTTGAGGGGTGTGGCAGAGGAGAGGAGAATTCCTGGGGAGTAGAGAAAAAATAAGCACAACCACAAAACTTAGTGTGACCCTCACTTTTGGACAATGAGTTCAGAGTGGATCACTGCAATCCCCAGGGGTTTAAAGAACTCCTTTGGAAGAATACTTTTGAAGCAAAACAGAACATCAGCCAGATTTGAGAACTGTATGGAAGTAAAGATGAATACTTGTTTTGACTTTAAAACACTAACAGTGTAACAGTATTAAGGCTTACATACCTCACAAGATATTATTGTGGGTAGGGATGATGGTTGGGTTCACTGCTACCATGGGTATGAGGTGAGTTAGAGATTCTGGCCCCAGGTTAATTTTTTGTGTAGATTTCCTCGAGATATTTTTTTACAAAACATAATGAATTGAAATATGATGGGTCAATAAGGGGGCTTTGGAATAAGCTAGCCCCCTCAATATTTAAAGGGGGTAGCCACAGAGCAGTCATAGTGTTAGTATAATAGAAACAGCTCTCTGGAAAGGTAAATACCAATATCTCGGCACGCCTTACACTAAGTGAAATACCCACTCTGATTACCCCATAAAGAAAAAGAAAAGGGGAACGTGACGACTGACGCACTCATGCCAAACTGGAAGGGTCGTTGTGGCCATTTTGGAAATTGGAAAACGTGGTTTCCTAACCCAGGTAGGAACACTGAGGCTGGTCTGTTTGACACAAGAGTCAATTTATACATACCCCAATGTAAGATACTTAATAAATGTCTTTATGCTTTAAAATACATACCATTTAAAGTCTCCTTTTTACTTTACGAGGATTATGGAGGATTGACAACTGAAGTGCATTAAAGCTTGGAAGTGGTTATTTATTGACCAAGGATATCCTGATAAGTTTGTCATTACTTCCTAAGGGTAATTATTTAATTGCACTATTTGGAGGTGGTCACGGATTGTTCACTGTATAAAATGGAGTGCTCACTAATATAACTGATTTTTTCCATTCATATTTATTATTTTAATATTTTCTATATTTTTTTATATTGAGATTATTATTCATTTATTAACCACTTGAGCTCCAGAGGATTTACCCCCCTTAATGACCAGGCCTCTTTTTGCTACTTGGCGCTGCACTAATTCAACTGATAATTGTGCGGTCATGCAATGCTGCACCTAAACGAAATTTACGTCCTTTTTTTCACACAAATAGAGCTTTCTTTCGGTGGTATTTGATCACCTGTGCGCTTTTTATTTTTTACGCTATAAACAAAAAAAGACCAAATATTTTGAAGAAAAACAATATTTTTTACTTTCAGCTATAAAAAATATATAGTAAACTCAAAGTTGGTTATAAATTTAGGCCAAAATGTATTCTGCTACATGTTTTTGGTAAAAAAAATCCCAATAAGTGTATATTGATTGCTTTGTGTGAAAGTTATAGCGTCTACAAACTATGGTATAGATACTGCAATTTACAACATTTTTTTTCTATACAGCGCTGCGCTAGTTTAACGGACAATTGCGCGGTCATGCAATATTGTACATAAATGAAATTTATGTCATTTTTTTAACACAAATAGAGCATTCTTTTGGTGGTATTTGATCACCTGTGCACTTTTTATTTTTGGTGCTATAACCAGAAAAAGTTTTAAAGAAAAATTTTTTTTTTGAAAAAAACAATATTTTCTCATTTTGATCATAAAAAATATCTAAAAAAACTAAAATGTCATCATATATTTAGGCCAAAATGTATTCTGCTACATGTTTTTGGTTAAAAAAATCCCAATAAGTGTATATTGATTGCTTTTTGTGAAAGTTATAGCGTATACAAACTATGGTATAGATAATGGAATTTACACAGCTTTTACTTTCTGACTGCCCATCACATTTCTTGAGGTGCTAAAATACCAGAATAGTACAAACACCCTCAAATGACCCCTTTTCGGAAATTAGACACCCTAAGCTATCTGCTGAGAGGCATATTGAGTCCATGGAAGATTTATTTTTTCCACTAGTTTCTGGAGAATGACAAAAACTTTTTTTTTCTTTTTTTTTTACACGAAGTTGTCATTTAAATGATTTCTTTCTCGCACAAGCCATGGGTATATGTGGAATTACACCCCAAAATACATTCTGCTACTTCTACTGAGTATGGGGAAACCACATGTGTGAGACTTTTTGGGAGCCTAGCCACATACAGGAGCCTGAAATCCAATGACCACTTTGAAAGCCTGAAGGTGCGTAACTTCCTCATTACACTTCCTCACTACCTATCACAGTTTCGAAGGCCCTGACATGCCAGGATAGCCCCAAACCCCCCCAAATGACCCCTTTCTGGAAAGTAGACACCCCAAGGAATTTAAAAAGAGGCATGGTGAGTATTTTGCAGATCTCATTTTTTCTCACAAGGTTTTGAAATATAAAAAAAGAACAGAAAAATATGTTTTTGTTTTTTTTCTTCATTTTCCAAAAACTTGTGGCAACAAATGAGATCTGCAAAATACTTACCATGCCTCTTATCAAATTCCTTGGGGTGTCTACTTTCCAGAAAGGGGTCATTTGGGGGGGTTTGGGGCTATCCTGGCATTTCAGGGCCTCCGAAACTGTGATAGGTAGTCTGGAAGTGTAATGAGGAAATAAAGCCCTTTAAAAGCCTGAAGGTGCTTATTGGATTTTGGGGTCCTGTACTTGGCTAGACTGCCAAAACGTCTCTCACATGTGGTACCCCCATACTCAGAAGAAGTAGCAAAATGTATTTTGGGGAGTAATTCCACATATAACCATGGCATGTGTGAGCAGTAAATAATTTAAGTGACAATTTTGTGTAAAAAAAAAAAAAAGAAAATTATTTTTGTCATTTTCCAAAAACTTGTGGTAAAAAAATAAATTCTTCTATTGATTCAACATTCCTCTTAGCAAATAGTTTGGGGTGACTACTTTCCAAAAAGGGGTCATTTTGGGGGGTGGGGGCGTTTTATGCCCAGCATTAGAAGTTTATGCCACACTTCATTCACTCTTCTAACCACCTGAAGACCAAGCCTTTTTGTTCACATGAAAACAATCAGTATTTTTTGCTAGGAAATTAATTTAAACCCCCAAACATTATATATTTTTTTAAAGCAGGCACCCTAGTGAATAAAATGGTGGGTACTACAATTTTTTATGGCACATAGTACTCGCGCAGCGATTTTTCAAATGCAATTTTTTAAAAAAAAACACACTTTTTTTACTTTTAATGCACAAAAACACAATATATTGGCCAATTATTTGTTAAAATATAAAAGATAATGGTATGCCGAGTAAATAGATACCAAACATGACATGCTTTAAAACTGCGCATGCCACGTTCAATGGCGACAAACTGCAAACATTTTTAATATCCATAGGCAGCGCTTTAATAGCCTTTAAAAGCCACCATTTTAGATTTACAGAGGAGGTCTACTGTTAGAATTACTGCCCTTGATCTGACGTTCACGGCAATACCTCACATGCATGGTTCAACCTCTGTTTACATAACGGCACAGTCAAGGCTTGTGCACACAGGTGTGCGCACATGGGAGGGGCAATTTTTTTTTTTTTTTTTTTTTTATAGTTATTTTGATTTTTTTTAAATTATTTTTACATTGTACCATTCATTTTTTTTTTTAATCACTTTTAATGCTATAACAGGGAATGTAAATAACCCCTATAACTTCAATGGGCATTGTCACATATTCTTTTTTGAGAAATCTGGGGTCTATCAGACTCTAGATATCTCCTCTGCTCTTACATTATCTAATCAAACCAAAATCGGTGTGATCAGATGCTTTCCCAATTTACAAATGGCGCTGTTTATATCCTGCGAAACTGAAGTGATGAAATGCTTGTAGCTTCCGAATTCTTAGACTATAGAGATGATTGGCATCATCCTGGTGTCCAATCAGCTCTATGGTCAGCTGGCAGAAACACCGGCTGCATTCTCAGGTTCCCCCGATGGCACAAAACTGCCCGAGAAGGCAGTGGAAGGCAGCGGGGGAGGGGGGACATAATCTTCCACTGCTTGTAAAAGCAATCTTGCAGCTAATTAGCCACTAGGATTGCTTTTACATGAAAGTCGATCACCGGCTGAAAAAAACGATACCAGGATGATGCCTGCAGCTGTAGGCATCATCCTGGTATAACCATTCAAATCCAGTGATGTACCAGTACGTCGCTGGTCCTTGTTGGGTATATATGCTATGTTCTTTTTTTTTTGTATGCAGCCTGTGGACTGAATGAAAAAATGAGAAGAAATATCTGCCAGAAAAAGTGTGTGGTATGCCCACCATTAGAATATACCGCCCTGCATCCACCCACTTCTAATGGTGGGCACACATTAGGTCACACTTTGCCACAAGTGCCAGTTCCAAGATTGAATAAATGTCTAAATAGTGGCACGCTTGAATAAAAATTGTCCACGTATAAGTGGTACCCCATATGGAGAAATGATGACACCAAGTCCCAAACTGCTCCCCATGTAGTCTGGGCATCCGGGGGGCTCCACGTGACTATCTTTTCCCTCGTAAATCCAAAACTTATAAGTATAGCCTGTTGTCCTCTCACAGGTCTTCTACATCTTGACCCCATATCTGGCACGCTTGCTGGGGAGAAATTGTTTGAATGCAAGGCGGCCAGAAAAAATAAGGGACTCATCAACGCAGATGTTTTGCTGGGGAGTATAGGCATCTGCAAACTTTAGGGTAAGGTGATTTGCGAGGGGCTGAATTTTGTGGAGCCGGTCAAATTCAGGGTTACCCCGAGGATGACAGAGTGTATTGTCGCTGAAATGCATAAAACACATTATACTCTCATATCTATGTCTGGCCATGGCAGCAGAGAACACGGCATATGATGAATGGGGTCTGCGGACCAATACAACCGCAATTCATTTCTTTTAGTAATGCCCATGTTGAGGGTTAGGCCCCAAAAAAAATTTTAATTTGAAAACCGTAATGAGTTTCCATGCGAATGGTCTGGCAAGGTTTGAATTTGGGTTGGCGGCGATAAATTGTTGTGCATATAGACTGCTTTGATCCACAATCAACGCATACAGATATTCCGTGAAAAACAGCTCCAAAAATCAAGGAGGTTTGTGAAAGACCAGGATGTACTAGACCGCTGGTACTCGCCAGTTCACCAAAAGGTAGCACGGCACTAGTACTTGCACTCTGCTGCATATGAGAGTCATCAAAATTTACCGACAAGTGCTAACAGAGATCAGGCCTGATTCTGGGAACACTGCGGTTTTGTGTGCAATGAATCAAGTGACAGTGATCTACTGACACTGCACTTGCTGGGGGAGAAGGGGGGGTAAGCGTAGGGGCTTAACGCAGGTGTTGGCAGGTGCAGGGGCTGATCCCGCTAACGCTGCGTTTTTGCGGACGCTATACTAATGTGAACGCTGGTATAGTGCTGACCTGATCAAAGATATTGACCCATTCAGACACTATACTAGCAATGGAGGTTTATTGTACATGGGCGTGCTCCTGGCAATCAAGGGGTTAAATGTGATGACTGGTGTACTGTCGGGCAATATGACGCTATCTGGGAGGGGTGTGAAAACCACGGGAGCGCGAATTACGTATATATATATGTGATTTTGCGTACCCATGCCGCCCTGTAGCAGTATTTCTGCTGTAGGGTGGTAAGGAAGCGGTTACAGAAGAGGTTTGTGTTATGGCGCTGCGTTACTTTAACTGACAATTGCGCGGTTATGCAACACTGCACCCAAATTAAATTTACATCCTTTTTTTTCCACAAATTGAGCTTTTTTTCGGTGGTATTTGATCGCCTGTGCGTTTTTAATTTTTTGCGCTATAAAAAAAAAGGCTGACAATTTTGAGACAAAAAAACAATATTTTGGACTTTTTGCTATAAAACATGTCCAGTAAAAAAAATTAAAAAATCAAATTTTGGCACAAATTTCATCCAAAATGCATTCTGAGACATGTCTCTTCTAAAAAAAATCCCAATACGTGTAAATTAATTGGTTTACATGAAAGTTATAGCGTTTACAAATGGCGGGAAAGATACTGGGATTTTTTATTTTATTTATACTAATAATGGTGGCGATCAGCGACATATTGCGGCGATCAGCAACATATGAAGGCGACCAGCGACTTATGGCGGGACTGCGGGACTGTGGCGGACATTTTGACACTGGGGGGGAACTGACTTGGGGTCACTGACATCCCCAGTGACACCAATACAGTGATCAGTGAAAAAAAAACCCACTGAAACTGTACTAATGGCAATGGGGAGGAAGGGGTTAACATTTTTAGTGTTCACTGTGTGAGGGGAGTGTTTTACTAGGGGGAGGGGGTGTGTGCTGGAGGGGGGGGGAGGGAGGGGGGAGCTGATCGAGGCAGAGAAACCCTCTGCAGCTTGTCACGAGCTGAGCAACTGACAGATAACAAGGCTGTGTGTAAACAATGCAGCCGTGTTATCTGTCAGTAATCACAGCTCATCACGGCCAAAAAGCCGGTAATCACTGGCCGTGACCCGGCGGCTGGGACTCGCTGATGACACCCGCGGGACAGGTAGGGCATGCACACGCCTCGCGTGCGCCCCCTACCTGTTTTACAGAACCGCGTTTTAAAACGTGGTTTTGCCTGTGAGTGCCGCCCTGCCACCGTATATCTACAGTGGCTGGGCGGCAAGTGCTTAATTGATATATATATATATTTTTTTTTTTTTCTCTCTCTTCTCGCTAACTTTTTGTTGGAGTGTACACAAAATGCTGTTTTGCGTGATTCACGTGTTTCTTCACAGTTGAATCAATTTATTTTGGTGCACTTGTCCATTACTTGCACTGATATTGTATTTATACACATTTAAGGTATTTATATGTAGAAGGTATTACACTATTATAGTTTCATTTTTTTGAGGTCCAGGAGGATTGATATGAGGATTGGAAGTTCAACATATTGGATTAAGAGAGTTTTTTTGACTATTGATTGATTGGACTTATATTTCTTTTGGACATTTATTATTTATTTATTTATTTTATTTATTTTGATATATTTATATTCATTTGGGAATATTTTGATGGGGTTGGAATAGGATTTATCAGTATTAGGTATTTGATATATGAGCTCTCTGGAAAGGATAGGAAAAAGCTGACAGTGATTAGGGTCAGTTAGGAAACTGATTACTAGCTCTTTCAGCAACGAGCCCTTTGGTGCTTTATTATTATTATTATTATTATTATTATTATTAGGGCGTGGGGTGGTTGTTTATAATTTTAACTTGTGGTAGGTTTGCTACAAGACTTTGCTTTTAACAAAATGTCTTTTTCTTTCAGTCAATGGCATTTGGGAGTTTCATTTATTTTGGGGGTACATTAATTATTATTTTATGTTAAGGTCCCTATTTTTTACTAAACAGCTTTTTTTGCACCAATGTTATCTTTTTTTTTTTAAGTTTTTATTTTCCTGTATACTCTGCAATATCATAACTCTTGTAGTGCAGCTTTAGCCTGTGCTCTTTGTCTCTAGTAGATTGGGGCCCAGTCTTTCTATTTAAAATTGGCCTACTGGTCAGTTTTACATTGCTGGGTCATCTTTGGTATTTGAATGTTCTGCTGCAAAACCACTATCTGTACTCTTTTTTCTATGTTCATTCAATTTTCTTTTTATAAAAAAGGTATTGTTGCTGCTATATTATCTACAATCTCTTAATTCTTATTGGGAGTTTTATAGAAATTGTCTCAGGCTTGAATCACTGAGAACAGGCTCAACCAACTAATGGGTAATTTCTATTTGACAGGTTTAATGAAAGAGGTATGTAGGTAGGTATTTTTTTTGTAATAAAATGAATCATATTTCGGTGCTGCCGCTGTATGTAAGCCACCTAATTGCAAAAAAAATTAAATATATACAGTGGGGATCGAAAGTTTGGGCACCCCAGCTAAAAATTTGTATTAATGTGCATAAAGAAGCCAAGGAAAGATGGTAAAATCTCCAAAAGGCATCAAATTACAGATTAGACATTCTTATAATATGTCAACAAAAGTTAGATTTTATTTCCATCATTTACACTTTCAAAATAACAGAAAACAAAAAAATGGCGTCTGCAAAAGTTTGGGCACCCTGCAGAATTTATAGCATGCACTGCCCCTTTTGCAAAGCTGAGACCTGCCAGTGTCATGGATTGTTCTCAATCATCGTCTGGGAAGACCAGGTGATGTCAATCTCAAAGGTTTTAAATGCCCAGACTCATTTGGCCTTGCCCCAACAATCAGCACCATGGGTTCTTCTAAGCAGTTCCAATAAATAAATAATTTGCGCTAGTAAATGTGTATAAAAAGAAATCATCAAATCATAAGTCCAGAAAAAAATATATATATGCCAATACCACAAAAAAAAATAAAAAAACTTTTAAGTGCAAAAAACTTTTGTGCAAAAAAAGTGTCTAAATATGAAAAATTTTCACCAAAAAACCTTGATAATATAATGGCAGATCATTAATAAATATATCTTCAGAAACGGAAACTCTGCAACACACCGATCCTCATCGATCGAAATAACAGGATGAAAAACTTTGTAGTTAATCGAAAATCCACTTCTCCAATAGATAAAGGACCACCTTCAAACGTATCCATGGGGGGAAATGCCAAGCACTCGAGAGAAACAGAAAGACTTCATGGTGCAATATTATAAAAACCAATTCCTTTATTAGGTACTCATTGCACTTACTCAAGAGGTGTCCCAGCCGACACCAGCATCAACAGCATAACAGCAATCACATAAACGAGCCTGGCTACTCAGCACATGCGCAGTAGCTGGCAGCCAAAAACGTAATGACGTCACATCAATCAAGCTCCGCCCTACGCGTTTCGTCATCGACGTCCTCACGGAGCGGAAGGACGCTCCGTGAGGACGTCAATGACGAAACGCGTAGGGCGGAGCTTGATTGATGTGACGTCATTACGTTTTTGGCTGCCAGCTACTGCGCATGTGCTGAGTAGCCAGGCTCGTTTATGTGATTGCTGTTATGCTGGTGTCGGCTGGGACACCTCTTGAGTAAGTGCAATGAGTACCTAATAAAGGAATTGGTTTTTATAATATTGCACCATGAAGTCTTTCTGTTTCTCTCGAGTGCTTGGCATTTCCCCCCATGGATACGTTTGAAGGTGGTCCTTTATCTATTGGAGAAGTGGATTTTCGATTAACTACAAAGTTTTTCATCCTGTTATTTCGATCGATGAGGATCGGTGTGTTGCAGAGTTTCCGTTTCTGAAGATATATTTATGGATGATCTGCCATTATATTATCAAGGTTTTTTGGTGAAAATTTTTCATATTTAGACACTTTTTTTGCACAAAAGTTTTTTGCACTTAAAAGTTTTTTTTTTTTTTTTGTGGTATTGGCATATATATATTTTTTTCTGGACTTATGATTTGATGATTTCTTTTTATACACATTTACTAGCGCAAATTATTTATTTATTGGTACACTTTATATATGGTGATTTTTTGCAGCTGGTACACTATTAGTAAGTTATATAATTTTGACCATAGGCGCTATTATTAATTTTTCTTATTCTTCTAAGCAGTTGTCTAGAAAACTGAAACTGAAAATAGTTGACGCTCACAAAGCTGGAGAAGGCTATAAGAAGATAGCAAAGCGTTTTCAGATGTCAATATCCTCTGTTCGGAATGTAATTAAGAAATGGCAGTCATCAGGAACAGTGGAAGTTAAAGCAAGATCTGGAAGACCAAGAAAAATATCAGACAGAACAGCTCGCAGGATTGTGAGAAAAACAATTCAAAACCCACGTTTGACTGCACGATCCCTCCAGAAAGATCTGGCAGACACTGGAGTTGTGGTACACTATTCCACTATAAAGAGATACTTGTACAAATATGGTCTTCATGGAAGAGTCATCAGAAGAAAACATCTTCTACGTCCTCACCACAAAAATCATCGTTTGAACTTTGCAAATGAACATATAGACAAGCCTGATGCATTTTGGAAACAAGTTCTGTGGACCGATGAGGTTAAAATTGAACTTTTTGGCCGGAATGAGCAAAGGTACGTTTGGAGAAGAAGGGGCACAGAATTTATTGAAAAGAACCTCTGTCCAACTGTTAAGCATGGGGTTGGATCAATCGTACTTTGTGGTTGTGTTGCAGCCAGTGGCACAGGGAACATCACGAGTAGAAGGAAAAATGGATTCAATAAAATTTCAGCAAATTTTGGATGGTAACTTGATGCCATCTGTGAAAAAGCTGAAGTTAAAGAGAGGGTGGCTTCTACAAATGGATAATGATCCTAAACACACCTCGAAATCCACGGGGGATTACATCAAGAGGCGTAAACTGAAGGTTTTGCCATGGCCTTCACAATCTCCTGACCTCAACATAATTGAAAATCTATGGATAGGCCTTAAAAGAGCAGTGCGTGACAGACAGCCCAGAAATCTCAAAGAACTGGAAGACTTTTGTAAGGAAGAATGGGCAAAGATACCTCAAACAAGAATTGAAAGACTCTTGGCTGGCTACAAAAAGCGTTTACAAGCTGTGATACTTGCCAAAGGGGGCAGTACAAGATATTAACTCTGCAGGGTGCCCAAACTTTTGCAGATGCCATTTTTTTGTTTTCTGTTATTTTGAAAGTCTAAATGATGGAAATAAAATCTAACTTTTGTTGACATATTATAAGAATGTCTAATCTGTAATTTGATGCCTTGGAGATTTTTCTATCTTTCCTTGGCTTCTTTATCAACATTAATACAAATTTTTAGCTGGGGTGCCCAAACTTTCGATCCCCACTGTATATACACACACACACAGTATATGGCCAAAAGTATTGGGACACCCCTCCAAATCATTGGATTTAAGTGTTCCAATCACCTCCATGGCCACAGGTGTATAAAATCAAGCACCTAGGCATGCAGACTGCTTCTACAAACATTTGTGAAAGAATGGGTGGCTCTCACGACCTCAGTGAATTCAAGCGTGGTACCATGATAGGTTGCCACCTGTATAAGTCCATCTGTCAATTTCTTTGCTACTAAGTATTCCACGGTCAACTGTTAGTGGTATTATAACAAAGTGGAAGCAACTGGGAAGAACAGCAACTCAGCCACGAAGTGGTAGGTCATGTAAAACGATGGAGTGGGGTCAGCACATGCTGAAGCGCACAGTGTGCATAAGTTGCCAACTGTCTGTAGAGTCAATAGCTAAAGACCTCCAAACTTCTTGTGACCTTCAGATTAGCACAACAACAGTGCATAGAGAGCTTCATGGAATGAGTTTCCATGGCCGTGCAGCTGCATATGAGCCTTACATCAGCAAGTGCAATGCAGAACATTGGATGCAGTTATGTAAAGCACGCTGCCACTGGACTCTAGAGCAGTGGAGACATATTCTCTGGAGTGATGAATCATGCTTCTCTGTCTTGCAATCCGATGGACGTGTCTGGGTTTGGCAGTTGCCAGGAGAATGTTACTTGCCTGACTGCATTGTGCCATGGACCTTGGCCAATCCCCAAGCAGAAGGCTTGGCATGGGGCCAGGGCAGCCTTCAAATGTAACAGAGCCTGCTCATCAGAGTTTGGGTGGAAGATGGAGAAGTGAGAGGCTGGAGAGCAGGAGCCTGGGACAGAGCACAGATGGGAAGGGGCTCACCTACAGGCAGGGAAGCTAGAAAAGAGGAAAGCTCAGGACCTTATTGCCCCCAGAGCATGGACAATCTGTGGAGCAGGGAAGGAGCAGCCCATCAGAAGATAATCCATCAGCTCACAGACAGAGGACTGAGTGAGTAGCCCTACACCCCCCTGGGCCAGAAAGGGGAAGGAGCACTCTAGTGGTAAATTGGATTAGCTGCTACCCGGGACTGTCTTCTATTTAAAGTGACAGGCCCTGGATCCCCTGCCCAGGGATTCATCCAGAACAGCTAGATAAAGGAGTATCTGGGGTCTGGAATGGTACAGCAGGAGATGCTGGCTAGCTCTTCAGAAGAGAATTTTTGCTGCAAAGAGACTTTTACTAGGGAGATTGTCCTCAGTTGCCATTCCCTTTGGGCATCCCAAGCATCACTTACCCCATCCCAGTTCAATTCCCCTAATAAAATCACACAAAAAACAAGCTCAAACACTGTTTACTGTTTCCTGGATGCAAGTCTGTGTGAAGAAAATGTGTGATGCCTGACTGTGCAGGACTATAGGGGGACCGAAATCTTCAGCAACTCCTACGGGGGTAGTGCTATATATATATATATATATATATATATATATATATACATACATACATACATATACACACACACACACACACACACATATATTATATATATATATATAATATATATATATATATATAAATAAAAAAAATGTATATATAAAACATGCTTGGAGGATGCTGTAGAGCTCTACGTGGTGCTATGGAACAGCATGATTTTCACAGACAGTCTCAATGAGTGCATACACTGGCAGTGCATATTTGGATGCAAAATTGATTTGTGTTTTTAATGTTGCCCTTGAAGCTGCATAAAAACACCACTTTCCACTGTACACTAATTTTTATTTTTTCTTTGGTACCCCCTCGGCAGTGCCCAGCTTCCCATGCCTTTTTAGAGACACTCACTCTGTTCAGCCACAGGGAGTAAGCAATGAAAACTCTGTGTAAATTCAAGTTAGATATGGAGTAGGAGCTTACACAGGAGTGACTGTCTCTATGACCCCAGGTGACAACGCTGAGCCAATCACCAAGCACCAGAACTATCCCATGAAGTTAAGCTCAAACTCCACTGTAACCAGTAGTATGACATTTCTTTGCCTACCAGGTACTGAACAGACCAACAAGGGAAAAAAGAAAACGAGAATATGTGCTGCTGGATTAACAGGGTTTTAAACAAAAAAAGAGTTACACTTAACACATTCTCAGAGCAGAAATAACACGTTCATCTGATCCTGCATAGTAGTTAAACCCAAAGCCACATGCTCAAGAGTCTACGTCTTTTATTTTTCATCATCTTTAATTTATCTAATGCTTTCAACTGGCTCAAAGAAGGGCTAAAGAAATGACAGGTCTTTTGGGACAAGACAGGTCATTTTATTTATTCACTAATGCAATAACTTCCCTGGTATGCTCTTCTAACAAATCTTCACACTTTACAAAATTTAACTGTAATTAATCACATTCACACTTGACATTTCAAAATTCCTCCTCATTTGGATAAGTGGCTGCTACCTATGAAACCAGCTTGTGCATATCAGCACATTACTTATCATGTCTATCTAAGAATTTAGTATACAGATTATCAGGACATTAATCATTTGATTGTGTTCTATTTATGCACAGTAGCTGGCTTAGTTCAGTCATCATACACCCTCATGCTTGTGTCTGCCATTATTTCAACAGAACTCAAAATTCACTGACATGTATCTACAAACAATTTAACATTTCCATTTATCATTTATACTTTGTCATTTTATGCAATTATGCCATACAGATGTTAGAGTTGGGTATAATACTGGACCAGGGGCGGACTGACAACTCATGGGGCCTCCAGGCAATAGGGGATCATGGGGCCCCTGTGTCCTTGCCCACACTCAAAAAACCCTGTAAAAAAGGTACCAGGGGCATTTCATGGGGCCCTCTACTGACCCCGGGCCCTCGGGCAGCACCCGAGTGCTTGAATGGTCAGTCTGCCCCTGTACTGGACTACGATTACAGCTTGCTACTTTATACCAACTTTATAGTCGCACATGGGGAATTTTTACAAATTTCTATTTCTTGAACAGTTCTTAGACACCTAAGTTCCCATGAACTTATTTAAAAGAAATCAATCATGAGAAAACTTGAAGTCTGACTGTTAATGAGAATATCCATTTAAAAACCAGGCAAATCTGCGGATTGCAATTTTTTAATCCTCAGTAATATATGCATGTTAATTGGTCAAGCATGCAGAGAATCATTCATATATTCATATTCCAAGGCCCAGAGAGTATAAGCTTGCACTTAATTTTCAGAAGAGGAAGATTTCTATTTACTGCTGCCATGAACATGTGGTAGCCCTGTCCATTGCATAGAGGAAACTGACAGTGTGTGGAAGAAAAGCTTATTTGAATCTTGAAGTCTCCTTTAAAAATACCTCTCCTCATTCACAAAAAAAAATTGTAAACAGTAAATAAACAAACCATACACTTTTACAAGTACTTTATTGAAAAACATCCCAAAATGTAAATTCACCATCATTCACATGGTCCAGTGATGCAAATTCTCATCAGTCATGATAAATGACACCTGCTGGAAGAAAAAACACATCAATGTGTACACTCCTGCCACTACTATCCATGAAATAAATTGTTCCAGAAATTAAGTAGGAGGGGTTATGAATATTTATTTGACCACAGACAATCCCTGGAAGCTAGGCCCAGAAGGTGTGGCAGGGAAGAAGATAAACGTTTGGGAGGGTCTGATCAGAGCTATCTCTCCTGGGGCCTCTCCCCAGGAGGCAGCCTATCACATACCTGGTGACCACTGGAATGTTGTGGAGGCCTCTCTTGCACCTCCTGACCAACACTCCTGAAGGTGGAGACAGAAAGTGTGAGGGCACAGAGTGGCACGAGTGCCAGATCTTTAGGCATATGAAGCTGGGAGTCTCAGTCCTCAGGACAGGATGCTGAAGCAGCTTGGCACCAGAGCAGAAGATGGTAGCGAGCCGGTATGCAGTCAGAAGGCAAAGACAAGCCCAGTAAACAGGCCAAGGTTAGGTTGATCAGGTGAACAAGGTTAAAGCAGGAGTGAAGACGAAGTCCAGGAGAAAGCAGGGTCATACACAGGTGAGCAAATTCAGTGGATCAGGTCTCAGGAATACAGGTACAAGTTGAAGACCATTCAGCAACTGCTCATAGTGACAGACTAATTTAAATGGGCCACTAGGGGCCACGTGCTCATGCTAATTGATACGCGTGCAAGGACATGGAATAGTACATACCCATTAATTTAACTGCTTCTCACCCAGATATTTATGTGCAGTACTAGGATGTACCCATACATCCTCCAACTCCTGGGGCTTGCCATGGATTGACCCTTCTGATTATGTGATAGCTGTGTCCAATAACAGCCATCACACAATGTAAACACAAACATGTGTCGACTCTCCTCACACAGAGAGAGCAGTGAGAAGAAGCAGAGCCAATCGATTTTTTTCAGATTTTCAGGGATCTGTGTGTAACTGCTCATTTTACTGTGCAGTTACACACAGATCCCACACAGTGCAGTAATTTGTCACCAGTGCACCAAGCACCATCTGTCACATGTCCAAGTGAACATCAACATATGTACCAGTATTCCATCAACATCTGTTACAGTGTACGAAAACATCTGCATAAGTGTCCCATTACAAAATCAACATCTGTTAGTGTCCTGTTGCAACATCAACATATGTCCGTGTCCCTAGTGAACCATCAACATCTTTTGGTGTCCTTAGTGGACCTTCAACGTCTGTTAGTGTCCCAGTGGACCATCAACATCTGTTGAGGTCCCTAGTGGACCATTAACATCTATCAGTGTCCCAGTGGACAGTCAACAACTGTCGGTGTCCCTGGTGTACCATCATCACCTGTCACAGTATCCCAGTGCACATCTACATCTGTTACACTACAGTGTCCTAGTGCACAACAACATCTGCAATAGTGTCCCAGTGGACCATCAACATCTGTCAGTGTCCCAGTCAGAACATCTGCAAGTGTCCCAGTGCACATCAACATATGTCACAGTGTCCCAGTCAGTGTTGCCAACCTCCCGCAGCATGTTTACTGAGAAAACAAGGGAAATTTACTGACAGAGCACATTTTTTTACTGGCAACCTGAAAAATGACTGAATTCCTATTTAAAAAACAAACAATTGATATTTAAACAGTATAATCACAATATGGAAACACTGACAATACCCATAACAAGTAATATGCCTGGTTTACACTTAAAAAGGTAACAAAGCATGACAAATTATCAGCCCCTAATAGTTACAGACAGTTGTAATAGTAATTTTTACTGATCGTTGGCAACCCTGGTCCCAGTGCACAACCTCTGAAATAGTGTCCCAGTGCACATCAATGTCTGCTGGTATCCCCAGTGCACATCAACATCTGTTGATGTCCCAGTGGTCCATCAACATCTGCTGGTTTCCCAGTGCACCAACATAATCTATAATAGGGAAAAAACAAGCGAGCGCCAAAAGCAATAAGCAGCTGTTGCACCAAAGGTAACCATAAAACACCTTTCCAGACAAATAAACACAGGGGTGCAGCGCTAAAAGAATATACACATTAATACATAATATAAAATATATAAAAACTTCATCAAGTGCCCATACTGTAAGTATTTGGTCAATATCAAAAGTTCATCTCAATACTTTGTTATATATCCTTTGTTGGCAATGACAGAGGTCAAACGTTTCCTGTAAGTCTTCACAAAGTTGGCACACACTGTTGCTGGTATGTTGGCCCATTCCTCCATGCAGATCTCCTCTAGAGCAGTGATGTTTTGGGGCTGTCGCTGGGCAACACGGACTTTCAACTCCCTCCAAATGTTTTCTATGGGGTTGAGATCTGGAGACTGGCTAGGCCACTCCAGGACCTTGAAATGCTTCTTACGAAGCCACTCCTTTGTTGCCCGGGCGGTATATTTGGGATCATTGTCATGTTGGAAGACCCAGCCACATTTCATCTTCAATGCCCTTGCTGATGGAAGGAGGTTTGCACTCAAAATCTCACGATACATGGCCCCATTCATTCTGTCCTGTACATGGATCAGTCGTCCTGTCCCTTTGCGGAGAAACAGCCCCAAAGCATGATGTTGCCACCCCCATGCTTCACAGTAGGTATGGTGTTCTTTGGATGCAACTCAGCATTCTCTCTCCTCCAAACACGACGAGTTGTGTTTCTGCCAAACAGTTCTATTTTAGTTTAATCTGACTATATGACATACTCCCAATCCTCTTCTGGATCATCCAAATGCTCTCTAGCAAACTTCAGACGGGCCCGGGCATGTACTGGCTTAAGCAGGGGGAAACGTCTGGCACTGCAGGATCTGAGTCCCTGGCGGCTTAGTGTGTTACTGATGGTAGCCTTTGTTACATTAGTCATAGCTCTCTGCAGGCCATTCACTAGGTCCCCCCGTGTGGTCCTGGGATTTTTGCTCACCGTTCTTGTGATCATTTTCACCCCACGGGGTGAGATCTTGCATGGAGCCCCAGATCGAGGGAGATTATCAATGGTCTTGTATGTCTTCCATTTTCTAATTATTGCTCCCACAGTTGATTTGTTCACACCAAGCTGCTTGCCTATTGCAGATTCAGTCTTCCCAGCCTGGTGCAGGTCTACAATTTTGTTTCTGGTGTCCTTCGACAGCTCTTTGGTCTTCACCATAGTGGAGTTTGGAGTGTGACTGTTTGAGGTTGTGGACAGGTGTCTTTTATACTGATAACAAGTTCAAACAGGTGCCATTGATACAGGTAATGAGTGCAGGACAGAGGAGCCTCTTAAAGAAGTAGGTACAGGTCTGTGAGAGCCAGAAATCTTGCTTGTTTGTAGGTGACCAAATACTTATTTTCCACCATAATTTGCAAATAAATTCTTTCCAAATCAGCCAATGTGATTGTCTGGATTTTTTTTCTTATTTTGTCTCTCATAGTTGAGGTCTACCTATACTGTTGCCTATGGTGACATAGTTTGTCACCATTCCACAAGCGTGCGCTTTGTGAATGATCCAGTATCTCCTGGGACACATGACAGGTCCCAGAAGGCTCCAGGCCAGTCACACAGCGCAGCGCTTCTCGCGCTTGCGCAGTGGGCACTCGGCTGTCACAGAAGCCGCCGCGGGAAGAAGAGGGAAGGACAACTCCGCGGAAGTGGGAGCGGGTACCTGTCAAATTCAGGTACCCGTTCCCCCTCCCTCACCAAAGGTCCGCAGTCTCTGGTAATCTCCTTTACTGTCTGCAGTCTCTGGTCATCCCCTGCACTGTCTGCAGTCTCTGGTCATCTGTACTATGTCCGCAGTCTCTGGTCATCTGTACTATGTCCGCAGTCTCTGGTCATCTCCTGTACTGTGTCCGCAGTCTCTGGTCATCTCCTGTACTGTGTCCGCAGTCTCTGGTCATCCCTGTACTGTGTCCGCAGTCTCTGGTCATCTGTACTATGTTCGCAGTCTCTGGTCATCTGTACTATGTTCGCAGTCTCTGGTCATCTCCTGTACTGTGTCCGCAGTCTCTGGTCATCTCCTGTACTGTGTCCGCAGTCTCTGGTCATCTCCTGTACTGTGTCCGCAGTCTCTGGTCATCTACTGTACTGTGTCCGCAGTCTCTGGTCATCTACTGTACTGTGTCCGCAGTCTCTGGTCATCTCCTGTACTGTGTCCGCAGTCTCTGGGCATCTCCTGTACTGTGTCCGCAGTCTCTGGTCATCTCCTGTACTGTGTCCGCAGTCTCTGGTCATCTCCTGTACTGTGTCCGCAGTCTCTGGTCATCTCCTGTACTGTGTCCGCAGTCTCTAGTCATCCCCTGTACTGTCCGCAGTCTCTGGTCATCTCCTGTTCTGTGTCCGCAGTCTCTGGTCATCTCCTGTACTGTGTCCGCAGTCTCTGGTCATCTCCTGTACTGTGTCCGCAGTCTCTGGTCATCTCCTGTACTGTGTCCGCAGTCTCTGGTCATCTCCTGTACTGTGTCCGCAGTCTCTGGTCATCTCCTGTACTGTGTCCGCAGTCTCTGGTCTTCCCCTGTACTGTGTCCGCAGTCTCTGGTCATCCCCTGTACTGTGTCCGCAGTCTCTGGTCATCCCCTGTACTGTGTCCGCAGTCTCTGGTCATCCCCTGTACTGTGTCCGCAGTCTCTGGTCATCCCCTGTACTGTGTCCGCAGTCTCTGGTCATCCCCTGTACTGTGTCCGCAGTCTCTGGTCATCTCCTGTACTGTGTCCGCAGTCTCTGGTCTTCCCCTGTACTGTGTCCGCAGTCTCTGGTCATCCCCTGTACTGTGTCCGCAGTCTCTGGTCATCCCCTGTACTGTGTCCGCAGTCTCTGGTCATCCCCTGTACTGTGTCTGCAGTCCATTGGTTCAGAATATTTTTTTTCTTGTTTTTCTCCTTTAAAACCTAGGCGCGTCTTATGGTCAGGTGCGTCTTATGGAGCGAAAAATATGGTATGTACTCAGTGTAATGCTTTTTTATATATAATTTTTTTATTAAATATATATTATGTTTGCGGGTTCTAAGTAACTTTCTAGCAAGAAATACAGATTTGTACTTGTAAACAAAAAGTGTCAGAAAAAGGCCTCGTCTTCAAGAGTGGTCATCAAGTAGATATGGCAACTTACCAATCATTAGATGTGGTGGCTGCATTTGTTTTTTTTAGTTTTTTTTTCCCTATTTTCACTTGCTGATCTGGCCAGTAATACACCTCCTGTATTAGAGTGCCTTCACTCTAATACTGGAGGTGTATTAGAGTGCCTCCACTCTGAGCAAAGGAGCACCTTTGCACAGCAGCATTGTCCGTCTGTGGTTGAGGGTAGTGTTAGAGTTACTAGCAGATTTAGAGCACTAACAAATTGAAACCAAACTCAAGGTAATTCTTTATAAACAGTTACAGCAAACAGTTTACATACTGTAACTAAATAAAAGCTGATCATTGTATGCACCCCTTTCATTGGTAAATGGATTGTTTCACTCCTCTATCTACAATATCTGCAGGACAGCTTGTTCTTTTGAAAAACAACAGATTTACTGGCAGGATCACCAGCTAAACTAAAGCAAAGAACACCTATAAAAAAGACAAATAATGCAGCCACCACATCTAAAAAATGGTAAGTTGCAATCAGGGCTTTTTTTCTCAGAGGAAAGGTGGTGGAACTCCCCCACCCAAACCTGGCCACGCCCCCATCAAACCCTAGGACCACCCCTTTAGAGAACAGGAATGCAAGTAAAATTTGGGAGGGGCTTCCGATGACATCATTTCCCGTACATACCATATAAGGGAAATGATGTCATCGGACCCCCGGCTGCCTCTTGCATGATCTGCATGAAACACATGCATAGATATAAAATGACTAATGTACTGACACCAGAAACACATGCATAGATATAAAATGAATACCGTACTGACACCAGAAACACACGCATAGATATAAAATCAGTACCGTACTGACACCAGAAACACATGCATAGATATAAAATGACTAATGTACTGACACCAGAAACACATGCATAGATATAAAATCAGTACCGTACTGACACCAGAAACACACGCATAGATATAAAATCAGTACCGTACTGACACCAGAAACACATGCATAGATATAAAATCAGTACCGTACTGACACCAGAAACACACGCATAGATATAAAATCAGTACCGTACTGACACCAGGAACACATGCATAGATATAAAATCATGGCAGGCCGTTTGTAAACGTCCAGCATAGATATAAAATCAGTCTAGCATGCATGTGTACCCTGTCTGGTAGATGTGCCTGCTCCTACAGGCTCCCCTAGGGTTGCCACCTTTTCCTCCAAAAAATACCGTCCATCACTGAATTTATCTTTCCTGTTCCTCATGCACAGGAGGGGCGCTCTCGATCGGCGCCGCTGAGCGCTGAGCAATTGCGTTCTGAAATAGTTTAGGTGGGCTCAGGTGGGTGAGGATAGTTTAGGTGGGCTCAGATAGTTTAGGTGGGCACAGGTGGTTGGGATAGTTTAGGTGGGCACAGGCTGGGGAGAGAGTAAAAATTTAGAGCAATACATGATACTGCAGTCAGTGACAGGGAGCCGAGCGCAGCTTACCTACTCCAAGCTGTACGGCCCCTGCGTCCACGCTGTCACTGCCGTTGATGTCGCCGCGCCGCCCCCGATGTTTACACGCCGGCGGGGGGGGGCGGTGAAGCGTGCATAGTGTCCTCGCCCATCGTCCGCGCCCCCGATGTTTACACGCTGGCGGTAGAGGGGGGGGGGGTGAAGCGTGCATGTCCCCGCTCACCGGCTGTGAGCAGCGGCAGTGACAGGTGCCGAGCACGCGCAAGCATGACATAAACAAGCCGCGTCCGGCACCTGTCACTTTCGCTGCTCTGCATAGCTTGTCAGCTCTGCAGAGGCAGTCGGTGAGCGGGGACAAGAAGAAAAAGGTGGCGGAACGCAGTACCGCCGCGTTCCGGCAGAAAGAAAGCCCTGGTTGCAATATAATATACACTATATTTGCTTTTGGGTTTAATACCGCTTTAAAACCAATGACAACTTTTCATTTACTGTTTCTTCTCATCTTATCCCTTTTTTAAATTTAGCTTCTCAAGCTTTCTACGTGTGGTGCTATTTATGTTACCATCCCTGACATTTTTATCTTGAGATGAGTTAGCACTGAAACTTAATTTATCAGTGTCACCACATGCACTATCACTCTTCTTTCTGTCATTTTGATTAAATTGGTTAGCTGCTATATTTATATATATATATATATATATATATATATATATATATATATATATATATATATATATATATAGTAACAGGGTTCGCTCAGCAGCGGGTGTGTGTGACCCCCTGGATGGGTGCACAACACAAAAACACAGGCACAGCACAACAACAGTGGAGGTGAAAGACAAAAAGGTGCAGTTTATTTACAGGAAATGTCAAACCAAAAAGAAACATCAAATCAAATCCTAGCCAACTTGGCTACTTACTGTACAAAATCGCTTCCCTAGCTATCCACTAGGTACAGCCTGATGCTATACCTAGTCCCTGTTAGTTGGAGGCTAGCCACACAGGCTTTTGTCTCACTGCACATAGATAGTATGTTGCTCCCCAGTCAGTTCAGGCACTGATCTGGTTCCAGGATGGAGCAACTCCTAAGCAGGCTGGGACGTTTTATATAGGGCTTAATGAGCCCACTACCTTCAGCTAGGCTCATTACCTCAGTGCTAAAGGACTCAGCACTTCCCCTTAGTGGAACAAATCCCATAGAGTCTAAACCTTGGACAAATTTATCGTCCATCCAGGACGCAACCAGGTGATTTCACCTGCCTACTGTCACATACCCTCCCCCCTCTTGTTTAAACCTTGGGGTTGTAACACCAGTAGCCAAGCAGGCAAAAACCCAGGATAAAGCATCCGCATTTCCCATCTGAACTCCAGGGCGATGCTTTACCGTGAAGTTAAATTCTTGTAGGGCCAGAAACCACCTATTCACCCTTCTATTGGTCTCTTTATTTTCAGCCATCCACTCTTGGCAGAGGTATTTCGGAGCAGAATCGCCTCTGGATAGCGGGTGACATAGTCGAGTATGACCAACATGTACTGATGCCCCCTAGTGGAGTTCACCAGCGGACTTACCAAATCCATTGCAAACCTTTCAAAAGGGACCTCAATGATGGGAAGAGGTTACGAGTGGACTACGGAAATGGGGCATAGGGGCCGACCTCTGACACACAGGGCAAGAGGAACAGTAATTTTCTATCTCCTTAATGACCCCAGGCCAATAGAACTGCTGCAATACTCTTTCCCTCCGCACCCAAATGACCCCCAAGGATGTGTCCATGAGCCAACTCCAACACCAACTTCCTGTAAGGTCTGGGCACCACCAGTTGCTCAATGGTTTCTTCCGCCCCTTGAGCAACTCGATAGAGTAGGTCCCTTTCCACAAGGAAGTACGGATAAGCACAAGTTTTCTCTGGGCTCACCAGTTCGCCATCTAGTTTTACCACATTTTCCCTTGCTTTTATCAGTGTGGGGTCTTTCAACTGTTCAGTGGAAAAATTTTCCCTATGAACCTCTAAGTCCGAAAACTCAACAGCTGGCAGGTTCTCGTCTGAAGAGGCGGGCTCCTCCCCAGTTCCTTGGGTCTTCCCGGCTAGCACCGACAAGGGTAACTTGGGAGAGACCTCAACACACTCAGAGGATTTCTGGAATTCACCTTCCTGGTCTGAAGGGGAGACAGTGGGGGGGGGGTCAGGACAATCCCAGAGTTCCCAGAATTTTGGAAAATCCCTCCCCACAATGGCATCATGTGGTAAGTGAGGCGCCGATCCTACCTGATGAGACAGATTACCTTTGGGGGTCTCAAAAAACACAGTTGCCACTGGATACTCCCTGGTGTCCCAATGCACACAAATAACAGCCACCTTTTTATGCCCAAAGACCTCAGTAGTGACTATTTCCTCTTTTATCAAGGTTACCAGGCTACCTGAATCCAGCAACACAACAACATTACTTCCATTAATAGCCATTTTGCACAAATGTTTCTCGGTGCCCCAGCTGGCAGTGCATACCGCTGTCGCAAACAGCGACTGACGTCTGTCCCTCAGAAAGTCACATTGCATTGGCTCATCCACCACTAGGCAATTGGCTGCAATATGTCCCTCTTGCCGGCAGCAGTAGCAAATAACCTTTTTCGCCGCCTCTTGCGGCCTTGACCTTCCTGGCTGCTCTTGCCAGACATTGGGTAATACTCCCACCCTCTCACTCTCTCCACCCTCACCCCTTGGTATCATCTTACCCGCTACTGGGGATGGTCTGGTCTTAGGGTGGAAAGTCCTTGAGTCTCTGGAAGAGGAGGTCAGGTTCTCTGTAGCCAAGTATCTCTCCACTAGATCCACAAGCTTGTCCGCTGTCTCTGGGTCTCCATGGCTGACCCAATTTTGAATGGCATTAGGACCGATCCATAACGACACGTTCCACAATTTTTTGGGCGGTCAAAGTTTCTGGCTGCAGCCACTTCCTGCTCAGGTGAATGAGACCTGGGAGGTTTCCCAAGCCGAAAAGTCCAATTATGCACATGCAGAGCACGGACAGCGAGGGTAACACCCAATCGTCCCAAAATTTCCGCTTTCAGCACATCATAGTCTTTGGCTTGGTCCGGCTCCAGGTCATAGTAAGCTTTTTGCGACTCCCAAGTTAATAATGGGGCCATCAATCCAGCCCACTGTTCCTTAGGCCTCTTTTCCCTTTCAGCAGTCCTTTCAAATGTGGTTAGAAACACCTCAGGATCATCATCTCCAGTCATTTTTGGCAATAAACAGCCCACAAAAACTGATGGTGTTTTACCAGAATCATTACCAGCCTCAGTCTGTTGCCTCTGCTAGAGCTGCTTCATAACAGCCTCAATTGGTTGCTGATGTCTCTGGTCCTGCTGCACCAGCAATTCCCTATGGCGGGCCTCCGCTTGTTCCAAGGCTTTCTGCTGGGCTGCAATGCTCTGCTGGAGACTTGCATTTGCCTGTTGTTGATTGGCATTTGCCTGTTGTTGATTGGCATTCGCCAGAGCCAACTGTCTTATCTCCTCCATGCTGGCCTTTAGTTACCACGAACTGCCCACGGTCCTCCACCATATGTAACGGGGTTCGCTCAGCAGCAGGTGTGTGTGACCCCCTGGATGGGTGCACAACACAAAAACACAGGCACAGCACAACAACAGTGGAGGAGAAAAACAAAAAGGTACAGTTTATTTACAATATTTACAGGAAAACGTCAAACCAAAAAGAAACATCAAATCAAATCCTGGCCAACTTGGCTACTTACTGTACAAATCGCTTCCTTAGCTATCCACTGCCTGATGTTATACCTAGTCCCTGTTAGTTGGAGGCTAGCCACACAGGCTTTTGTCTCACTGCACTCAGATAGGATGTTGCTCCCCAGACAGTTCAGGCACAGACCTGCTTCCAGGATGGAGCAACTCCCTAAGCAAGCTGGGAAGTTTTATAAAGGCTTTAATGAGCCCACTACCTTCAGCTGGGCTCATTACCTTAGTGCTGAAGGACTCAGCATTTCCCCCTAGTGCAGTGGTTCTCAACCTTTCTAGCGCCGCGACCCCTTAATACAGTTCCTCATGTTGTGGTGACCCCCAACCATAAAATTATTTTCGTTGCTACTTCATAACTGTAATTTTGCAGTAGCAGGAATAGTGCCACGTCATTGGTGTCATTGGGAGGAATAGTGCCCCATCATTGGTATCAGTGGGAGGAATAGTGCCCCATCATTGGTGTCAGTGGGAGGAATAGTGCCCCCTTCATTGGTGTCAGTGGGAGGAATCGTGCCCCGTCATTGGTGTCAGTGGGAGGAATAGTGCCCCGTCATTGGTGTCAGTGGGAGGAATAGTGCTCCATCATCGGTGTCAGTGGGAGGAATAGTGCCCCATCATCGGTGTCAGTGGGAGGAATAGTGCCCCATCATCGGTGTCAGTGGGAGGAGGAATAGTGCCCCATCATAGGTGTCAGTGGGAGGAAGAATAGTGCCCCATCATTGGTGTCAGTGGGGGGAGGAATAGTGCCCCATCATTGGTGTCAGTGGGGGGAATAGTGCCCCATCATAGGTGTCAGTGGGAGGAATAGTGTCCCATCATTGGTATCAGTGGGAGGAATAGTGCCCCATCATTGGTATCAGTGGGAGGAATAGTGCCCCATCATTGGTGTCAGTGGGGGGAATAGTGCCCCATCATAGGTGTCAGTGGGAGGAATAGTGTCCCATCATTGGTATCAGTGGGAGGAATAGTGCCCCATCATTGGTATCAGTGGGAGGAATAGTGCCCCATCATTGGTGTCAGTGGGAGGAATAGTGCCCCATCATTGGTATCAGTGGGAGGAATAGTGCCCCATCATTGGTATCAGTGGGAGGAATAGTGCCCCATCATTGGTGTCAGTGGGGGGAATAGTGCCCCATCATAGGTGTCAGTGGGAGGAATAGTGTCCCATCATTGGTATCAGTGGGAGGAATAGTGCCCCATCATTGGTATCAGTGGGAGGAATAGTGCCCCATCATTGGTGTCAGTGGGGGGAATAGTGCCCCATCATAGGTGTCAGTGGGAGGAATAGTGTCCCATCATTGGTATCAGTGGGAGGAATAGTGCCCCATCATTGGTATCAGTGGGAGGAATAGTGCCCCATCATTGGTGTCAGTGGGAGGAATAGTGCCCCATCATTGGTATCAGTGGGAGGAATAGTGCCCCATCATTGGTATCAGTGGGAGGAATAGTGCCCCATCATTGGTGTCAGTGGGAGGAATAGTGCCCCGTCATTGGTATCAGTGGGAGGAGGAATAGTGCCCCGTCATTGGTATCAGTGGGAGGAATAGTGCCCCGTCATTGGTATCAGTGGGAGGAATAGTGCCCCATCATTGGAATCAGTGGGAGGAATAGTGCCCCATCATTGGTATCAGTGGGAGGAATAGTGCCCTATCATTGGTGTCAGTGGGAGGAATAGTGCCCCGTCATTGGTATCAGTGGGAGGAGGAATAGTGCCCCGTCATTGGTATCAGTGGGAGGAATAGTGCCCCGTCATTGGTATCAGTGGGAGGAATAGTGCCCCGTCATTGGTGTCAGTGGGAGGAATAGTGCCTCGTCATCGGTGTCAGTGAGAGGAATAGTGCCTCGTCATCGGTATCAGTGTGAGGAATAGTGCCCCATCATCGGTATCAGTGGGAGGAATAGTGCCCCATCATCGGTGTCAGTGGGAGGAATAGTGCCCCATCATCGGTATCAGTGGGAGGAATAGTGCCCCTTCATCGGTATCAGTGGGAGGAATAGTGCCCCATCATCGGTGTCAGTGGGAGGAATAGTGCCCCATCATCGGTGTCAGTGGGAGGAATAGTGCCTCATCATTGGTATCAGTGGGAGGAATAGTGCCCCATCATTGGTATCAGTGGGAGGAATAGTGCCCCATCATTGCTGTCAGTGGGAGGAATAGTGCCCCATCATTGGTGTCAGTGGGAGGAGGAATAGTGCCCCATCATTGGTGTCAGTGGGGGGAGGAATAGTGCCCCATCATAGGTGTCAGTGGGGGGAATAGTGCCCCATCATTGGTGTCAGTGGGGGGAATAGTGCCCCATCATAGGTGTCAGTGGGGGGAATAGTGCCCCATCATAGGTGTCAGTGGGGGGAGGAATAGTGCCCCATCCTTGGTGTCAGTGGGGGGAGGAATAGTGCCCCATCCTTGGTGTCAGTGGGGGGAGGAATAGTGCCCCATCCTTGGTGTCAGTGGGGGGAGGAATAGTGCCCCATCCTTGGTGTCAGTGGGGGGAGGAATAGTGCCCCATCCCTGGTGTCAGTGGGGGGAGGAATTGTGCCCCATCGTTGGTGTCAGTGGGGGGAGGAATCGTGCCCCATCCTTGGTGTCAGTGGGAGGAATAGTGCCCCATCATTGGTATCAGTGGGAGGAATAGTGCCCCATCATTGGTATCAGTGGGAGGAATAGTGCCCCATCATTGGTGTCAGTGGGAGGAATAGTGCCCCTTCATCGGTATCAGTGGGAGGAATAGTGCCCCATCATCGGTGTCAGTGGGAGGAATAGTGCCCCATCATCGGTGTCAGTGGGAGGAATAGTGCCTCATCATTGGTATCAGTGGGAGGAATAGTGCCCCATCATTGGTATCAGTGGGAGGAATAGTGCCCCATCATTGCTGTCAGTGGGAGGAATAGTGCCCCATCATTGGTGTCAGTGGGAGGAGGAATAGTGCCCCATCATTGGTGTCAGTGGGGGGAGGAATAGTGCCCCATCATAGGTGTCAGTGGGGGGAATAGTGCCCCATCATTGGTGTCAGTGGGGGGAATAGTGCCCCATCATAGGTGTCAGTGGGGGGAATAGTGCCCCATCATAGGTGTCAGTGGGGGGAGGAATAGTGCCCCATCCTTGGTGTCAGTGGGGGGAGGAATAGTGCCCCATCCTTGGTGTCAGTGGGGGGAGGAATAGTGCCCCATCCTTGGTGTCAGTGGGGGGAGGAATAGTGCCCCATCCTTGGTGTCAGTGGGGGGAGGAATAGTGCCCCATCCCTGGTGTCAGTGGGGGGAGGAATTGTGCCCCATCGTTGGTGTCAGTGGGGGGAGGAATCGTGCCCCATCCTTGGTGTCAGTGGGAGGAATAGTGCCCCATCATTGGTATCAGTGGGAGGAATAGTGCCCCATCATTGGTATCAGTGGGAGGAATAGTGCCCCATCATTGGTGTCAGTGGGAGGAATAGTGCCCCTTCATCGGTATCAGTGGGAGGAATAGTGCCCCATCATCGGTGTCAGTGGGAGGAATAGTGCCCCATCATCGGTGTCAGTGGGAGGAATAGTGCCTCATCATTGGTATCAGTGGGAGGAATAGTGCCCCATCATTGGTATCAGTGGGAGGAATAGTGCCCCATCATTGCTGTCAGTGGGAGGAATAGTGCCCCATCATTGGTGTCAGTGGGAGGAGGAATAGTGCCCCATCATTGGTGTCAGTGGGGGGAGGAATAGTGCCCCATCATAGGTGTCAGTGGGGGGAATAGTGCCCCATCATTGGTGTCAGTGGGGGGAATAGTGCCCCATCATAGGTGTCAGTGGGGGGAATAGTGCCCCATCATAGGTGTCAGTGGGGGGAGGAATAGTGCCCCATCCTTGGTGTCAGTGGGGGGAATAGTGCCCCATCCTTGGTGTCAGTGGGGGGAGGAATAGTGCCCCATCCTTGGTGTCAGTGGGGGGAGGAATAGTGCCCCATCCTTGGTGTCAGTGGGGGGAGGAATAGTGCCCCATCCTTGGTGTCAGTGGGGGGAGGAATAGTGCCCCATGCCTGGTGTCAGTGGGGGGAGGAATTGTGCCCCATCGTTGGTGTCAGTGGGGGGAGGAATCGTGCCCCATCCTTGGTGTCAGTGGGGCAGGAATAGTGCCCCATCGTTGGTGTCATTTGGGGGAGGAATAGTGCCCCATTGTTGGTGTCAGTGGGAGGAATAGTGCCCCATCATTGGTGTCAGTGGGAGGAATAGTGTCCCATCGTTGGTGTCAGTGGGAGGAATAGTGCCCCATCATTGGTATTAGTGACACCAATGATGGGGCACTATTCCCACTGACACCAATGATACTTACCTTGCAGACCCCTGCTCCAGCCTGGGCTCGCTCGCTCCCTCCCTCTCCCATGGTACCGACCCTTACCTGTCAGATGTCTTCCTTCTCTGGCCGCTCTCCTCCTCTTCACTCGCTCGATCTTCGCGGTGCCGCTCGGCTCCTCCTCTCCAAGCTCCACCTCCTTGCCGGTGATTGGCCGCCTGTGTGCCTCTTCTGAGCTACAGTGCCGGCGGCCAATCACAGGCGAGGATTGATCTCGAGGTGTGTCCAGATGACAGGGGTGGCATGTCATCCCGCCCACACCTGGAGACGGCGGTGGCGGCGGCGGCGGCAAGGAGCGGTGTCTCGGTTCCTAAGACCATCGGAAATATGTGTTTTCTGATGGTCTTAGGCGACCCCTGTGGAAGCGTCGTTCGACCCCCAGGTTGAGAACCGCTGCCCTAGTGGAACAAATCCCCATAGAGTCTAAACCTTTAACAAATGTATTGTCCATCCAGGAAGCAACCAGGTGATTTCACCTGCCTACTGTCACTATATATATATATATATATATATATATATATATATATATATTTATAGTTGTGTGGGAGATTGAATGATTAACACACCACAAAAATATTTTTTTTTATTAATGTATATTTCTGCATGCATTGAACATTCAAGATATTAAATTTAAAATGATACAGAAAGAAGATAAAGGTAAAACAATATGTGTTTTTCAGTTTACATTCACAATAAATTTTACAAATACTTTGCTTAATAGGGGAAATACTTCAAAAAGCCACACAAACATCTGGATAATATATTTTTATAGATTTTGTTTGCTTTTTTGTTCATCAAAAACTATACACCATTTGGTATTTGTATTATATGATGACAATTCTCTGTTCATATCTCCCAACTGCGCTCCTGCATTGACACCCCGGGACATAGTCTTTAGACGTGCAGAACGGAAAAATGTGTTTTGTGTCGGTTAAATTCTTATGTTATATTAATTTGGTTTTGTGGATTCCTTTTCGTTTTTCTTTTCCTTTATTAATTTTCTAATGAATTTAACATTTTTAGAAGGTTTTGAATTTGAATCGGTCGAAAATTTATTGACTGATCCAAATTCTGCATGAAGAATAGCTGGTTGTTAAGGAGAGGGTCGGGAAGCCAGCTACCATGTCCTTAACAACCGAAGACTCATCAGCTGTCAGTAGTCATACCAGGCTTTTCTTAAGCATGCAGCCTGGTAACAAGTGAGTTCCCCCCCTCCTGATCCATACCAGGCCACTTGCCCTCAACATGGGGGGTGCTTTGGGGCAAGGGGGCTCCCCCCTAAAGCACCTTGTCTCCATGTTGATGTGAACAAGGGTCTTTTCCACACAACCCTGAGCGGTGGTTGCCCAAGTCTGCTGGGGGTTGGCTTATCGGAACTATTTCAGGTGTCGCGTGTCCCGCAAGTATGTTTCACGGCAAGAAAGCCCCGCTTTCAGGTGCCATTGAAATGAATGGCACTTGAACACGTGAATGCGTGTTTTCACATTTTCACAGCAGTGAATCCACAATTTGAAATGCCCTAGTGTGAATAGAACTTTAATAACAATGGGGCGGGGCCACCATCCCCTTTTTGACCTCATCAACCGGGGCATGCTGTCAAAAACTGGTGTGTCTTTTCTCACTTTTTTGGAGGGCATGATCTGGGGGTCCTCTTGTTAAAGGGGGACTTTTAGAATCCGATAAGCCCCCTGCCCTCAGAGCCCCACAACCACAGCTCACTACCAGGCCCTTAGGCATGAAGCCTGACAGGTCAGGAAAGAGGGGAAAGAGCAAGCACCCCCCCGGAACCATTTCACTTTAGAGTAGGAGGCTTCCCCCAAAGCTCCTTGTCCCCATGTTGAAGGGGAGAAGGGCGTCAACCACTGCCCAGGGTTGTGGGGGTCTGCAGGCAGGGGGTTTATCGGAATATGGAAGCCTCCTTTAACAGGAGGGAACCCAAATCCTGCCCCCCCCCTCCATGTAAATGAGAACGGGTTAAATAGTACCCATACTAATTCACAAAAAAAAGTGAGAAATAAACACAACACTTTTTGACAAGTCCCTTATTAAAAAAAAAGTCCCTCAAAGTAGATCCAGTGTCAATCATGATGAATGCCTGCTGCTGACTCCACCTCCAAAAAAAAAAAGAGATCAGCACCCGATGAAGGCTCCCAATTTCTGACAGCTCCGCTGTCTGATAATTCTTGAATAACAAAGGGGCGGGGCCATCCAATGACATCACCAGGTGACCCCCCCTTGTGACGTCAGTGACCAGGGTATGCTGACGTCATTCTGGCAATTCTTGTTTTTTACATTCAACTGTCAGTAAGGAAACCACTGACAGCTGATGACTCATTGTTAAGGACGCAGTGGGTGGCTTCCCGACCCTCTCCTTAACAACCAACTATTCTGCACACAGAATCTGGACTGGTCAATAAATTTTACGCTGATTCGAATTCAAATCATTCTAAAAATGTGGAATTCATTAGAAAATGAAATAAATGAAATAAAACAAAATTTTAACAAAAAACAAAACTAAATTTTAACAAAATGTGTTACTATTGTTATTTGGAAATCCGGATACATCTGACTCTCCGAATAACCAAAAATGAGTCAGAATTTAGATTTGAACAGAAACAAATTGCACATATCTAATTATGAAATGGCTAAAACTGGAGAGTGCAAAATCTGGTGCAGCTGTGCATGGTAGCCAATCAGCTTCTAAATTCAGCTTGTTTAATTAAACTTTGACAAAAGAAAACTAGAAGCTGATTGGTGTCTGTCCAGAGCTGCGCCAGAATTTGCACTGTTCCATTTCGTTCTGAATCGAAATCGGACAAATTTTTCATTATTCGGAGATTTGGAAGTATCCTAGTTTCTGAATTACAGTAGTAACAAATTTAAACTAATCCAAAACAAGAAAACAAAGTCTCGTCCAAAATTTGATTCTAATCTAATTCGAATTGAAATTGAAAACAAAATAGAATTCGAAAACAATTAAAAAATAAAGGAATAGAATAGAAAAGTGTAGAACAGAATAGAATAGAATAGAATACAAAAGAAAAAAGTAAAACAGAACAGAATAGAATAGAAAATAAAAGAATATAATAAAATAGAAAAGAATGGAATAGAAAACTAGAAAAGCTATAATTTCTGGGGAAATTGTGTGAAGTGTTCTTGCCTCCCCCAGTAGCCTACAACTGGAGTGGGCGGAGTAACTGGGTGGAGTGGCTTGAGTAACTGTTGTGTGGTTGGAGTGGCTGGAGTAACTGTGAAAAGGTTGGACTGCACTCTAGCTTTTGTCACTCTGCTCCCTGCTCACACACCTGGGTTCCTATGGCAACTCACTCTACAGCAAGGGCAGAGAAGAGCGGTTAAAAACAAACTGCTCCAACTTACTCACTTCACTGGTGTTTGCCATCCTCAAACGGTTTTAGTTTAAAAAGTATAAATCCTACACCGAATCACAAGACCCAGACCTACATTTTGATGCATAGTATGTCTCTGAAATATTAAAAATGAAGGCACAGTTGCAGTTTAGAAATTGCCCTTCAAATTTGAGGTGGCTAATGTGGAGTTTCAATGAATGTCAATGGGCGGCGTGAGTTGCAAACAAATGGTCATATTGTGAAAACTGTCAGGACTATGGCTTAGCCATTCGGCGAAAGGTTCCACAAAGTAATAGCACACCAATCGGGAACAATCCGCACGTTTCGGTATATTACTGTCTATGTAGTGTAAAAACTGTGGGAGGAGTTAGGGTGGTAATTTTGGCTATAATAATAAGAATATATATGTGAGATAATAGTAAGTGGTCTTGCCATGCAAGAACACTTAAAATTAGAATAGATTAGAATATAATAGAAAATAAAGGAATAGAAAAGAATAAATATTTAGAAAGTGCAGCGCTAAAATAAGTGAATGATATTATAGTGAAAATAAAGTGCAAAGTCAATCTGACATATAGCGAAAAAAAAAAAACAATTCAGCGGAACAGTCAAATGCAGCATATAAAAATCAAATATAAAAAATGTTCAATAAATCATTCAATAAATGTAAAACAGTAAAGTGCAGCATAAAAGTGAGAATATATAAAGTCCATAAAATATCAGTGGAGTAAGAGCTATAAATTGTCCGTAAGGATATAAGTACAGCAATCACTGTGAAATATTGTGAAGTAATCCAATAGGGAATCCACTACCTCTGTCAGATGTACACTCACCAGACATCTACTGGTAAACAGCATGTAAGCACATCTCATCTGGGTACAGGTAACAGCAATGAAGCCTCTGCAAGAGATGCTCAGCCAAGGGCAAAAAATGCAGGTGGACCCTCTCCAAGATGGCCGCTGTTCCAACACTCGGCAACGGCGGTGTGACGTCAGCAAGTGCAGCTCCACCCGACGTGTTTCGTGCACATGCATGTCTTCAGGGGTACACTCAAAGAGTGGTTGGAATGGCAGCCATCATGGAGAGGGTCCACCTGCATTTTTGCCGTACTTATATCCTTACGGAAAATGTATAGCTCTTACTCCACTTATATTTTATGGACTTTATATATTTTCATTTTTATGCTGCATTTTACTGTTTTACATTTATTGAATGATTTATTGAACATTATTTATATTTAATTTTTATATGCTGCCCTTGACTGTTCCGCTGACATTTTTTTTTTCGCTATATGTCAGATTGACTTTGCTTTTTATTTTCACTAAAATATCATTCACTTGTTTTAGCTCTGCACTTTCTATATATTTATCCAAAAGGAGTTGTTACCTATACCTTGGTGCTAGCTGCTTCCAGCGCTCGCCTACACTTCATATTTATAATAGAAAAGAATAGACTGGAATAGAAAAGAAAAAAATAGAATAGAATAAAACAGAATAGAATAGAAAATACGAGAATAGAATAGATTAGAATATAAAATAAAGGAATAGAATAGAAAATAATATATTAGAATAGAAAAATAAAATAGAAAAGAAAATCATAGCAAAATATAATAGAAAATAATAAAACAGAATAGAAAAGAATAGAATAGTATAGAAAATAATATAACAGACAAAAACAATAGAATAGAATAGAAAGAATATAACCATATTCCAAAATTCTAATTTCAAATAGAATAAATTTCAATAGAAAAGAAAAGAATAGAATTGAATAGAATAGAAAAAATAGAATAAAAAAAAAATAAAATAGAAAGAATATAAATGTCTTCTGAAATGTGAATTTCGAATAGAATAAATTCAAATTTGATTAGAATAGAATAGAAAAGAATAGAGAATAAAGGAATAGAATAGAAAAAACAATGGACTAGAATAGAATAAAATAGAATGAATATAACCGTGTTCCAAAATTCAAACAGAATAAATTTTAATTTGAATAGAATAAATTAGATTAGAGAACAAAAGATTAGAAAATGAAAGAAGAGAATAGAAAAGAACAGTATAGAACAGAAAAACAATAGAATAAAGTAAAAATTTAACCGTCTTCCTAAATTAGAATTTTGAATAGAATAAATTTGAATTTACAATAGAAAAAATTCAAATTCAAATAGAATAGATTTGAACAGAATAAATTTGAATAGAAAAGAATAGAATAGAATAGAAAAGAATAAAATAGAAAATAATCAAATAGAATAGAAAAAGAATAGAGTAGAATAGAAAAAAAAAAGAATATAACCGTCTTTCATAATTCGAATTTCAAATAGAATAAATTCAAATTCGAATACTGATTTGAATTCTCTGAATTTGCTTGAAATGCATACAATTCGACCGAATACGGAAAATTCAAGTCAAATTTGAAAACTAATAAACTGAAGGAAAGTAAACGAATTCTGAAAACAAATTAAACAAATTTAACAAAAGTAATGTTTTCATTTTGCACGTCTAATCTCAAACGGGTGTCCTGAATACAACAGCAAGCACCCCAGCTTTGACTTTCTCTTCTGGCCTTCCTGACCAGGCCCCTGACTTGGGCCAGACCACAACGCATAAGGAGGTCACAGTAAGCCCTGAATCTAATGCTACATGTGCTGTACCTGGAGAGTCCACAACACAAAAAAATCCAATTTCTCAAGTCCTCTCTGTGGTGAACAAGGGAATTTCCTCCATACTCCTGTAGCAGGCTCCTTGTACAAGAGGATTCAGAAGTCAGTCCTTCCTCTCTCTCCCCTATTTGTAAAACCTGGGCATTCTGCCAAGTTCATGACTCATCCACTACACAGCAAAGAACGCTGGGAAAGGGAGGGAAGCAGGAAGTGAAGGGGAGAACAGAGAGACATGAGGCTGGAGAAAAGACAGGGACATGTGGAGCCCGTCCAAGCAGAGGAGGAGGCACTACAGCACCCAGCTCGGATAGAGGGACCCTGCTGTGTGTTCAGAGTCTGGTGAGCTGTCCCACTGGAGAGAGTAAGACACACCATTTACACTTTGCATATAGACTGGGACATCCGCACCCCACTGCTGGGATCTCACCCATCCGGGGCCCTGTGCAAGCCACAGATCCCTCTGCCTGCTTTGCCCCTCACCACCAGTGTAATTGAGACTGTCTGCCCCGGGGACTGACACGTACTGGGAGATTGTATCCTGCGACTGCCCCTGGTCTTGGGGTGCTTTGTGTTGCGTTCAGACACTGAGGTTGGACCCTCTCAGCCCAGAAACCTAGTGAAATTGGATGTAACCCACACCAGCTGAAACTCCAAAGAAGCCTTCAGCTGCTATTTACATCATTGTAAGGACTAAACGTGCACCAACTAGAGCTCCACCGTTACAAGGACTGAAGTGGGGGAATCTGGCTTAGTAGCTTTATTAGAGGTACCTCTTTATTGCATTCTGTTCTGACTCTGAGGTGATTTTTGGCTAATGCCCCTCAGAAGCAGAATCATACACCGGTGTGGGTAATACATTTCATTGATAGAGCATAAGTAAGTTTATTTGTTTGATATCAGTTGTATTCTGCTTAAAGTGTGACTCTGCCATCCGGAGACTCTTGGCTGTGAAGCCCTCTAGTGGCAGACCAAATTTACTGCATTGCATAAAAGAAGAAAAGTAAGTTTTGAAGTTGAAAGGGGAACCCCACCCCTCTACACTGCATTTCATTCTCCATAAAATTGTTCTTGTTTCATTTAACCCTGTGTCAGCAAATTTCTTGGCGGGGTATTTGCTATTCATTACCAGTTGTGCCAGAGGGATTGGGTTTGCTTAGGGTTGGATCTATTGAGCGCAGGACCCATAATATATTCCAGCTTGTCCCAAGGGGCAGTGCTACATGTGGGGGCTCGTCCGGGATTCTTGCTGCTCAATTACCCAACAACCACTCAAGCAGTGCCCTATACCAACTCCTAAGATGGACGTCGCAGCCGCGACCAAGTGGTGCAGCAGGGAAAATGCTTGCCCAGAACGGAGTGTAGTGATCGAGTTCCCCAGAGAAATGGGGACCGAAGAACAGATTACAAAGATAGCGAATGCACTACCCACAGAGGGAAAGAAAACGTGGGTGATAGATGTGATACCCGCCTCAGACACCACCCTGGCATATGCCCTGCTAGAGTGGAAGAAGGGGATCCCTGACAGTTTCCAAGGAGCCAATATCCAAATAGAGGATGGGACAAGGCTCCAGTTACTTCAGTTGAACACCCCAGGGCCTAGTTGTGCAAAACCTGAGAGGGAAGAACCCCTGTCCCAGACACCTCTAGCCACCATAGGCCCGGAATTCCTCACTGCATTGGGGGACTTCATGTTAAAATGCCACAAAGACCCCTCTCCATACACAGGGATGTATCGGAAGCTTCGATTCTTCTCGGGTAGGCAACCAATACCTACCGGGGAGGATGGCTTTGAAGAGTGGCTAGACCAAGCCATGCAAGCACTAAGTGAATGGGACATTCCTGAGGCCCACAAGAAACAGAGGATTACGGAGAGCCTAAGGGGCCCTGCATTGGAGGCCATTCGCAACCTAAAACTTAGCAAACAGGATTGCACTGCTCAGGGCTATCTAGATATTTTACAAGATGTATTTGGGCGTACTGAAAAGGCTTCAGACCTCATCTATCAGCTAGAGCATACCTACCAAAATGAAGGGGAGAAACTTTCCAGTTACATGGGACGTCTAGACAAGATAATATACCAAATTCTGCTAAAAAGGGGAATAGGCCCTGAAAGAGTAGATGAGGTTCGGGCGCAACAAGTCCTACGGGGAGCCAGGCCCCTAGACCCCATTGCCATTCTATGAGATGGTGGCGAGATGGTGGCCTCCTGAACTATCCAGACTTGATCCGGACTGTAAGAGAGGAGGAAGCCATGTTGGATGACAAAGAGAGACAGTCAGACTCTGTTGTAGGGGTCTGGGTAGTCAATGTGGGAGGTGACACCCCTGAAGTTGAACTCCTTAAGACTCAGGTGTCCCAACTAATGGAGATGGTGACCTTACTAATGGCGGGACCGTCGGGTTTAGCGAGAGAGACGAGAGCAGTTTCTGAAAACCTGTCAGGAGTTGCCCCAACGCAAGCAACTAGTCCCACCATTCAAATGACCTGCTTTAATTGTGGAGGGACCGGACATGTCAGGAGAGTCTGTCCGAGCCCCAGGAAGCCTGAAGCTAAGCGCAAAAAAAACCGGCGGAAAACTTCAGAGGGCCCTGGTGAAGGAGCAACCCAGGGACCCCACCACCGCAGCTAGCTCCACTCAACCAAGTAAAAGGGGGGCGAGAAGAAAATCTGGCCCTATCCAGAAGGACCCCACCATCCCTTACAAACAGCCTAGGGAAAATGCCACTTCACCTCAGGGAGTCAGTGCACACCTCAAACCTGGGAGTCAACCACGGCTTAGGCCGAGCCAAAACTCCCCCAGGAGGGGAGTAAGGATAAGAACTGCAGAACAGAAGAAGACGGCTACCTGTTCACCACTCCCTGAGAATTTAGTGGGACCCTCCCCTGTCGTCCCAATTCAGGTAGAAGGGATTTATACCAGGGCTCTTCTGGACACCGCAGCCCAAGTAACCCTTCTGTACCGAGACTTCTACGACAAGCATCTGAAGCATTTGCCCTTGCAGAAGCTGGAAGATCTGGAAATATGGGGCATAGGAACCCAGAAGTTTCCCTATGATGGTTACCTATCGGTCAGACTAACTTTTGATCCTTCCATGACAGGGAAGGCTGAGACTTTCGAAGCCTTAGCCGTCATCTGTCCCCGGCTGCCTGGGGCCAATGGGAGTCCCCTAATCATAGGGACCAACACCAATCTTGTCAGAAGGCTGCTGATGCCATTGGTCGATGAGCCCAATGATCAACCCACTTCTGTACATCCCATGCTGAGGCAAGCATATCAGCGCCTGGTACAAGAGAGGAGAGCCCCAGCAGAAAGAATAGGGAAGATATGGCGCCTGGATCAACATGAGAAGGTGCTACAACCCGGAGAGGTGGCGTGTTTACAGGCATCAGTCAAATTGACCTGGAAGCAGCCAGGCCCCTTCATTGTCCTTGAGGCTGGTGGCTGTGAAGAGAACACAGGAGTGGAGATCCTCCCGGAGGTAGTGTCAACAAAAGCGCTACGGAGGAGCCACGGAAAGGTTTTGGTCAGTGTTCATAATTAGAGATGAGCGAATTATTCAAAAATTCGATTCGGCTGATTCGCCGAATTTGCGGGAGAAATTCGATTCCATGCGAATTTATTCGCCGCAAATTTAACTTATTTAAAGGGTTTCTAGGCTTCAGAGAGCCTTTATATTAGTGCAGAACACTGTACCTTTAATTTAAATGCCCCTGGAGTCTGCTGGGGAAGAGAAATAATACTGTCAGTCAGTATGACATGCAGATGAGTGCCGTCGATCTTAGAATCACCGCACACTTCACTCATTTGGGCAGTCACGGGGCACGACGAAGAAGAAGAAGAAGAAGAATGAAAAGAAGAGGAAGAAGAATGAAAAGAAGAAGAAGAATGAGAAGAAGAATGAAAAGAAGAAGAAGAAGAATGAAAAGAAGAAGAAGAAGAAGAAGAATGAAAAGAAGAATGAAAAGAAGAATGAGAAGAATGAAAAGAAGAAGCAGAATGAAAAGAAGAAGAAGAATGAAAAGAAGAAGAATGAAAAGAATGAGAAGAATGAAAAGAAGAATGAAAAGAAGAAGAAGAATGAAAAGAAGAATGAGAAGAAGAATGAAAAGAAGAATGAGAAGAAGAA